>NC_062548.1:9830636-10131089 GCF_016906955.1 Phacochoerus africanus | reverse complement strand
GGCTTTTATAGAATACAGGCAATGACTAAGCTCACTTAGTTATCCTGACAAGTTGTTCGCAGGTTTAAAAAACAACTTTAATGCAAAAATCTCTTCATTTGTGAATAGGGGCCATTTCCTTCCTCCAATCTTTATATCATTTTCCTGCCTTACCGTAGGGGTTGGCAGACTTTTTCTGTAAGGGCCAGATAGTGCATATTTCAGCTGTCACTGGCCAGATGGTTTCTCTTGCAACTAACCATTCAGCTCTTCAATTGCCGAGTGAAAGAATAGACAACATGTAAATGAATGGGCATGGCTGTGCTCCAGCAAAATTTTCTGTACACAGACAGGTGAGGGGGAAGCACTTCCGGAACCACAGGGTAAGGACTTCCGAAAATATGCTTCTTCATAAAAACAATGAAAATGCTGGCAAAAATTGTAAAAAATCACCTTTTTCATGACTCTGGAAATTAGCCAAAGGCTTTAAACACTTGAGGAGTGTTTATTTGTAATATACGTATGTATTTATATACATGTAAAATATTTATTTGCAATATATCTGTGTGCACACACACACGGCTGAATCACAGCCAGAACAGCAAGCTTTGTGAAGTTTCAATTTGCCTTATTCCCATTTCCCTTTCCACAGCTCCACTGTAGGATTGAAAAGCAATAGCTTCACAACTATGGTGGTTGTGAAAACCAGTAGCCTGGCAGCCACCAGAGGGAAAAGAACAGGTTTGGAGCATCCCCAAAAGCTCCATTCACAGAGAATCGACCCTATTTGACCTGTCTGGAAGCTCCCCAGAAAGCTGCATCCTCAGGGGTTGTCTTTATTTGACCCCAGTCTTTGCTCTGTGTGCCCCAGCTCCAGGGCATTTGTCAAAAACAATCAGCTGCCATTGTTTAACTGGGTAGCTGCCTGAAGTCGTGATACCAGTTGGGGTTAAAGAGAGGCTAAATTAAAATCTTAAAAGGAAAAGCTGGGGAATGAGATGTCCATAGGAAGCTTTAAAAAGCTCCGAAATGTTCTTGGGATGCTAGAAAGCTATATGTCTGTGCATAGCTGTGCACATGGCCAGGAAGAGTCTGTGATCGACCTAATATGTCTCACATCTTGCTGACGTCGAGGCTCTGCACAAACAGGAAGTGATGGCTAAGGCTAGAGCATTCAAGATATGTCCCATCACATACACAGAGCCCCTCAGCAAAATCTTTTCATTTAAAAGATTTAAGGAAATCTCTATCCAAACCTTAGCTGACCATGAAGCTGAGTGAGCAGACGTTTCAGTGCCCACACAACACAGATCACAGATCATGCAGAATTAGCCCAGAAAAGTCATTAAAGAAAGGAACAGTATGAGCAACAAAAACATCAAAGAGCAGTAACAGCAAATCCTCAGGAAGTGGTGGCAGGGGTAGACCTGATTTTCAGATTTTCCACATTATCTTTTTTTTTTTTTTTTTTTTTTTTGCTATTTCTTTGGGCCACTCCCACGGCATATGGAGGTTCCCAGGCTAGGGGTCGAATCGGAGCTGTAGCCACTGGCCTACACCAGAGCCACAGCAACACGGGATCTGAGCCGCATCTGCAACCTACGCCACAGCTCATGGCAACGCCAGATCGTTAACCCACTGAGCAAGGGCAGGGACCGAACCCGCAACCTCATGGTTCCTAGTCAGATTCGTTAACCACTGCACCACTACGGGAACTCCTGCCACATTATCTTAAATGTCCAGTTTTCATGCCAAAAAAACCCCAAGAAAGTATGGCCCATTCACAGGAAACTGTCCCTGAGGAACCCTAAATACTGGACGTCCTAGACAAAGATTGTAAATACACTATTATAAAGATGCACAAAGAACTAAAGGAAAGCGGGTCTAAAGAATTAAAAGAACAGCACTAGTAAACAACTGAACCTATACGGACATTTAGAGAGCACTCCAACAAACATCAGAAACATATTCTTCTCACAATGTGTGTTCTCAATAAATTTAAAAGGATTGCAGTCATACAATGTGTGTTCTCTTATCCTTCAATAGCATAAGGATATTTGCAAATATGTGGAAATTAATGCAACCTAAATAACTGATGGGTCAAGGAAGAAATCACAGGGAAATTAGAAAATACTTTGAAATGAATAAAAATAAAAACACAATATACCCAAACTTATGAAATGCAGCTAAAGCAGTGCTGAGAGGGAGTTTTATAGCTCCAATAGCCGATAATTAAAAGAATATTTTAAACCAATCACCTAAATTTCTACCTCATACAAATATAATAGAGAAAAAACAAAACCCAAAATCTGATTGTTTGAAAAAAAAATCAGAATTTGACAAAACTTTAGGTAGACTCACCAAGAACAAACGAGAAGACTAAAATTACCAAAATCGGAAATGAAAGTGGGGACATTATTACTGACTTTATAGAAATAAAAAAGGCCTATAAGAGAATAGTAAGAACAACTATATGCCAAAAATTATATAACCTAAATAAAATGGACAAAGTCTAGTAATCACTAATGTGAGTGACTTTTTTTTTCTTTCCTAATTACTATGGTTGGAATCTCCAGCACAATGTTTAATAAGAGTGAGTGAGAGACGAAAATCTCATTGATGTTTTACTGGGTGTTTCTTTGATGACCAGTGAAGATGGGTATTTTAAAATATGTTTATTACCTATTTTTATTTCCTTTTTTGCACATTTCTTTTTGATCATTTTTCTATTGCAATGTTCATTTTATTGATTTGTAATTACTTTCTGTATATTAAAGGCATTAACTCTTTGTCATACTTGTTGCAACTATTTTATCCTTATTTGTAGTTCTCCAATAGATTTAACTACATAGCTCTTTAAAACATAAATAGATTTAAATTTTCATGTATTAAATTCTACCTATCTTATTCTTTGTTATTTTTTTCCACTGCTTTTATGTTTAGAAGCTTTTAGTCAACCCAGGATCAAATATTTTTCTAGAGTTTCCTCCAGTTTTTTTTTTTTTTTAATAATAATTTCCCCCTTTGCATCTAGTTCTTTAAATCCTCTGGAATTTATATTGAAGTATGGTGTGAAGGAAAGAGCTAATTTTATTTCTTTCCAAATAGCCAAGCAAATATCCCAGCATCATGTATTGAATAATCCCTTCTTTCCCCACAGATTTGCAATGCCACCTCAGTAAGCTGAGATGTGGTGATCACCATGGCAACAGGGCTGCGTTAAAAGCATTTGTTCTCACCAAGTGGAGGGCCGGTGCCCAGCAGGGCTTAGTATGACCTCACTGCACATCTCACCTAATTAAGATGCACCTTTTAGGTTTATCTTTTTTAAAAAATTCTCCTTTTATAGCCATGATGCGGAAGGAAAATTAAGGCCAAGGTCCTTTCATGCCTAATCTGTTACAAGCTGGGCCTGCCAGAGTGGCTGGAGCATGGGGTGGGGTGGGCAGTAGAGTGAGAAAGTGGACAGGGATTTCAGGGATTTGCTCCTGTTACATCTTGAGGACCTGGAGGGATGTCATCAAGGTCCTTGAATAGCTGGAGGGTGGGGGTGGGATGGTCATGTGTGAGGATGAAGCTTTGATATGCAACAAAGCAGAGCATGCTGTTGGCCCAGAGGAGCCCAGCTTGGGGCTCTAAGCATTCCTTCCCCTCCCGGATGCAGCTTCTGCCACCGACAGGCAGCAGAACCCACACTTCCCATTCTCTGGGGCTTCTCGGCTTCGGTCCCCAGAATCTGACTCCCTTATCAGATATCTGTGTCCAGCCTGGAGGCGACAAGACCTGGGCCTGAGCTTGTCTGCCCAGAGCAAAGAAGGGCTCCTCCTTTGGGGAGGTCCCCGGGAGCCCAAGCGCTGGTGGGGAGACAGGAAAGATGCTTGATTCAGATACTCTGGATGTTGGGTGACCGCAAGGCCACCTACTCTAAGAGGAGAAGGAGCACGAAGTCATGGCAAGCCATGGTGGGAAGATGCAGAAGCCAGGAACAGGCAGAAGCCACCAAGCAGATCATGAAGCGATGAGGGATGGACACACGAAAGAGCCGTGGGAATCAGCACCTCCCCCTCTGAGGTGCTGCTCCCTTGGAGCCTGCCCCTGCTCTGGCCCCTATCCTTGGGGCCCCTGAGATCCCCGGAGTCTTGCAATAAGCCCCTGTCACTCTTGGAGGCCCTGGGGATGGGTTCATCTTGCTTACAAAAAGCAGCCCCCACCACAGTCAGCATGAGAGGCCTGGGGGTGGTGCCCCTGGCCTTCCACTTGGCATGGCTGTAGGCAGTGCCGTTGGCCCTGGAGCTCCAGCCTTAACCACCCACCCCCTCCCTCTTCCCCCGAGGATCCGGGCACCAAGGCTGGGTCTTTCCTCTCCTGCCCTCCCTCTTCCTCCTCAACCGTTGACAGAGGACGGTCTGAAGGCCTGGCCACCTCTCCCTGCTTCTCATACCCAACAGGAGCATCCCTTGGGGGCCAGTCCTGACACCCGAGATCAGAGCTTCCCAGCCTTGCGCTACAGGTATGCTCCAGGTAGGCTCAGGTGTGGGCCCTTGGAGGGTCGCAGGGAGGTGCCGGGACAGCCAGAGACCCCAGGCTGGGCACGTTGCCAGGGGCAGCTCTGGTTGTTCACCCCGAGTGCTGTGGAAACAGTATCCTGTTCTCTGGGAGCTGTAGGGTTGAGAAAGATCAGGAAGCTCTGCCCCAGCGGAGGGCAGAACTGCTCCACTTTAAGAGTGACCGAGCCTGACGGCTGGCATGCTAGCTCGCCCACTGGTGCCTGGCATCGCCGGGTGACATTATTTGGAAAGAGGGTCTTTGCAGATATGATCAAGCTAAGGATCTCGAGATGAAGAGATCATCTTGGATTTACCCAAATGGGACTGACATGCAGTGACAAGTGTCCTTACGAGAGACACACCAGGACAAGACAGAGTTGGAGAGAAGGCAGTGTGAAGACGGAGGATGCCTGGGCCACGAGAAGCTGGAAGAGGCAAGGATTCTCTCCTGGAGCCTTGAGAAGGAGCACACCCCTGCCATCACACCTGAATTTCAGACTTCAGCCTCCAGCCTCCAGCACTATGGGAGGAGAAGTTTCTGGCAATTTGTCACTACAGCCTCAGGAAACTGGTCCAGTCACTCAGCCAGTGGCAGCAAAGAGTCAGTCTCTTAACTCCAATGATCACTTGAATCCCCTCAGGTTACATTTATGTGAATAAAAAACAGCCCCAAGCCCAGATACCACGAGGGCTCTGGAGGCAGGTTCTGTGATCCCCTTTTAAGATAAAGTCACTGAGGCCCTGCCGTCACTTGCCCATGATTATGTCACACACCCATCCGTATGGGGAGGGGGAACCCCCGCCACGCGAGCCCCGCCTTCTCCTTCGGGAGACCCTGGCACATTAGATTCACCAGCCCCCACCTGAGAAAGTATTTAATTTGCCTTTTACAATGCACCAATTGCCAGTTAATTAACTGGCAATTGAAAGTTATAGGTGGCATTAGAATTTATTAATAACATCGGAAATAAATCTCACTGGAGTTCAAGTAATTGAAAATCTCGTCAAATTCTCTTTTTTTCTAATCCATAAAACCGGTCCGGAAGAGAGGTGTTCCAGAAATCTCAGGGGTGGTTGGGATCGTAGTTGTGGGATGGCTGGAATGGGACGGGGCTTCTGATCTGACCCGGCCCGTCTCAGACGCCTGCCTGGCCCACCTGCCTCTAGGGTCTAGGGGGGGTCACTCTCCTTAGTGAATGTCCTGTGGCCTTCAGTTCCCCAGGCTCAGCTAGGTGGGGGGGCGGGGTCGGGGTTCCCATGGGCTAGAGCTGCTCAGGATCTGGGGGTGGGTGTCTGGAAGGGGAGGTGTGAGTGAAGAGATGCCAGCCCCTGTCCTGGTTTGTTCTGGACCCTGCTTAGGAGAGAGGTGTGCGCAGGATGTGTGGCAAGGAGGAGGGAGAGCAGAGCAGGCCTGCGGAGGGGCCCCGAGGGGTGGGGCCTGAGCTAATCTCCCTCCTTAACCCCCTGGGAGGCCCCTGCAGGTGGGGGCGGGGTGGGAGCTCAGGGAGGCCCTTGCCCTGCCCTGGGCTGCCCACCCCCCACCCCGCCACGCTGTGAGTCCCCTCTGCAGGGGCTGTAGGCAGAGGAGGGTGGCTGGCCCTGGAAGCCCAGGAGTGGATGCTAGGGGTGCTCTGGGGGAGGTGCCCCACCATCTAGGGACCTGCAGGCTGAGCAGGTTAGGGCTCCACAAAGATGCTCACGGTCGTGACAGAACCAAGGGCCAGAGAGGCCTAACCCAAGGGTCAGGCTGCAGAGCTCAGGGGCGGTGATGCGTCTGAGGCTTTTGCCCAAAGCCAAGCGCTGAGCTCCCGCCACTGGGGCGGTTGAGTGCCCGATGCCCCGGACCCCTTCTAACCTGCTCTCTCCTGCGTCCTGCAGGCCCCACACGGCAACCTCTGGAGGGCGCAGCACCCACAGGCTGGACAGAGACGAGGCCAGGTGTGTTCTGCCAGCAGCCGGGAAGACAGGGGCCTGATGATAGCGCGGGAAGCAGAGCACAGGCTGGGGGCCAGGAACAGGGGAGCCACTGCGGATTCATGAGGAAGGAGGGCTGCTGCCAGGCCTGCATTTCAGAAAGATGGGTCTACCATTCAGATGGAGGGAAGAAGGGCCAGCCTGAGGGTGAAAACCAGCCACAGCCACCCAGCTCCCCACTTCACTGTCCTTGCAGAGCTGAACCCAGGCCCAGCCTAGGAGCGCGGAGCGGTGGAGGGCAGAGTGGGGGGCGGGCAGCTCTGAGGGGCTTCCCCCGCTCTCCCAGCCCCCACCCCCATGGGTCTCCCCGCCTCAGGGCCTCGTGGTCCCCTGGGCTCCCAGAGGTCCCCGTCAGACCCCTCCTGGAGCTGGGCCTGGCTGAAGCTGACCTGGCCTGCAGCCAGCCGGGCACAGCCAGCCTCCCCCATGACTGCCACCACGTGACACCACACACAGTGGGGAGAGCACCTTTATTGTCGGAGGGTTACAGACTTCCCGCCAGCCCTGGCCACCCCCTCCGTGAAGACAGGCCTGCAGGAAGTCACATCTCGGCTCCCCACACGGCCAGCCCTGCCTTACCAGGGACAGTCTAGGCCTTGAGGGCAGGGAGAGGTTACCAGGGCCCGGAGGGACCAGGCCATGCCCTCCCAGGAGCACCAAGGGCAGTGGGGACAAGTGGCTCCAGCCTCGAGGGCAGACACAGACGCGGGGTGGGGCGCCAGCACCTGGGAGTGTCTGAGTTGGCTGTCGCTGACCCAGTGAGAGAGGAGCACCAGGGTCAGTCTAGGGCACAGGGGACGAGGCCTGAGAGGCCCTGAGGGCTGTGGTCTGAGCTGCTCTGGGGACCTGGGGCTCTGGGTGTCTAGTGGGGAGCGTGGCTGGACCCCAGCACCAGGGTGGGAGCATCACCCCCCAGCAGGGCCTGGGACTCAAGCTGGGGACAGAGGGACAGAGGACTTGCTGTGTCACATGGACATGGCTGACCCTGCAGATTCCTAGAGAGCCTGGGAGAGGGCAGGGCTGCCGGGGCGGCCCCTGGAGGGAGCACGTTCCCCTTAAATCCCCCTTCCCTGCTCAGGGCTGGGAGGCCCTGGGGGTGGGGTGGGGTCAGAGAGCCTGGGATGCAGCGGAGGGCCATGTCAGTTGAGTTTGAGGGTCCTCGCACCCCAGTGCTCCTGACTTACAGTCTGCAAAATCACATGACTATCATGGGTTGATTCAGGGCCTCCTGGCCACACCACCCCCAGGCCGCAAAGCAGACCACGAACCGAGGGAGGGGAGGGGAGGAAGGAGGCCCAGGGCCTCTGCAGACTCGTGCTGGGCAGGGTCCTGCCCTCCTTCCCGGTTGGAGCCTCAGGAGCCGCCCAGCCTGATGCCCACCCAGCCTGAGAGTCCCTGTGAAGAGGGGAAGCTGGCAGAGTAGATAGATCATGGGTTCGGGAACTGAGAGGCATGGATTCAAATCCTGCCCCGGCCTTCGAGGGCCATCTAGTGGCCTTGGGAAGGTTCTTGACCCTCTCCAAGCCTCTGCCCCCAGGAAAGTGGGGGTACCAAGCCTACCTCCTAAGGGTTAAATGAGACAACGTGGGGAAGCTCCTCGGATAGGCCCAGACGACGCAGGCACTTGGCAATGATGGGTATTAGAGCTGTTCTCAGCCGATGCCAAGCCCACCAGACCCCGTCTCCAGCAGGGAGTGGGGGTAGGGAGGGCAGGGAGGGCAGGGCTCTGCCAAAGGTGCTGGGCCCCTCTGGACCCTGCCCTTGGAGTTGCCATCTGTCCCCAAGGCCCCCAGGCCCCAGGAGCCAGTGTCCCTAATCATCACCCGGGCCTTGAGACCAGTCCCACTTGGGGTGTCTTCAGGTGGGGGCGGCAGCCCAGCCTCGGGGCCCGAGCCTTGCGGAGTCAGGGCTTGTCCTGGAGGGCTGGCCTCTTACTTCCCGTCGCTGGCCCGGCCAGCACTCCTCTTCCCGGGATCAGGGCCAAGCAGGGCAGCCAGGGAGCCATCAGGCGGGGGGCCACCACGCTTCATCTTGAGGTTGGCTCTCAGGGCGGCGTCCTGGCCGGAGCCCCCCTCGGGGGAGGCCAGGGGATCTGTAAGGAGATCAGGGGGTGGGGCTCACGCAGGGCCTTTCGACCAGGCAAAGCACCTTCACTTCCGAACCTGCCAGCAAAGGAAGCTCTGTGCTCAGTGAGGATGGACAAAGCAGTAGCCAGCTTCGGCTCCAGCATGCACGCACTCCCTCCCCACACCCTCATTCATTCACCCATTCACTCCTCCATCCATTCACTCGTCCATCCACTTACTCATCCACCCACTCACTCATCCATCCATCCATTCACTCATCCATCCATCCGTTCACTCATCCATCCATCCATCCATTCATTCATTCACTTGTCCATCCCTCCATTCACTTGTCCATCTATCCACTCACTCATCCATCCATTCACTGTCCATCCATTCATTCATTCACTCATCCATCCATTCATTCATTCATTCATTCACTTGTCCATCCCTCCATTCACTCGTCCATCCATCCACTCACAAGTCCATCCATTCACCGTCCATCCATTCATTCATTCACTCATCCATCCATTCATTCACTCGTCCATCCCTCCATTCACTCGTCCATCCATCCACTCACAAGTCCATCCATTCACCGTCCATCCATTCATTCATTCACTCATCCATCCATTCATTCACTTGTCCATCCCTCCATTCACTCGTCCATCCATCCACTCACAAGTCCATCCATTCACCGTCCATCCATTCATTCATTCACTCATTCATCCATTCATTCACTCGTCCATCCCTCCATTCACTCGTCCATCCATCCACTCACTCGTCCATCTATCCACTCACTCATCCATTCATTCACTCATTCACTCGTCCATCCACTCACTCATCCACTCGTCCATCCACTCACTCATCCATCCATTCACCGTCCATCCATTCATTCATTCACTCATCCATCCATTCATTCATTCCCTCATCCATCCACTTACTCATCTCTCCACTCACTCATCCATTCAATCATTCTTCAACAAATGCCGACAGGGCCAGGCTCCAGGCCCTGCAGAGGCACCAGTCACTTGGGCAGCCGGGGAGCCAAGGAGAGACATGAACCCCACTCTATAAGGTAATGGAAGGTTCAGCAGAGCACGTGGGGAGAGAGGAGGGCGGCTTCACAGACAAAGAGACTCTTAAGCAGGTCCTGAGGTGGGAGCTGATGTGTCAGGAGGTGGAGGGAGCAGCCTGAGCAAAGGTGTGGAGGTGGGAGGGGCCTGGGGTGACTGGGTGGTGGCTCAGTGTCACTGGACCCCAGGCTATGCTGGGGAGGGCCTTGGGACCTGGATGTGGGTCATGGGCGGCAGGCAGCCATCGAGGGTCCTTGAGCAGGGGAGGGTCAGGGTCAGACTGGGCTTTGGGGAAGACCATCCGGCAGCCAAGTGCAAGGGCCATCAGGGCGGGGAGAAAGGGGACCGGGGGCAGCACCACGAGGGCAGCAGGGTGTGGGGAGCGGGGGCAGAGGGAGATTCCGGACTCAGTGGCCAGCTGTGGGCCCTGTGTCCCCAGGCCCCGGCCACTGCTCACCATGAATGCCAATCATGTGCTCCAGGATGAGGACTCTCTCTGCCAGGATCTTCAGGGCCTCCCGCAGCTGTTGCACCCCCTCACCCTGGGGGAAGAAGCCGCCAGGGTCAGGGCCGGGGTCATCCTCCCACTGCCCTCCTGTCACCATCACCAATACAACAGCCATCACAAGTTGGACAGCCCAGTGCCAGGGCTTGGGTTCGAATCCTGTTTGCAGACAAGGACCTTGAAGCACAGAGAGAATAACCAGTGTCCTGTGGCCACACAGCCTGGAAATGTCCGAGTGGGGCTTCACACCCAGATCTGTCTGCCTCTGGCTGGGCTCCTCGTGCTCCCGTGGCTGCCCTGGCACCTCCCCTGTGTGCCCTTCTTTCCAGAAAACACCCTGCTGTGGGCAGACCACCTAGTTCAGGCCCATAGGTGGGGGATGACATGCTTGTTTCCTTCCTGGCACTGCCCACCCAACAGTCTCCTGTGCGGCCACCCCTGCAAGCACGAGAGTAGATGGAGCGGAGGCATCCGGAATGCTGGCAGGAGCGGACGACGACAGGCTGTCTGCATTCCTGGGACCTGGCCTACACTGGGGCAAAGGACCTCGTGTGTGCAGACACCTGAATGAGCTGATTAATTGAGAAGACAGGTGACACGGACACTTTGAAAAAAAGGTGATGGCGGAGAGACAAGGCCCCGCCCTGGAGTCAGCAGCCGACAGGCACCTTTTGCTGGTAGAACATGACAGCTCTGTTGCGACATTTAGGTTAACTGAACTTAAAAGAAAACCAAAGTGGAGCTCCCATTGTGGCCCAGCAGTAACAAATCTGACTGGTATCCATGAGGACACTGGTTCAATCCCTGGCCTCCCTCAGTGGGTTAAGGATCCGGCGTTTGCCGTGAGCTGTGGTGCAGGTTGCAGACATGGCTTGGATCCCGAGTTGCTGTAGCTGTGGCTGCCAGCTGCAACTCCCATTCGACCCCTAGCCTGGGCCCTTCCATATGCTGCAGGTGTGGGCCTAAAAAGACAAAAATAAAAAAAAAAAGAAAGAAGGAAAACCCAAGAACATGCTACTGAGTTATAAGAGAGAGGTCTTCCCATCAAAGGCCAGGAGATGTCTGGCTGTGAGTAGCAACTGGGATGGGGGTGTCCCCAGTCCTAGGATGCATTCTTCTGAAATGGGCTGGGGACGTCGTGGGTGCCTCTCGGTCTTCCACAGCAAATGACCCCAGCCACCACATCTTCCTCCCACTGCCGCCTGTGCTCACCACGGCTGCCCTGGTTCCAGCCTCTTCCCCCTGCTCCAGTCCTGGAAGATCCCTGGGCCCCAGCTTCACCCCCCCCCAGCCTCCCCTAGTGGCCCACCTCCCACCTCCCCGGCTTAGAGCCTCCCCCAGCTCACTCACTTAAGGGGCTGGCCGGCCCGCTGAGCTCTGACACACCCAGGGGGCTCCTTCTCAGCTTGCATGGCCTCCCCTGCTGGCCCCACGGCCTTTGCCCGCTTTATCCATCACCCTGGTCCCAGGCTCCGCCCCTCCTCCCAGAAGGCGTGGGTCCCCACGGCCTAGCTTGTGCTCCAGAGGTGCCCCTGCCCTGCCCCCTCTTATCCTGGCTCCCGTGTGTGCCCAGCCTCTCCCACATCCGCCAGCCAGCTTGCCACCTGCCCACGTATCCCTCACAGCACCGTGGCCTTGGGCACGACTGTAAGCCACGCACTGTCAAGGGAGAGTCTTGTCCCTGGAAAAGAACCCCACAGCCTGAAGCCTCCTTTAAACGGTTCTGCAGGTCTGTGTTCCTCGCGCCCTCTCAGGCCCCGGCCAGTCACCGTCTGTGCTACCCCCTTGCAGCCAACTTCACACTGAGATGCAGTCACGACTGACTCATCTGTCCCCGCCCCTCCGGGGTTGGGACCCCCCCTTCATCCCATAGGCTCGGACCAATGGTGTCAGTACAGCTCTCCTGCTAAGACTCAGCCCAGGGGCAGGAGGGAAGCACAGGGAAGGGCCTCGAGTGCAGTTACCTCCGCAGCGGTGGCTTTGTCCTCCTCTTCCGCCTTCCCGCCAGGCTCCCCCTGGGAAGAAAGTCACGCAGTCACAATGGGTGCGGGGCAGGACACCCCTCCACCCTCCCCAGCTTCTCCCGCAGACCTGGGGGTGAGCAGAGCAGGGGACGGCCAAGGCTGCAGGGACCCCTGCACAGCCCAGCATAGGGTTGATTTTAGGGGCTTAATTCTGTTTCTAGGGAGGAAGGAGTGAGGCTTGGAACCCCATGAGCTCATGTCTCGGCCCTTCCTCTGCGTCTCGGGACTCTGAGTCCCTGACTCTGGAGGGGCCAGTAATATTGGTCTCAAAATAAAAAGCCAGGTGGCCACTTATTCCTGTGTGACCTTGAGCAAGTTACTTTACCTCTCTGTGCCTCAGTTTTCTCATCTCAAAAATGGAAGTAATAACAGAGGTGCTTTGTAGAGCTATTAGGAGGATCTAAAAAGTCCATATGGCTAAGAAGCTTGGGAAAAGTACGGCTTCGGAGGCTAACACTCCTGGGTTTAAATCTTGGCTCTACTGTTGTCTAGCTGTGTGACCCTGGGCGAATTGCTTAACCTCTCTGAGCCTTCGCCGCCTGTTCTGGCAAATAGGAGGACTAAAGCGCCATCTCCCAGGGTCACTGTGAAGCTTAAACACACTGTGGATGAAGAGGACCTCCACGCAGAAGGCGCTCCGCAAAGATCCGCCCCTTTGCCCCAGCCCCACGCCCCTGACATGAGACTCGCCCACCTCCTTGGCCCTGGGGACCAGGGCTGACACTCAGCAATTCTTATTTCCAAGAAGGGACATTAGAGGTCGCTGTCTATGTCTGTAGACAGACATGTTCAGAGAAGGCGAGGATCTGCAGGTCACACAGCACGTGGGCCCAGGGGCCTGGCTCTGCAGAAGCGACCTCAGGACTCTGACCCAAGCCCCCCAACAGAAGGCCACTTCAGGCCTGACTTCTTACACCCAGTGAGGGGGCTCCCGCCTCTCAAGGTCACCCCTTCTCAACTTGGGCGGCTGGGACAGCACTCAGACTGCCTGTTTCTGTCCCTCTGCCCGGTCCAGGCTGGGCTGGGTGAGGCCGCGCCTGTGGGGGCTGTGGGGCTGGGCTCAGCAAGGCTGCCCGGGGCGGAGGCCCACCCACCTGGTGCCCTGGGCCTGCCCCAGAGCCCATCGCCCTGGGGGTGGCCCCTCCACAGCGCCCCGCACTTACAGACGGCCCCATCACGCTGTGCTCTGCAGCCAGGCCCTGCCAAAAAGCAAACAGAGCCATTAGGCCTCGCCTGCCCTGGCCAAGCCCTCAGCCCTCCCCTGGCACTGGGATCTGGAAATATGAAAACTAGGGTGGGAGGAGGATGGCACAGAGGAAATGGAAGGGCCATGGCTGGGGGCCTGCCTGTCCTGGAGCCCCCTCCACTGGCCAGTGTGTGACCCTGGGCCTCGGCTGAGCTTCCATCTTCTTTTCTCTGAAATGGGGCAATGCCAAGCCTGGTTACCACTCAGAGAAGGGACCAGAGGGCAAAGCACCCAACCCCCAGCTCGTGGAGAGAACGAGTGACAACAACAGGGATCAGAGGGTTCCATGCATAGACCCCCCCGTCAGTGCTGGGGCCCAGCCGTAAGGCTTCTGGGATCCCTAGACCCGTGGGTCCAGCCATCCTCCAGCACCCCCACCTGACTGCTCCAGCACCCCTACCTGGCCAGCCCTGAGGTGCCCTCATTCAACCTCTCCAAAGCAGAACTCCCCCCACCACCCCAGACCCGCCCCCCCACCCGGAAGTCTCTCTTCTCAGAAATGGCTCCGTGACTCTGCAGCTGCTCCCGCACACCTCGGAGTAACCTTCGCTTTCCGTCCCCCACCCCCAGACCTAGCCCATTAGCCAGACCTGTCAGGTCCACTTTCTAAAGGTGTCCGTCCCCTCTGTCATTTCCTCCGCACTGCTGGTCTCCTTGCTCCACTCCCCCCTCTTCTGCCCTCCCTGCCTCCTGCAGCAGCGGGGCCTCCGCAAGCTGTAAATCAGGTCATGGACTCTCCCGCCCTGAAACGTGCCTGGCCCCCTCTCCACTGTGACTCCAACCCACACATCAGCCCGCTTCCCCACCTCACCTCACCCCACGCTCTCTGCTCCGTGTGTGCTGGGCATTTCCCTGCCTCACGGCCTTTGCACTTGCTCGACCCTCTACCTGGCATGGCTCCTCGCATCTTCGCATGGCTGCTCCTTCTGGTTCCCTGGGTCTCAGCTGAAGTCTCACCTCCGCCTGTCAGTCACCCCCCTCCTGTCACCTTAGATGCCTTCCCAGCTACTCTATCACCTGTGCCTCCCCCATTAGACCAGGGGGCAGGGATCCTGACTTTGTTCTCGTGCCCAGTACAGTGTCTGACGCCAAGTGAGACCCCGGGACATAGTTGGTTAGTGAAGGGCATTTATTAAGGGTCTCCTCGGGACCTGGCATTTTCCATCTACTTTCCCCATTATTTCTCACAACAAACCTGCCCGGATGGGACTTTTATTCTAATTTCATAGATGGGGAAATGGAGGCCCAGGGGATCAGTGACTTGCTCAGAGTCACCCGGCTGGAAACTGGCAGACCGGGGGAGCCAGGAGAGGTCGCGTTGCTGGCACAGAGCTCCGGGCGTGTGGAGCTCGGCCAGTCTCCTCCTGCCAACCTCCCCCAGTTCCCGGGGCCTCTGCGGCCCTCACCCCACGGAGCAGGGAGACCAGCAGTGCACCACAGACAGGGTCTCTGTCACTGTCATTCTCTCTCGCCTGCCCCCACCCTCTCTCTCCAGGCCCAGTGGCCAGGGGTCCAAGGAGCCAGAGGGTGCTCTTGGGGAACTCAGGCTCCCGCTTACCTGCCCGCCCCACCGGACTCAGGAGCAGATCAGGCCCGAAGGCCTTTTGCACCCTCTGTGGCCTCTGCCCAGCCCGGGCCCTGCCCACCAGCCTGGTCTGTGCCACGTCCACCCTCCCTCTGCCCTAAGCTGCGTGGGGCCTGGCCCGGTTGTGCCCAGGGCACCCCCCCCCCCAGCCCTTCTCCTCCATGCCGCACCCTCCTGGGGGGAAAATAGCAGAGAGCAGATCCGGAGCCGTAGGACATGGGTTCTCTGACGCCTAGAACATCGTCTCTAGTGAGCTGGCCCGCGGCGTGGCTGGCGCCCTCCTTGTGCTTGGGAATGTGTGTTAAATGACTAAGGGGACTCACAGGGCCACCAGATCCACCTCCCTGGCAGGGTGAGGGGGAACTTCTCAGCCACCCCACTTCACCCGAGCTCTAGGGACTGCGGAGCCCTCGGAGCAGGGGCCGCAGGAAGCTCCATGTGGTAGGACAGCCCCAAACGCCACCCTTTCTGCCTCTGCATTCAGGCCCCACTCCCCCTCCTCTGCACGACTCTTCCCCTCAGGCCCCCGGGCTCCTGCAGCACGAGGCACTTCCACCTGCATCTTATTCCCTTTCGCTCCCTGTAACAATCCACGAGGGAAAAGCTGTACTCCCTGTCTCAGCAACCAAGGGAGCTGGAGCCCAGAGAGGCTCTTTCTGCCCGAGGTCACACAGCTGGGGGGCAGAGCAAGCTGGGGTTCAGGGCCATGTGTCAGGCTTCAGAGTGACCCCTCACAGGTGATTCTCACTGGAGAGGGGCGAGGGGCCAGGATGGACATTCTGTGATCCTCTGGTGGCGGCATCTGGGTCTCAGTTGGCTGCTCTATGAAATGGGAGCGACGTTAACACCTCCCAGCACAGGCAGAGTGGGCAGCAAAGGGCCGCTGCTGCTAACAAGGCCAGATCCCGCGCTTGCTGGGCCCATGTGGGGACCGGCCAGGCGAGCTGGGTCCTCCTGAGCAGCTGTGCTGGTTAGAAGCCCAGCTCCTCCCTCCCTGGGGAGAAAAGGCCCCCTCTCCCGCCAGAAATGGGAAAGCCCTTACCTGAGATCCAGGTGTGCCTGGGGGTCCAGGGGGACCATGTGGTCCAGGGGGACCTGCAAGCAGAGTCACAGATGGTCACCTGGGGCCAGAGAAGCCCGCTGTCCACCATCAGCTCTCGAGAAAGACCTTCTGACCCCACTCCCCCAGCCCTTCCCCGGGGTCTGTCCGCATGGCAGCAAACTGAGGTCTGGTGAATGAATGGTGGGGAGGGGGGCACGTGCTTCCTCCCCCGATGCTGCCCCTGCACACTGCCAGGGCCTCGTTCATGGGCAGCCCCACACCCCTGCCCCAGCTGGCCAGTCCCCTCTCGAGCCCGCTTCTCCTGGGGACCTTAGACCTGACTCCTCTGAGGCTATTCCTCACCTGCTGCCTGACCATCCACCCCTCCACGCAGCCACCCAGAGTGACCTTGCGGTTAGATCCCTCTCAGCTCAGCCCACTCCTCCTTCATCCCCCAGATACTCTCCCAGAAAGTTCTCCCGCATCTGTCTTTGCTGCTGCAGTTCTTTCCTCCTGGAGTGTCTCCATCTTCTTTGCATCCTAGCAAACTGTTTCCTATTGCTCTCTCCTACTAGTTTCAGGCTGAGCATCACCTCCTCCAGGAAGCCTTCCAGGCACCTACCCCCAAATCTTCTCTAGGCAAATTCCTGACCTGGAGCAGCCACTGCCCATGGCCCCTGTCAGCTTACTATGGACCATGTTTCTCCCATGGACCAGGGAGTGTCCGGAGGACCAGGCCTGATGCGTGCAGCGAAGGGGGTGGTGTCCAGGACCTAACCTCCCAAATGCCTGGAAGACTGAGGCCTCTGTCCCCTGTGCCTCCCTGGGCCCCCTGAGCTGATCCCCCTCCCAGGCCCGCGCCTCCCCTGCTCTGGCTCACCCGAGGGCAGCCTGGGGCCACACAGAAACACTGCATCACCCCAAGGGAGCTGTCACCCAGGAGTGGGGGGCCTCACCTCAAGCCACTGGGGGCTGAGGCAGACCCAGTGCCCTGCCAAGGCCACAAGCTCCCACCTGGCCTCTGCAAGGCCCATTGGCTCAGGCCAAGCCCAAGGTGGGGGCAGCCAGTCGAGGCCAGCCTGTGCTGCTGCCCTCTGCACCTACCTGGAGGGCCGGGGGGGCCCCGGGGCCCCGGAACGCCCGCCAGCACCGTGTCCACGGCGGCGGAGGCCAGCTGCATGTCTCCATCTGCGGGAAGAGCAGAGCAGCCTGTGGCCTGGGAGGCAGGGCCAGTACGGGGGGAGGGGGGGCTGGGGCTGAGGTTCCCCGGGACTGGAGGACACCCCCAACCCCGCTGTGCCTCAATGCAACCCTAGCGAGCAGATGCTGCTGCTCCCACAGCTCAGAGAAACACAAGGAGGCCAAGCCAAAGGGCAGGGGAAGCCCTGTGGGCTCCATTTACAGTGCAAACTAACTTGGGAGTTCCTGTCATGGCTCAGTGGTAACGAACCTGACTAGTATCCGTGAGGACGCAGGTTTGATCCCTGGCCTCACTCAGGGGGCTAAGGATCTGGTGTTGATGTGAGCTGTGGTGTAGGTCACAGATGTGGCTCTGATTTGACTCCTAGCCTGGGATCTTCCATATGCGACAGGTGGAGACCTAAAAAGACAAAAAAAAAAAAAAAAAAAAAAGCCAACTCCTTCCTGAACATTCCAGGCCCTTAGACTCTTAGTGCCCAGCTCACTTCCCCCACCATCCAGGCCGGACACTCTTCTGGGCTCCATCCCTCATGCCCATTCCGATGCACCCAACTGCCTCACTCCCATGGGGCCTCCTCCAGGAAGCCCTCCCTGCTCACTCCTCTGAGCCAGGGCCCTGGGCTGCCTCCCTCAGGGCCAGGGGCGGGGAGGGGTCTGTCTCACGGCCTGGGTCCCTCCAGGGTGAGCCCCACGTGACCTCACCCTGCTCCATCCTCAGAGCCAGAACCAGACTGGGCTCAGAAAATGTCTGGAATGGGGGTGGCTGCCTCTTCCTCTCCTTCCACTTAGGGAGCCTGCACCTCATGCCTCTTCTTCCCTGGGCCTCATGGGTGCTCAGCCTCTTGCCAGGTGCTCAGTCCTGGCCAGTCCTGGCACCCCCACTCTTCCCCAATATTCACACCTGGGCCGTCCAGGAAGCCACCCTCCTTCAGGGACCCCGGGGCTGGGAAAGGAGAGTCCTGTCACTAAGGAGGGCTCCCAGCACTAGAGGTGGCAGTGCCAGAGGCAGAGCACCATGCCCAGGCCACGGCTCACAGGGCCCAAGGTGCTGGCTGCTGGGCCCTTGGACCCCAGGGCACTGCCCAAGCATCATCTGTTCTCCCCCACCAGGGGGCACCACTGAGCCCACCATCAGCATGAGGTGGTTGACTGTGGGTTACCACTATCTCTTGCCCCTGCCTGAGCCCCGCACCCACTGAGGGCAGCCCAGAACCCCCGATCCCCTTCGGAATGAGTCCCTCCCTTGTGGTGCGGGCGCTGGTGGCTGGACGGTGCATTCAACTCCAGAACAACTCCATCAGTGAGTATCACCGTTTCCCTCTGCGGATGGGAAACGGGCTCCAAGACAGACAACAGGATTCAGACCCAGGTCTTAATGCTCAAGCGAGGGCTGTACTGCCTTTGGGGGAGCGGGGTTTCCCTGTCCCTCATGGTGCCCGGGTGGCACCCACCCAGCCTCTCTGGTCAGAATTTCAAGTTGATCCCATCCCTGCTTCTTTAAAGCCTTCCTTATACCTTTCCCAGGGCCCCCAACCCTCGTCCTCCAGATGACCTCGGTGGGGCTGCTGTCACCAGGCAGGACCTGGAGGCCAGGCCAGATTGCGGAGTGACCTGTGGGGGGTCAGACCTCAGGGGAAGGAGCTGAACACAGAGGCAAGGACAGACCCAATGGGGCCAAGAGTGGGGCTAAGGGGCCCGCCTCTGCACCCCCCACCCGTCGGCAAAGCCCCACTCACTGTCGGCTTCCCGGGTCCTATGGCGAGGGCTGACCCTCCAGGCTCGGGCCCGCCCCGCCCAACCCCTCAGCTGCGACACTCACTGTCCGGGCCTGTGGGAGGCTGCAAGGAGTAGAGGACGCCTTGGGGGCCGTTTGGAGGGAGGCCCGGGCTGCCTGCTGGGCCGGGGGGGCCGGGGGGGCCAGGCCGCCCCATCTCTCCAGGAAGCCCGCGGGGCCCTGGCGGCCCCAGGAGGCCTGCAATGGGGAGACAAGGAGTCACAAGAGGGCTGGCCTGATGGCCCAGGTGACAGAGACAGGAAACCAGGACGGGAAACAGATTCTGAAGGGGCTGGGCTGCTGGTAGGATCTGCAGTGGCCTCTAGATGCAGAGGCTCCCCCAGGGCTGACCTGGGATGTAAGTGAAATGACTCCCCTGGCCCCCGGCAGCGGGAGGCGGGGATGAGGGAGGCGGGGAGCACAGGATCAGCAGCGGCTCTGGCCACATGCCCTGCCCCCTCCAGGGACCTCAGCTCTGGGGTAGGGGCACCAAAGGTGGCAGCCAGCCTGGGCCAGCGCTGTACCTGCCCTGACAGGACCCAGGAGGAACAGAGTGATGCTGGAGGCATCATTTAAATGGATGAGAACCCCTCCTCTGCACCCACTGCTCTGGAGCCTTCCCTTCCACTTAGGGTGGCAGGAGGAGGCCATGGGCCTGGGCCCTGGTCACTGGCCCCAGTAAGACCAAGGGGTGTCTGGGACGCCTTGTTGCTCAGACAGGGGAGAAACCCGACCCCTCCCCCTGGAGGACAAAGACAGGTTGGGGTGCAGGGATGTCCTTACCAGGGGGTCCTGCTGGGCCCTTCTCCCCTGCCTGGCCCCGGTCACCTTTGGAGCCTGGGGGGCCTGCAGGCCCGGGTGGTCCCGTCTGTCCAGGGGGCCCTGGGGATGGAATGAAATGAGGCCTAAGAACACTGCGGGCCGAGCTGCACCCCCCCCACCCCCGCCCCATGGCTGTGGGACCTGCCTCCAGGAGCCCCGCCCACCTGGGCCCCCCCAGCGGGCAAAGGGACCGTCATCAGCTCACATCGTTGTTACAGTTCACAAACCATCTGTGTTCCTATTAATGTCTATGATCTTAAGAGCTACATTTGGGGGGAGAAGGGCAGACTGGGGGTTTGGGATGGAAATGTTCTAAAATTAGGTCGTGATGATGGTTATACACCTACAAACATAATAAAATTCACTGAAAAAAAGAGAGCTACATTTGTTCCCATTTGACAGGTGGGGAAACGGAGGCTCAAAGAGGCGTGGCCCCTTGCTTTAGGTAGCAAAGCCAGGCTGTAAATGCATCAGAATCCTCTCACTATTCTGTGCTGTCTCCCAGCTCAAGGTCAGGAATTGGGCTTCTGGCAAAGAGCTTCCCAATAAGACCTTCTTACTGTCCTCCAGGAAGCCCTGGAGGACGCACCTGCCCGGCTCCAGAGTCTCCAAGACCCAAGGGTGGGCAAGAGTAGATGGAGAGGCAAGAGGCCAGCTGTGCGTCCTGGGGACAGCCCCTTTTTCTTCTGGAAGGCCCCAGCCTGGGAAGGATGCTCTGAAACACTTGCTGACCTGATAGAGGGCTCTTTGGGCCCCAAGGCTGCCAGTTTCCAGAGATTCCCACCTGCTCGCGAAGGTGTCGCAATTTATAGGGTTTGTACGCCACCTGGTGGCCATTCCTTGGAACTGCACTTCTCCATAAGAAGAAAGATGCTCCAGGGCCCCGCAGCCCCTCTCAGCTTCCTCCCTCCCCTCCAGGGGTAGTCGAGGCCTGGGTCCTCCAGAGGATGAGAAGCTGCCTTCCCCATCCCACTCCCGCCCCTTCCTCAGTCTCAGAAGAAGGATTCGAAGGAGCTGGGTTTGGGGCAGCCCTCTGGAAATAAGACTTCCAGGAGAGCAGCTAGAGATGCGGGCTAGGGGCCAGAAGTGAGATGCCCCCTCCTCCTGCAGGGCAGGCAGGTGATGCCCTCCACCTCCTCAGCTCATCACCCCCACCCTCCACATCCTCCAGGCCCTTCAGAAACTGCAGGATGCCTGCTGCTTCCCTGGCTCCAGGACTGGCCGTGGGAGATCAAGACTCCCACCACTGGAGGTTTGCAGGCATATGCCCGGGGAAGGAGCGTGTGCCCAGAGCTGAGTCTGGGCAGGGGTGCCAAGAAGCAGAGGGGTCAACTGGGAGACAGAGGAGGGAGCGATCACCTGCCAAGGGCTCCAGTGGGGGCCGAGGGTCACTGAGTCAAAATGTCTCTGGGGTCACTTCTCCGAGCCTGTTTTCTCTTCTGTAACCTGAGCTTTACGAGCTTGCAGGAATGATCACACATCATTCTGTATGGTCTCGGGTGATATAAAAAATATTTAATAACTGGCGCATTGCAGTTTAGGAGAGACCTCAGCTTCAAACCCTTGAGTTCAGCTACACGGACAAGTGCCAGTGAAACATCCACCCAGGATAAAGCCCCAGTGCAGCGTGTTCAACAATCTTGACTACCAGTTTTCATTGCCAAATGCAGTTATGACTACTCTTCTGCAGCCCCAGAGAGCAGAGCCCAGACCAACGGACAGAAATGCAGAGAGAAAAGTTTACCCCCGACTTCAAAATGTGGTGGGAAGGGTAAAAACAGCAGGTCAGTGGCTGTCCTAACTTCTGCTCAGAGAGTCCTCCCCCCACCGGAAGCGGGGCATGTAGTAAGCTCCTGGTTCCTGATCGTATGCAGGCAGGGGCTGCTGTAAAATGAAGCCAGTCAGGGATGGAGGGGCCTAAGTTCAGGCGCCAGGGGGCGACAGGGCAGCCAGTGTGAACAGTAGCTGGACTGCAAGGCAGTAAGGAATACTGAGGACTGCAGCAAACTGCGAAGCTCGGATGGGATCTGCAGGGGCAGCTGTGACTCAGCTGCAGCCCACTGTTTCCACGAGGGACTGCCAGCCCCGATGGCTGGATCTTCCATTTTTCTAAGAGAAGTGAGAAACCTTGCTTTTGACGTGAAATCCCTGTTTTTAAATGTTAGCTCAATTTTTCAAAATGCCACGTGGGCAGATAGGACCTACTCACGGAGGCCCTGCCTCCCCTGCAGGACTCACTCACCGGCTGGGCCCATGGGCCTTCTCCTCTGGGGCCCAGGGTGGGCGAGAGGGATGGCGTCAGGGAAGAAATCCTCATTCCAGGGTGGTGGGGGGCTCTGGGGCGTCGGCAGATCATTGTCTGGGCCTGGGGTCCGCTCGGCTGCTTCCAGCAGGAGAACCTGGGCCAAAGAAGGGCAGAGGGTCAGGCCCAGGAGAGGCCGGGGACCTGTGTGACCAGGGACGTGTGCCCCATGAGACCTGCAGTCCCCTCAGTGGAACACCTCGCACCCCTGCCCTCCTCCAGGCCCCCCACAGGCAGGTCCCCTTCCCAGGCCATTGGCAGAGTTGCTGTGCTTTCTCCTGAGCGGCCGGCACTGGGCTTAGAGCTGTGGTTGCGTGAGTAATGACCACGGTCACCCCCACTTCACGGGCTCCTCCCAAGGGAGGGACTGAGCATGCCTGTCCCCTCACTGCCTGGCCTGGGGTGCAAACAAGGTGGTCAGGGAATGTTTGTGGATGGACAGATGGAAGGATGGAGGGAGGGAAAGAAAGGGAGGGAGAAGGAGGGGGAGGGGAGGGGAGGAGGAAGGAGGGGGGAGGAGAGGGGAGGGGGAGGGGAGGAAAGGAGAGGAAGGCGAAAAGGAAAAAGGAGAAAGAATAAACGGGCCCAGCTTGGTACATGAGTTCTTGCAGGATCTCCAGGCAAACAGGTGGCCATAATCGCTCAGGACCAGCCAGGAAAGCAGCCTGTCTGCTCCCCTGGAGGGAAGCAGGGGTCAAGACCCTGCAAAAACCCAGGGCCTCGGTGGGGAGACCCTCCCTAATTTCCGGAACTGAGACCCAGGAGGCCTCAGGGGCCCCAAAGGGGTCCTGTTACCCCAAAAAGGCCAGCAGGGGGCGCTGCGCAGCCAGGATCTGCACAGGGCCGTTGGGAGGGTGGGCGGGTGCTGAGAACAGACATGGACTCACCCCAGGACTGGGTTCCTGGGCCGTATCAGATGGAGCCAGCTTCCTGCTCTGGCCCCACGTGCCCCCGCCTCCACCCCCGTCTTAGTGTCCTGATCTGCCAGGGTGGGAGGAGGAGGCCCAGCGTCTCAGGTCCCCTCTGACTCTCAGAAACCTGATTTCCGTCTCCTGCTAGACGCTCAGATGCTGAGAGAAGAAGGGCCTCCGAGGTCGGGGCTGAGGGGGATGGGTCTGTCTGGGGACCCGCTGTGAGCACAATCACTGATTCTAATTTCAGAGGCACTGCTGCCTGAAGGTGTTCAAACCCCTGCCCAGCAGCCTGTCCTCAACCCCGTCCCACCCTATGTGCCCCCAGCATGAGCCCTGGGGCCTCCTAACTTCCAGGAGGGCCTCTCCCAGGGTCCCACCTGCCGGTGGCCTGGCTCTGAGGATGGGGGGATGCCGCCAGTCAGACGTAGGGGAGGGGGCTTGGGGGCGAAGGTGACAAGTCATGGGGTGAGTTGAGAGGCAGCCTTTCAGGGGATCTCTAGGTGGCCACATTTAATGGGGAGTATCCAGGAGCAGTAGGGGGTAAGGGTGGCTTGGAGGGACCAGGGAAGGGGTGCCAGGCGAGGCCCCCAGAGTCCGGCTCAGGAGCTCGCTAAAGTGGCAGGGCTCCAGGGCCCCCCGAGGGGACTCGCCACCTTGTCCCTGCACAAGACATCCACCTCACTTCTTCCTGGGGCACCTCCCACGCAGACCCCGAGGCCCGCAGAGCCTACCGAACCAGGTGGAGGAGCCCTGGCCATGGCCAAGTTGGAATCAGCCCCCACAGAGTCCGGGCCTGGCCGTGGCCACCCTCCTGGAGAAACTGACCCCACCCCTGCGGGCACGAGCTCACCAGGGCAGGCGGCAGTGGGCGTGGAGACTCGGCCCAAGCAAACCAGACGGCGGCCAGCCCTGGAGGGCAGGGGCTTGAGGACGTCACTGCGGCCTGGCTGAGTGGCCAGTGCGTCGCCCTCCTGCACCAGAGACCGGCCCCGGAAACCCTTCTGCGGGAGGTCCCACCGGGCTCCCTCCCACCCAGTCTGGTCCTTGAAGTCAGAGTGTAAACTGAGGAGGAGGACAGGAAGCACAGCAGGAAATGGCTTCCGCTGGCCTTCTGCCCCGCCATCCCCCAGCAGCCGTTCAGCCTGTCCCAGAAAAAGAGGGCAGGCAGCAGGAATCCTGGGTCAGCTCCTAGGTCTGGTCCTTTGGCAACTGGGCACCCTCGGGGAGTAAAGATGGGGCAGACCCTCCTGGCTGCCTGGCCTCCTCCTCCCTGGCTCCAGCCCCTCTCACTCTGAGCCTGCGGGTGCGCCCCACACAGGCATCCTAATGGCCAGGTGCTCATTCTCCCAGGTCCCCTGCTTCTAGGAGGCAGGCACATAGCCCAGTGCTGGCCAGTGAGACATAATGAATCTGCTGGGGTGCTTTACCTCGTCCTCTACTTCCTGCCTTTGAACAAGGTATAAGGATGCGATGCCTTGAGCTGCACAGCCACTCTGTAACCATGAGGCACTGACCATGAGGACAAAGGCCAATTCAATAAGGAGGTGGAGAGGAAGGCTATGAAGACCCTGGATTCTTGAGCCCCTAAACTGATCCTGAGACGACCAACTCCTGGTCTTCTTGTTGAACGAACAATGAATGTTAAGGAATAAGCTGCCAGCGGCTGGGTCTCTCTGTTACTTGCCACTGATCGCATCCCTCCTAATACGCCAAAAGAGGCTTCCTGTCTGAGGAAGCAGAAGTCACAGTTTCCAGGCCTCTGAGTTGCTGCTCCCTTATGCCAGCTGCCTGACCTATCTTGGGTCTATCTGCCCGCCTCTGCTTCACCCACCTGACCCCAGCCCCGACCCATGCCCTCTCTGAGCCCTGCAGGCTCACTGGACCTCATCACAGGACTATTCTGGCAGCCAGCCTGGCTTGCGTCCCCTCCCTCTCCAGGCTGCTGCCTCTCGGGATCCCCTGACCAGCCCACGAAGCTCCCAGGAGCCGTTTCTCCAGGGGACACTCAGGCATAGAGCAGGCAGGCAGGCAGCTGGTAGGTGACCCAGACAAGGCACAAGAAGTGAGAGAGGAGTCTGCCAGCCCCCACCTGGCACTCCAGAGGGAACATGGTGGCAGCCACCTCTTTGCACACCTGTCTCAAGCTACCTCCCCCGCTTCCCACCCAAGAGCCCCCTGTGTTTGCCCCTGTCCACATCAGCCTCAACACGACCCAGCACAGGGCAGGGAAGTGACGCCTTCAAGTTCCATTGTACAGGGCAGCAAACTAAGGCCCAGAGCTGTGAAGGGACTGGCCAAGGCTGAGCTATTCCTGAGACAGCCTGACAGCCCCCGGCTCCCCACCCCCACCCCACAGTGTCCCCTCAGGTCTGCAGAGGGGTCATGACCCTCACTCTCAGGGACTGAGAGCAAGCCCCACACCCAGCCTGCTGCCTTGGCCAAGGCCATGGTGCAGCTTCCCTAGCCGAGGGAGGGAGGCGAGAAGGCAGGGGAGAGGGCCAGGCGGATGGGGGACCGCTGCCATGGTGCCAGTCCTTGCCCAGAGCTGTGACTTCTAACACCCCGAGGTGCCCAGCCAGGGTCGGGTCAGGCTGTCAGTCGATGCCCCACCAAACCGCGCAGGGGCTTCGGGTGTCTGGAAAACGTCTATCAGGCCAGCCAGCCTGGGGATCCCGCCTTTTTTTTTTTAAATCTCAGGTACCAGAGTTCAACCCAGCATCTTCTCCATCCTCCCCCGCCTCCCCCGGAGCTGCCCAGCTTGGCCCACATGGCAGCATCTGTTCCTGAAGCCTTCTACCTCTACCCCACAGAGCCACTGGCCCCAAGGAGGGCACGGGGTCCCCCCCACCCCTGGTCTTGGGGGCTTGTCCCCAGTTGGGGCACAGCCTGTGGCTCCCAGGGCTTTGGCTTCCTGTCGGCACCTGAGACTCCCCACCAAGGGATTTCTCTGGCCAGAGGAGTGAGTCCAGCAGGCATGTGGGCGGGGGACACGAGATGACAGGGAATACCCAGGAGAGGTGAGAGCCTGCCAGTAGGGTCCACAGGGGGCCCGCCCCTCCATGGGCCAGCCCCAAGGTGGGCTCTGCACTGTCTCCCAGAGGGGCTGCATGGGACGGAGCCCCAGGTGTCCACGGTGTGTGTGTGTGGGGGCTGCCCCTTAACACGCCTGCGCCTCTTGCATCCCTCCCTCCTCTGAGTGCGTCCTCTCCCCTCCCACCACTGCCTGGGGCCACTCCCAGATGAGTGACTTGTCCTTTATCGAGTCCTTCTGCCTCTGGGGTGACCTGCTCCACCCCGCTGCCCCCGATGTAGACGAGGCTGAAATCCGGCTGGTGCCAGGCGGCTCCTCCTCCATCAGCTCCTCTGTGCCGTCCCGTGCCAGAGGGGGGAGGAGTAGCCAGAGTTTGGAGCAGCAGCCCTGAGGGGACAGAGACTCCCTCCTCTTTCCACTGAGAGGTCAACTTCTGGGCGTCCGGTCTCCCAGCCACCGAGCTCCACACCCAGGCCAGCCTACTGCCTGGGACCCTCGGATTTCTTGCTCACCCCACTTCTCTCTCCCACCCCAGAAGCCTGGCCCAGCTTGGAGAAGGTCGCCTAGAGCCACTGAGGCCCCAAAGAGCACCCATCTCCCAGGACCAAGCTGCTCTGCTGGTCTCTGCTGGGTTTCCTGGGGCTGGTGCCCCCTTCCCCCATCAGCTCCCTAGACCCAGGATCCCCAGAACATCTGACCTTGGCCTCCAGCGTGGTCAGCCGATCACTCATGTCACTGAGCCGCGTACAGTTCATGCATTCTGAAAGAGAGGAGGTGAGAGTGGAGTAGATCCTGGGGAGAGATCAGCCCTGTCACCAGGATAGCCTCTAGTCAGGCAGGGAGGGAAATCTCTAAACCGTTGCCTGGAAAACTCCTACCCTTCCTTCAGAGCCTTATTCTTAGCGCCCCCTCCTCCACACAGCCTGCCTGACTGCTGTGCTTCTTTTCTGAGCATCCACAGCACAGAGCACCATCTATTTATTCAGCAAACTGTCTGAGCCAGCACCTAGGATGCCTTGTCAGCCATGAGTGCCATCTGGGCAGGGTCTTTGTCTATTTTGCTTGCTCATGAATCTCAGGGTCTGGAACAAAGTAGAGGCTCCAAAAAAAAAAAAAAAATCTGGTAGTTGATGCATGGATGGTGAATGGATGCACTCCTTGATTTTGAGAACTACAGTTCTCAGAGCCAGCAAGGGCTGTGCTATGACTGAAAGCCCAGAATGCACCAAAGAGCACCATGGGGGATGCCAAAGCCCATCTGGGGTGGGGGGTGGTCCGGGAGGACATCATGGAGGTGGTGGCATCTAAGGTGAGGCCTGAGGGATGATCGGCCAGGTTCATAAGAAGGGAGAACTAGCGCTGAGGGCTGGAGGGGAACAGGACAGGGAGGGTCTGCCAGCAGCCTGGCCAATCACAGCACATTTGGGGGCCACCAAGGCTGGAGTGGTGGCCTGGGCCCTGCCACAGGAGGCCTGCGGGCAAGGCTCAGCAGGGTCCTGAGGCCAAGGGGCCGCTGTTGCAGAGGGAGTAAGCCAAGGTCAGATTTGCATTTTTAAAAGCTCCCTCTGGCAGCCAAGCATACAGTGGGAGAGCGCGGGAGGGCCTGGGAGCCGGAAGGCCAATTAGGAGACTAGTAATGGTTAACCTCCCAAGCATACATCTCCCTGGGCCGTAATCATCTATTTATGTCTGTCTCCCCCAGAGACCCAGAGCTCTTTAATGAGGAAATAGATGGTTCAAAGCTGTTCTAAAGAGCTTTTATTGCTCTAGAAGCTAAGAGATGCTAGGATTCCTCCCTCAGTTCAAAGCCTGACCCTCCAGGAACCCTGTTCTGGTTAAAGAGACACACGAGAGGTATTAGGGTGACCCAACAGCTCCCACGTGGTGTTCGGAGGCCCCTCAGCCCCAGCGAGGCCCCCATGCTCACCAGGCAGGATCCTCGGTCCCCACCATTAGATTTGTCTGCTCTTGGGAAGGTCCCTCACCTTTGCACTGAGTGTAAACCACCTTGCAAATGTCCCTTTTCTAAAACGGTGACTGTGGAGTTTCCACTGTGGCACAATGGGATCTGTATGTCTTGGGAGCGCTGGGACGCAGGTTCGATCCCCCGCTCGGCACAGTGGGTTAAGGATCTGGCGTTGCCACAGCTGCGGCTTAGGTCACAACTGCAACTCAGTTCTGATCCCCAGCCTGGGAGCTCCACATGCCGCTGGGCAGTCAAACAAACAAAAAATAAAATAAAACGGTGACTGCTCTTCGAGATGTAAGGAGACAGCCAGGGGCCTAGGAGCATGGAAATCAGTGGTTTGGGCTGTGTCCCCCACCCCAGGAGCACCCAGTCTTGGAGCCAGGGGGCTGATAGCCCCCACTCTCTGCTCAGCAGCCCGGCCTGAGTTTGTGTGGGCTGGCAGAGCACATGCCCTCATCTTCCTCCTCATTTACCCGGGCTGGGCCCATCAGTGGTTCAGAAACATTTTTTAGGAACTGATCTCTTTTTCTTCCCCAATAAAACCTTGTCAGTAACCCCGATACAGAAAAGAGATTAAAGACTGAGGTATACACACTGACACTTTAAAACAACTAGAAAAGAGGAGTTCCCGTCATGGCTCAGTGGTTAATGACTCCGACTAGGAACCACGAGGTTGCGGGTTCGATCCCTGCCCTTGCTCAGTGGGCTAGGAATCCAGCGTTGCCATGAGCTGTGGTGTAGGTTGCAGATGCGGCTTGGATCCCGAGTTGCTGTGGCTCTGGCGTAGGCCGGCGGCTACAGCTCCTATTCGGCCTAGCCTGGAAACTTCTATATGCCGCAGGAGCGGCCCAAGAAATGGCAAAAAGACAAAAATAAAAACTAGAAGACTGTATACAGTTGTCTGACTCAGGGACGAGGCCAGACTCCACGCAGGACCATCCGGGAAGGGGGTGGTTTCCTGCTTCAACACGGAGACTGAACACACATGTTCCCCCCAGGAAAGGGACAGACAAGAAAGGAAAAGCTGCCGCCAGGCAGAGCAGACTCCCCAGCCCACGAGCCAGGACAGGAAAGGAGGCCAGGGGCCGTGTCCCAGCCCCGCAAACAGGAGGGGCTCGGGGACCAGGGAGAGGCAAAGGACCACCCAAGGGCAAAGGCTCACAGGCGATTTGAGGAGGCCCCCCTTACAATGGCTGGGTCCCCAAAGCAGTATACACGCACAGCCCCCGCCTCAATAAGGCCAAAACACATGGCAAAAGCCCCAAGGAGCTTTGAGTGAGTGTCCCCTCCTAAATACAGATGGGCCAGGACTCCGGTGTCTCTGAAGGAGGCCTTTCTAGGGAAAGACAGACATCAAAAGGAATGGGGTCCCTTTTGTCCCCCTCAATGCCCCCACCTCCCCCATCTCCCCTCTCATCCACCCTCTACCCCTCCATTCACTCCCGCCTTGCCCACCCCCAACCATCCCCCCATCCCCCGGACCCGGCAGCTGCCCTGGGCCCCTTGGGGACCCCATGCTAATACTGATGGGCAGGTGGCACGAACGGGGTGCCTGCTCTCGCTGCAAAGAGCCCTGGGGAGCAGCCACGTCTTATGGGGGAACAGGCCCCAACCCCAGGAGAGGGCTGGCAGGAGAGTGGGAGGAGGAAGGCCCAGAGTGAGGTATAAATCAGAGCCTCAGCCCCACCCAGTGTGCATTCCTGAGGCGGTTAGCTCCCCTCTCCACACCATTTCCAGGGTCTGAGGCAACAAAGAGGAACCCCTGCAGGGCAGGTCAGCCGAGGGAGGGAGGGTGGGTGTGCCTCGGGCTCCCACAGGAACCTATTTCTGGAAAGTACGCTGGGCCCAGGCCTAGTTTGCTCTGGCTCTGGGCACTCCGCTTGGCCTGAGAGGAGCGGCTTGGCTGTCAGTGGGCACAGAGGGTCCAGCTCCCCAGCCGCGGAGAGGCCCAGCCAGCGGGCAGGGGTGTGGCTGCAGCGCAGCCTCCCGAGGCCACCTGCCCAGGCAGGCGCTCTGAGACTGGGTGGGGTTTTATGGTTCCCTTGGCATCCTGTCATCGACCAGCAGTGAAATAAGGCCTGTTTGACTTTTTCTAATTATTCCTCGGAGCGCTGGAAATGTGGAAACGGGCCTGTGGGGCTGATCCTGGCTGTGACTGGCTGAGGCCCTGCCCGCCTGGCTCCAGGCCTCGGTTTCCCTTTGCTGAGATGCAGGCCTTGACTTTCTGGGCTTCTGGGGTTTGCATGTCCTCAGCACACACGGGCCACGAGTGTTTCTAGGACATGGAGGCAGAACCTATAATTGGGAAATCTTTGCTAATATATGCAGAGCAGAAGCGTGGATGTGCCAGGCAAACCAGTGTGTGTGTGTGTGTGTGTGTGTGTGTGAGAGAGAGAGAATATTTGACTGCTTGGTGTGGTCAGTGGCAAGAGGCCCATAGAGGTCACTAACTGACTTGAGGGCCCTTTTTCTCTTGGCACCTCATTTCCCCATCTGTAAAAGGGGTTTTCACAGATCAGCTCCAAGGGCCTGGACTCTTTGCTCCTGCTGCCTGCACCCTCGGTCTCTCATTGCTGGGCTCCAACCACCCACTGCAGACAGAGGTTGCCAGTCGATCTGCCATTCGCCTGTGGCTGGCATTGCTCCTGGTGGTGGCTCTGTACCCAGAAGTCAGGGCCCACCGTCTGAATGAGGCTAGAATCCCAAGGCCTGGGCTTTGCTGATAAGGTAGGAGTTGGCTACTGCAGAGACATTGGCAGAGGCAGAGTGAGTTCACTGGACGCTTGGGCCACGACACACAGATACCCCAGTGCACACAGGTGGTCCTATCCCCAGAGGCCCAGCTCCCTCCGAGAGGTCTCGGAGATGGTCCGCCTGGAGCGGGAAATATGTAGGGTGGATGTCACCAGCAGCCAACCCAACAGGATGCAGCTGAGGGAGACCGCTAAAATTCCCCAGGAGACCTTTGACCCTAGGCAAGGGGGAAGAAAGTTCCAAGGCATTGGGACAGAGACAGGGCAAGCCAGCTGGACTGGCCATCAGTGCACACCAGGGACCACAGGTTCTCGGTGGCTTCAATGTCCCTAATGGGATAAGAGCTGGGCTGGGTCCAGCACAAATAAGTCGGGCATCTTTCTATCTTACTACACATGGAGTCAGCTCTGCTCTTCCCAAGAGGTCACACATTCTTTTAGTGCCTCCCTCCTCCCCACAAAGACCCTGGAGGTCACTTAGGACCTTGCTCCACTGGTGAGACTTTGGTCTTCTCACCCTCTCTCAGAAACGCCAAACAGCTCCCCCTGCTCTCAAGAAAAAGGCCTTGTCTTCACTAGGCTTACTGCCCTTGCCTGCTTGGTGTCTCTCGCCTTCTGTCTCACCACCACACCTCTGCCCAGGCTACACCCCTCCCCTAGGCCACACCTCCTCCCTCAGGCCACACCCCCTCCATGGCTCAGGCCACACCTCCTCCAGCCAGGTCACACCCCCTCCACTCAGGCCACACCCCTCCATGGTCCAGGCCACATCCGATAGCCAGTGAGACCAAACTCCTGCCAGGACATGCCAACTGAGCTTTCCCTAGTGCCCAGACACTCCCTCCAGTCTCCAAAACAGAGGTGTTCTTTTGTGGGAAGAGGATTTTCTGGGTAAGATCCTGTAGCAGCTCAATTATCCCTCAAGGTCTGAAGGTAGAATGGAGGCATTGGTAGACATGCATGGCCTCAAACATTTACACTCCAAGCACCCCTTCTCAGGAAGATGTTGAGGGAGGTGCTCCCCCAAAACAAAGGGGTAAACTAGAGAAAGGAAGATATGAAACAGGCACATGTAAAGACAAGAAGTGCAACGTGGCAGAGAGAGACTGAGGGCTATCCTAAGAAGATTAAAAAAAGGGATGTCACATGATGACAGCATGCTGCAAACCAGATTCCATGAGAGCAGGAAACGGAAGGTCTAGAAAGAAGGGAGCTTCTGATGTGTGCGAATGTAAGAAAGAGAGAATTCATTCTTTTGGAAAATCTGGGGTGAAACTGTGATATGCCAAGTGAGACACATCTATGATGTGGCACAGAAAATTAAGCAAATAAAAAAAAAATGAATCGTTATCTTCCAGGAAAATGAAAAGGCAAAAGTGAGGGACAGACTACCTGCATCAGCTGTGAATATTACTCACTTTGTCAGAATACTCTGTTCGTTGCCTACTGATCTAACCCAAATTGTGGTACAATTATTTGGGTGGAGGGAAGGAGGAGAAAACACTGGGGATGGGCCAGGTTGAAAAAAAAATCACTAGAACCTTCCACAGGAGGAAGTCAACAGAAAGTTCTAAGATTAAAAACCGACAGAAATAGCAATGTATGAAAGTTAGCACTGGAGTTCCCATTTTGGCTTCGCAGATTAAGAACCCCATACAGGAGTTCCCATCATGATGCAACGGAAACAAATCCAACTGGGAACCATGAGGTTGCGGGTTCGATCCCTGGCCTCACTCAGTGGGTTAAGGATCCGGTCTTGCAGTGAGCTGTGGTGTAGGTCGCAGGTGTGGCTCGGATCTGGCGTTGCTGTGGCTCTGGCGTAGGCTGGCAGCAACAGCTCTGACTAGACCCCTGGCATGGGAACCTCCATATGCCATGAGTGCAGCCCTTAAAAAAAAAAAGACAAAAAAATAAAAATGAAAAGTAAGAACCCCATATAGTGTCAGTGGGGATGCAGGTTTGATCCCTGGCCTCACTCAGTGGATTAAGGATCTGGCATTGCCACAAGCTGCAGTGTAGCTGATGCAGCTCAGATCTGTTGTTGCTGTGGCTGTGGTGTAGGCCTGCAGCTGCAGCTCTGATTCAGAGCCCTAGCCTGGGAACTTCCATATGCCACAGGTGTGGCCCTGAAAAAAAAGTTAGCATTATGGAGGCAAGCCCGTCATGGCTCCCCAAAAAAAGCGTGACTCTAGTGAATGAAAACTGGGAATAACGAGGGGGTACAGGGGACTCTTCTTTCTCATGGTAAGTCTTAAAGGGCTACTGGTCTTTTAAAAACAATACATCTATTTAATATACATAATAAAATTTAAATTTTTAACTAGGTAAAAACATGGCACATGCTTATGCTGCTGTGTGGAAAATACACAAACTGTATCTTCTCATAAGCTGGTAGGGAACAAGCCTGCTGCAAGCTGGAATTACAGAGCCTTAGGGGTCCCCAGACTCCTGCGGCCACCAGGACATGATAATTCTAGACTTTTCCAGCCTTGGTATTTCCAATTCTGCCTGCAGCTCTTAGATGCTCTCTGGTGCACTGAGCCCCACCCCATGCCTAACAGAGAAACTCCAGTGGGAATTTTGTAAAATACCCTCCCTAGGCCTGGCGAACCATCTTTCCATTGAATTGTAGAGGTCACTTGACCAGGTACCCGCAGACAGGCTGGATTTTTCTAAGACATATACCTAAAAGGAAGGGTGGAAAGGGCAAGGCCAGGCTGAAGGCGGGGGCCCTGCCCTGTGCCCCCTCCCCATGCTCCCCCCACATGTCAGAGCAATGAACCCCAACAGGGCTCAGGAGCCTGCTGGTCGGATGAAGCTATGGCTGCAAGCCAGACTCAGCCATGGGGCTCATGGACAGGACTAAATAATTAAATTCCATCCTTTTCTCTATCAGGGATCAGAGAGAAGGCAAGATTTTTGGGAAGTTCTGCCAAGAGTTTTTATTGAAGAGTAATTTGAGTTCCTTCTTGGAGAGGGGCAGCTTGCATGGAAGTCCTCGCTGCAGAAACACAAATCCCTGATGCTGCTCAGAGCACAGTGGCAGCTGGCCACCTCCACCCCCTTATCAGCGGTCCTTGGACTGACGATGTTCAGACCCACTGGGGGAAATGGACAACACTGGTGAGTGAAACCAATTCACCATGCTAATCAGTCACCCACTGAGTGAGAGGCAGAAATATCCTGACATGTGAGTGAGGAAGATGAGATTCAGAGAGGTTCAGCAATGTATTCAAGGTCACACAGCTTTTCGATTAAAAGGTCAGAATCAGAATTCATAAGCCCTTCCCAGAAGGCCATGATGGGCTGGGCTAGATGCCTTTGGCTGAGGCCGCAACTCTCAAGGCAATGTGAAGACAGTGCCTGGACCATGGCTGGACATGGTCAAAGCCTGTGACATTTTTTTCACCCTTTTTCAGCTGCACCCATGGCATGTGGAGGTTCCTGGGCCAGGGATTGAATCCAAGCCACATCTGTGGCCTATGCCACTGCTGCGGCAGAGCTGGATCCTTAACCCACTGTGCAGGGCCAGGGATTAAACCAGCAATGCTACAGAGACAAGCTAGATCATTAACCCACTGCACTACGACTCTTACATCCCACCCTGGCCCTAAGGAGCAATGGTGTGTCCATGGAATAACCACATAAAAAATGTGGTAGTTTCTAATAGTTTCTAGAGTAGAAGCAATTCCATCTCTAGATGCAAAAATGAATAAATGCTTTCACCAAAAGACCCGTGCAAAAATGTTCACAGCAGTGTTGCTCATCATAACCAAAAATTACATCTAATCCAAATTCCCAGTGATGCAGGGCTAGAGAAACTGAATGTTCACAAAATGAAACAATACACGGTAATAACTATGCACAAACCACATGAAACCATGTGGACGAACTTCACGACAACGAAAGACTCCAAAGAGCACACACTGTGTCAGTCCGTTTAACTCAAGCTCCAGCACAGCAGAACAGCTCTAAGGCCTGCGAGTTAGCAGTTGCCTTGGAGAGGGCAGTTATTGGAAGAGGAGGGGAAGGGCTTCTAAGATAATGAAAATGTTCTTTGTCTTGATCTGGATGTGGGTACACAGGTGTGCTCCGTGTCTGTAAGCCATGCTGAGCTGCTCTCCTGCTCATCCTAAACCACTAATCTGACACGTCACCTTCCAACGCTCCCTGTCACCCTGAGGACAGACCCCTCCAGGATTGGCAACTTGCCATGCAGCTCTCACTCTTCTAGGCCTTTGCCTGTCTTTTTTTTTTTTTTTCTTTTTAGGGCCACACCCAGGACATATGGAAGTTCCCAGGCTAGGGGTCGAATTGGAGCTGCAGCTGCCGGCCTACACCACAGCCATAGCAATGCAGGATCCAAGCCACGCCTGTGACCTACACTACAGCTCGTGGCAAGGCCGGATCCTTAACCCACTGAGCAAGGCCAGGGATCGAACCCACCTCTTCATGGATACTAGTCAGGTTCATAACCTGCTGAGCCACAATGGGAGCTCCCCCTTTGCCTGTCTTGTTATAGCATCTAGAAAGGGCTTCCAACCCACCCCATCGATCAACATTGATCCTACTTGAAGCATCACTTCCTCCAGGAAGGCTTCCTTGACCACCATTCCAGGGGGACTCGGGCACCCACCTTCCTACCAACTGCCCTGCACCCTGTGCACAGCTGGATGGGGAGACTCCTGCACACCCCTCTTCTCTGTCGGGCCATGTCTCATCCATTCTTGTATTCTAAACTCTGGGGGCAGGTACACTCCTCCATCACATGGGGATGCAAAGATGTTCGCGTCTCCTCTTGGGAGGCAACAGTGCCACCCTCGGGAGTGAGCAGATCTGGAAAGGGACCCCTAGCTCACTGTCCAGGCAGCCTGCCTTGGAGGCCCTCAGGGGGCCATCTGTCCCCGTGCTGGGAGCTTCCTCACTGCACGGGAAGCGCTGCAGCCCCTGAGCAGCTGTTTTCCATTTCCAGCAAGGCCAGGAAAAGCGGAAGGGGCTTCAGGTAGAGATAAGGAAGGCGTTTTGATGCTGAAGCTCATTACATTCGGGCTCGCGGTCACGGCGGGAGGGGAGGAAGGGAGGAAACATTCTCTTCTGATTTTACAAGAGCGGAGGGCCTGGCCCATGTGGAGCCGTGCAGGTCGCAATAATGACCAAAAGGAGAAGAGGCAACTCGCGTTCATGGAGCACTTGCTGTGTGCCAGACACTAATGGAAAGGCGAGACCTGCGGCACCACTTTTCATGTAGGTTTGTCTAATTCCTACAACAACCCAGTCAGGGAAGGACCATTATTATCTCTGTTTTACAGATGAGGAAACCCAGGCACAGAGAGGTTAGGTAACTTGCCCAAAGCCACACAGCTAGTAAGTGCCAGAGGCCTTTGGTACCCGTGCCCGGGCCGGGAGGGTGTGCAGGAGATGAAAGCTCTCCCTGGGTCCGTGCCGGGCGGGGCAGCTGCTTGGACATCCAGAAGCCCTCGGAGGGGGCAGCCGAGCACAGGGACCTCAGGACCCTCCAGGATGCATAGGGCCAGCTGTCTGGCTACCAGGGCCTTTGGTGCTCGGGCCATTTTGGAGAGAAACTCATCCACTGACTGCTCAGCCCCTCAGGAGGTAGACATGCTCTGTGCTGAGCACTCACTCATGGGGCACCCAGCTGTGGAGGGTGCTCGGCCTACAACTGGATGTGTCCACTGCACCTCTCCCTCTGCCCCCACTAACTGCAGGCTTTCTGAGCCCTGGATTCTGGATTCATGCCCTCCCTGAGTCCTCTGTGTGTTGACAGTGGTTGCTTTCAGCAGGTGCTTTCTTCGCGCCTCTCAGTGGCTGTTTATAATGGTGTAGTAAGAGAGCCACACGCCCTGGGCACGTCCAACGCTCTCCCGGGCGTTACCATGTGTGTCACGCGTCCTCCCATAGGTGTTTTGGGGTCTCTGTGACAGATGATGAAATCAGTGACCCTGAGAGGTTAGGAAGTTGTCTTGGGTCCCACAGGGGTCAGGGGGGTGGAGCAGAAATGAGATCAGATCATGTTCCAAAGTCAGTGCTCTTTCCTGAAGGATTCCTGGCTTCTGCTCTGGCCACGTTGGAAGCCTTCTAAGGAAGGGAGTTGGAACTACAGCATTGGGGCAATGCGACCAAGCAAAGTGCCATCGCTTTAGTGGATGGACGCCTGGGAGGCCCCCTGAGGCTGTTCCAACCCAGGTTGTGGCTGCTCTGGACAGGTGAGTTAGAGCAGGTGACAGAAGGTTTGTTTGACTCAATTCATATCTTTCTCAAATCAAAGATGACACAAACAGATGGAAAGATATACCATGCTCGTGGATTGGAAGAGTTAATACTATCAAAATGACTATGCTACCTGAGGCAATCTACAGATTCAATGCAATCCCTATCAAATTACCAAGGACATTTTTCACAGAACTTGAACAAAATATTTTAAAGTTTGTTGCGAAACACAAAAGACCCAGATTAGCCAAAGACATCCTGAAAAAGAAAAATGGAGCTGGAGGAATCAGGCTCCCGGACTTCAGACTATACTACAAAGCAACAGTCGTCAAAACTGCATGGTACTGGCACAAAGACAGAAATATAGATCAGTGGAACAGGATAGAAAGCCCAGAATTAAACCCACGCACCTGCAGCCAACTCATCTATGACAAAGGAGGCAAGGATATACAATGGAGAAAGGACAGCTTGTTCAATAAGTGGTGCTGGGAAAACTAGACAGCCACATGGAAAAGAATGAAATGAGAATACTCCCTAACACCATACACAAAAATAAACTCAAAATGGATTAAAGACCTAGACATAAGACCAGACACTATCAAACTCTCAGAGGAAAACATAGGCCAAACACTCTCGGACATAAACGACAGCAACATCTTCTCAGATCCACCTATCAGAGTATTGACAATAAAAAGAAAAATAAACAAATGGGAGCTACTCAAACTTCAGAGTTTCTGCACAGCAAAGGAAACCCTAAACAACACAAAAAGACAACCCACAGAATGGGAGAAAATCTTTGCAAGTGAATCAACGGACAAGGGATTAATCTCCAAGATTTATAAACAACTTCTGCAGCTCCATACCAAAAAAAAACAAAACAAAAAAACAACCCCATCCAAAAATGGGCAGAAGATCTAAACAGACAGTTCTCCAAAGAAGACATACAGATGGCCGAGAAACACATGAAACGATGTTCAGCGTCACTCATTATTAGAGAAAGGCAAATCAAAACCACGATGAGATACCACCTTACACCAGCCAGAATGGCCATCATCCAAAAGTCTACAAACAATAAGTGCTGGAGAGGGTGTAGAGAAAAAGGAACCCTGTTACACTGTTGGTGGGATTGTAAATTGGTACAACCACTGTGGAAAGCAGTATGGAGATGCCTCAGAAAACCAAACATAGAACTACCATTTGATCCAGCAATCCCACTCCTGGGCATCTATCCAGAGAAAACCACGACTCGCAAAGACACATGTACTCCGATGTTCATTGCAGCACTATTTACAATAGCCAAGACATGGAAACAACCTCAATGTCCATCGACAGAGGAGTGGATCTAGAAGATGTGGTACATATACACAATGGAATATTACTCAGCCGTTAAAAAGAACGAAATACCAGCATTTTTTGCAACATGGATGGACCTAGAAACTATCATGCTAAGTGAAGTCAGCCATACAATGAGACACCAACATCAAACGCTTTCCCTGACATGTGGAATCTGAAAAAAGGACAGACTGAACTTCTTTGCAGAACAGATGCTGACTCATAGACATTGAAAAACTTATGGTCTCCAGAGGAGACAGCTTGCGGGGTGAGGGGATGTGCCTGGGCTGTGGGATGGAAATCCTGTGAAATCAGATTGTTATGATCATTATACAACTACAGATGTGATAAATTCATTTGAGTAATAAAAAAATGGAAAAAAAAATTCATGTCTTTCTCATCAGCATTGTCCCCAGTGAGCTATGGAGGGTGGCTTTCCTTCAGACTGGCACGGCTGGGAGAAGTCCCCAGAAATCTACAGCATGAGTATGGAACGGCCAGAATCCTGCAGGATAAAGAACTTCCTGGTCCTCGGTTGGGGCTGTAGTGGGGTCCCCGTAGCTGGGGGTGCATGGATGAAGGTGGCCGTGGGACACTTTGCTCAGTAGCGAGAGCTCCAGGTTTCCAGGAACATCCCTCAGGACTCGAAAGGGATTTCATCACAACAGAAATAAGAGATCCAGTCTCTGCAGCCATTTGGGGGATTAAGAAAATGGGGGGCCCCTCCCTGCATACTTTTTATCTTTCAGGGTTCACTGGTCCAGCTGCTTCCCTCGGGTGGATTTCTGAGGTTCGTGCTGTTAATCTGAAGTTATGGTTTGAAGTGCTCTTCCTCTTTTTTCCTCCTCCAGAAAGAAATCATAAATATCTCCAGGGTCCCACGGAGCTGGCAGGCAGCCTTGCCTGGGTCTGAAAACCGACACCAGGCACAGCCCAGGGAGCCGAGCTCTGCCTCCTGACCCCCCCTGGAGTCGGTGCTGCCACCATCGCTCTGTGTCACTGAGAAAGAACCCCTTCTACCAGGGCTCCAAGCCCACGGTCAAGGTTCAGGGGCCATAAAGCAAAGCTGGCTGACCGAGGGCTTCCAGGAAACAGGAGGGGCTGCCTGACTCTGCTGGGCACAGTACCCACAGCCTTGGCCCCGGGGCAGGGAGCCTCTCTCCTCCTGCAGTGCTGGTCCAGGCTCAGAAGGGGGCGATGAGGGATCTTAGGGAAATAGACGAGGTATCCCAAAGGCAGCGAGAAGCGGGCAGAGTCACGCTGGTCTTGGGCTCTCAGAGGGCAGTGGTGGCAGAGTTCAAAATCCTCAAGTGGCACGACTGTCCAGGGCAGTGCATTGGAGGGGGAGCTCCAGCCAAAAAGGAAGAGGCCTGAGGAACGGCTCTGACCTTTCACTGCACGCACGGGGGCAGGCCCCCTCCCCTCTCAGGCCCCTACTCTCCTAAAGGCAAGTCGAAGAAGGCCCAAGAGGACCTCAGCTTTCATTCAGAGGTTAGCTGGGCTCCAGTGACTCTGCACGGCGCCATCTGCCTCATGACGGTTATTAGGGAAGCTGGGATGTGAGTGTGGAACGCTTGCTTTGCCACCGGCTCTCCTGAGTTCCCTATCAGAGGCTGAACCTCAGGCTGGGGCACCAGGGCCCTGACCTCATATTGGAGAAGGGCTCAGAGCAGCAGTTTTCAAATGCCTTTTATAAAGGAAGAGGTCTTTTTCCTACACACAGTGAATGGCTTCTGGAACCCCGACAGAAAACAAATCAAAGCGATGCTGCTCTGACGGCAGGGGGTAGGAGCTCAAATCAGCTACCACCCGCCTCCTGGGTTCAAGGTGGGCAAGAGGTAGGCGGGTCTCTGTGCCCCCAGCCCTGGTTCTCAGACACCCAAGGAAACAGCATGTGATGAGGCTTGTCCCACATCCAGCAGCGGATGTAGCAACCCCATAGAAGCCTCCCACTTCATGACATGGGGCAGTCTAGGTTTCCCCAGGAGATGTCTGGGGCTTACATTCTTCTGGGCCTGGCCTGCCCTGTCCCTGCATACCTATCCCTCAGGGGCCACCATGCACTGGTCAGCTGTTCCCTCCACCCACCTAGCCAGGAGTGGGTTCAGCTGGAGTCCAGGCCGACCTGGCCTCCTGTTGAGACATGAGGGGAGGAAGCTAGGAAGGAGGATGAGTGAAAAGGTGACAAGACTCCTGACTCCCAGGGTCAAACCTGGACCACATCCTTCGGAGCAGGAGGAGGTTGTCATGGTAACTAAAGGACCACTTGATGGGGCCCATCTCATCAGGCAGAGACCTTCACTGAGGATGGATTTTTCTGCTAATTGCCCGTATTTTCCAGCCTGGAGGATCTCAGACACAATCTGGCTCTTTCTGAGAGACACTTTCCCTCCCCTGATTGTCCCAATAGTTTAAAACACATTTGAACAACAGAAAGGCATTTGTGCAAGATTTACAGTGTTTGCCTGATAGCTCAAGGCTTAGTCATCTCTCTGGCCTCTCGACAAGCTGTGTGACCTTGAGGAAGTTACTTAACTCTCTGAACTTGAGCTGCTTTGCCCAGAAGATGAGGATAATCAAGGCCCCCTGCCCTGAACCAGTAGAGAGAATGCAGGATGAGCAGAGCACGACCGGGAAAGGGAAGCTGTTATCTATACTCATCTTAGAAAGCAAATCTCCCATTACTATTATAAAGACCAAAAGAGTCTTAGGGCTGTCTCACAGGGCCCATTCTTTTTAACAGATGGGAAAATAGATCTGGGGTGACAGGTGGCCCATGGCCACAGGCACACAGCTGAGGTAGTGCCCCACCCAGGGCTAAAACCCAGTTCTGGGTTTGCACCTTTTCACCTTCCCAAGGTGGGCACCTCACTACTCCCCTCTAGTCACTTACACCATAGTAAGAATACGTGCGCACAGTACCAGTGGAAGCACAACACCTTACAAAGCATTCTGCCCTCCCTCTCTCCTACCAGAAGAGCCTAAGAGGAAGATAATATCATCCCCAGAATTAAGGAGGGCCGAGAGACGGTCCAGCCCAGAAAGGTAAGACGTGGTCCAGGGTCTGGAAGTGCCAACCCACCGCGGGCAGAGGCTCCATCTGCAGGGAGATTGGAGGAAGGGGTGGGAAACCCTCTGCTCAGGCGTCGAGTGCAGTTACTGGCTTCGGGCTTCTACTGGCCACCTTTCCCCGCATCCGGATGCTGGTCCGGAGCCCCAGGAGAAGCTTCCACTCCATGAACAGGGCTGGTGGCCACAATGGTCCCTTGCCCAGGCTCCTGGGAGCCCAGCTGGACTCACCAAGTGGCAGAGAGGAGAAAGCTTGGGCCAGAAGCAAAGCCGTCGCAGGGAAGGTGAGGGGCCGGCCTCAGTGTCTGATGCCAGCTGCCCGCTCAGAGCTGGGCTGGAGCATGGGGAATGGAAAGCCCTAATCTCCCTTCTGCCTCTCTGAGCTTTAGGGATGTGGGGGCGGAGGGTCGGTTCCACTGCCAGGGAGGGGTGGCCTGACCCAGTTACCCCCAGTTCCTTTCTCTCTCTCTTCTTCCCCCTGCTCTGAAGACCAGACCCAGCGCTACAGCCAGAGGCACATCTGGCTGCCTGGGACAGGGCCCTGACACCAGCAGATTCTAAGGAAGCAATCTTGCAACCCCCAAGGGCCAGGGGTGGGATCCAAACAGCACCACTTTGGGACTGCTCACTGTCCCAGCCAAAGCCCAGTCCAGCCCCGAAGGACAACAGGAGTCCTCAATGAGCCTCCCTGTGGGGGTTGGGGGTGGGAACACCCAGTTCCCCCTTCTCCAACACTGCCCCCTCAGCCCTGAACCCCGGAGCCCCAAGAGGCAGCCGTCTAAGACTACAAGTCTGCCAACCTGGTGGGTGTGAAACGCTATCTCGCTGTGGTTTGAATTTGCATTTTCCACACCACTAATGACGCTGAACGTCTTTGCATAGGTTTTTGAGCCATTTCTCCTCACCACCTCCCCTCCAGCCCATGAAATGCCTGTCTGAGTCCTTGTCTGAGTCCTTGACCCATTTTTCTATGGGATTTTGCTGTCTTTTTCACATCAATTCAGAGTTCTTTCTGCATTTCTGATAGCAACCCGTTGTCAGTTTCACACATTGCAAATATCTCTTCCCAGCCTGGGGCTCGTGTTCTTCCCCTTTGGACAGAAGTTTGCCCATCTATTTGCCTTTAATTCCTTTTAAGGTATTGTGTGGAGTCATGATTGACAGTCCCATACCCCAATCACGACTGTGAGGGGGCAGTTCTAATGACTCACTCAAGCTGATGTGAGGTTGGCCAGGAGATCTGTGGCTGAGATTCCTGCAGCCCTAGGTTCCTGCCTCTGCCTTGTTCACCAGGAGTTTCCATCGTGAATTGGTATTGACTTGTATCTCTCAAGCTGGTTACGAGCTGAATCACATGAAGAGATTTCCTAAATTCTGCTTGGTCATGATCTATTACTTTTTGGGCCAGATTGAAATAGCTAACATTTTATTTTGGATTTTTCACTTGGCTCATCTATAGTTCCAACCCAGAACCAATTTTGTGGCCCCAAGAGGTAAGGTAAATTTCAGTCCTGAACTTGGAGAAGGCAGAGGCCCCAGGCTTTGATTTCTCAGGCTTTTTCTCCCCCTTCCAGAGTCCAGACAGACAAGCTTCCTTGTTGCTTCTGTGAGCCAATGGCGAACATTTCCTGTCTCCTGTTTCACTAGGTCTCAGATATCATGCCCTGTAACACAGGAGCCCACCCTTCCCCTGTTTTGGCTCAGGTGTAAACCTAGGATCCACATCCCCACCTATCACAGGTGATCACAGCAACAGAAGCGGAAACCCCGGCTTTCTTTGGTTACTGGGCACGGGACCTTGAGGGGACCACCGTGTCCGAATGGGTCCTACGGGCCCCTCCTTGGTCCCTGCCCTGGAGGGGAAGCACAAGCAGGGCTGGCAACCTCCTCTCTACTTTTTATTAAAGCTGAAGTTCATTTAAAAGGTAAAAGAAATGGTTCTTGAAAAGGCTGATGAATAAAGCAAATGGATATGGTCTTCCTACCAGTCAGCCAGCCAATCCAAGCACAGGGAAACAAGACACAGTACTTAAGGGCCGGTAGAACGCAGAGTGGTCTAAGGTCAGAGAGCATCTGGGCCTGGATTCTGGAGATTCTTAGTGTGTGAGCTCTGTCCTGGGGGCACAGCTTTACTGAGCATGTGCCAGGCTCCTGCTCCTGGCCAGAGCCGATTCCCTTGGGCTCAAAGCTCTGTAAGTAGCCTACATGTATATAATATTTATATTTACACACAGATTCACAGAAAAAATATATATATCCCCAAGGACTGATATCCAAGCTCTGAATGAGCATGAGGAGTCTGATGCTCACACACACACACACACACACACACACACTACTCATCAGGGTACTCTCTGAAGCCTTCCCTTAGGACGTTCCAAGCTAGGACTCGACTCGAAGGCCAAGAGGTAGGACTCCCCCAGCCCCATTCCCCGAGGCCCGTGGCGAGTGAGGGTCTGGGGTAGCCAGACAGAAATGGCAGCCAGGTCTGGGGGGGGAGCCTTGAGCTCCCTGGATGGCAGGAGGCCAGGTTTCAGCATCAGCTCCTCGAACAGGTGGAAATGGCCCTGGAACACAGAAATGGGCATTTACCACTGACCGACAATGGGAGAAAGAGAGAGCACTTGCGTCCACAGGGGCTGGGTGGGCGCGCGCCTATGCCCACATACTGGTGTGTTCTGTCCACTCCTGTCTCCGATGCAGAGGCGTGGGCTGTGTCGTGTGAGCCTATGTGAGTTTGTGTGAGCGTGTTCAGGTGAGAGGGGTCGGGAAGAGGCCTCTGTCACTGTGCTGTCCTCCCACAGCCTCAATCACAGCCAGGCAATGGCCGTGAAAGGACTGGGGCCCGTGTTGAGGGTGGGGTACCCCAGGGCCTTCGAGGAAACCATTGGGCCTTGATGCTCTGGGCAGGGCTGGGCTCTGCCCATACTAGCACTACTGTTTATAAACTGTCTGAGACAAGACCCGGGGGCTGCAGGTTGGACCAATGGTTAAGTGCAAATACCAGGAGGGACCAAAGCATCCTTCACTTTTTGAAAAAGGAGGGGAAAGCCATTTACCTTGATTGAAGATAAAGAAATAGACTCAAAGGCTTAGAGAGGAGATGGGGGCTAGCCCATCTGCCTGACTCCCAGTCCGGTGCTCCTTCTTCCATCCACACTGCCCACCCCCCCCCAGGCCAGGCTGGAGCTGGGATCCTCAGATGGAGAGTCAGCACCACTGCCCGGGACCAGCCATCTGCAGGCTGCAGAACCCCTGCAAGCCTGTGAGGGGACAGCACCTCCAAGCTTCATGACCTGATGCTCAGAGGAAGCCTCTAGAAGCATCTCCGTGGGAGAGGCTTCCATCTCCAGCATCTGGCCAGGAAGGGCTGCCTCCAGCTGGGTGAGTTCTTGGAGGGCCGGCAGCAGAGCCCAGCTGGGGCTCAAGGTAGCTCCAACTGATGCAGAAGCTCAGCGGCCAGAGCCCTGAGGACCCTGCAAAAGGAGGGGGCATCAGTCTGGTCCACCCTGGGAGGTGCGTGAAACGAGGCGGCCAGTTTCAGTCAGCATCGCAGCCTCCACCATCGTGAACCTGGAGGGGGTTGGCCTGGCGGCGAGGAGGCAATGGCTGGTCAGGGGAGTCCATGTCACACCCTCTTCCCTCCAGCAGGTCTTCCCTCCAGATCCCTGAGGGCTCGGGATCCCTACAGCTCCTGAGGTCTGGGGGAGGAAAGGACCCACGATTGCAGCTGGAAGGTGCCACGGGGCTGAATGTGGGAGGCGGATGGGGTCTGCTTTCATTGAAGAGGGTCTTGCCCGCTCTTTCTGGACACCCAGCAGATCCTTAGCCTGTGCTGGGTATTCTGGAAAAGCTTGCCGAAGGAGCGAGAACAGCCTCTTCCCTTTGGGAAAACCCTTCCCGGCCCTGCACTTAGGTGGATTCCAAAAGCTTGGGGCATTTCCAGCAGAGAAGCAAGTTCCCATCACTTGCAGCCTCAGCACCACTCATGGCCGGCAACTGTGACATCCCTCGTGGGACAGGGCAGCTGCAGGAAGCTGGTGACAGAGCCTGGACTGGGAAGACCAATGGCATCTAATACTCAGTCTGACATCATCTGGCTATGGTTCCCAAAGACTAAAATTAGGCAGAGGAAATTTAGGATGCGGCTTCAGATTTCCAAAAAAAACAAGGGTGGGGGCCAGAAAATGGATCATAAAAGAATTTTTGTGACTCAGTCCCAGCTAGGGAAAACAGACATGAGCGCCACTTATGGGAAGAGGCAGAGGAATCTTTATCCATCCACTATAAAGGGAAGCCCAAGCTCCCTGAGCTAGCATGCTCCCACTTGGGGTTCCCTGGTTTAGCCCATCTCATCAATGGACCAGAGAGATGCCAGGCCTTGTCCAGGGTCAGCTGGAAGCTGGCTAGGCTCCAACTTGAGCCAGCTCCTCAGTACACTGTTTTACTCCCCAAGGACATCTGGTTTCTTCTCAATTTATGAGGGATGAGAGGTCTCCCAGAAGTCCTGCTGCTCCATCAGACTAAACGTGTTAGGAATTCCCTGTTGGCCCAGAGAGTTAAGGACTCAGAGACTCAGGATGCTGCTGTGGTGGAGGTTAGGTTCCTGCCTGGGAACTTTTGCATGCCACGGGTGTGGCCAGAAAAAAAAAGAACTAAGCTATTTCATCCCCAAGGACCAGCTGAGAAAAGTCTGGGCCGCTCTGGTGGGTGAGCAAGTGCCCAAGAACTTGAAAAGTCATTCCCAGCCTATGTGAAATGGATTAGAGGGTCTCTCCTTGTTTTCTCACCAAGGATGACGGACCTTAGATACAGGCTGCTTCTTTTTTTTTTTAAATTACTCAATGAATTTATTACATTTATAGTTGTACAATGATCATCACAATCCAATTTTATAGGATTTCCATCCCACAACCCCAGCACATTCCCCCACCCCCGATGTAGGCTTCTTGATAAGGTCGGGGAGCTCTGGAAGGTTTTCAGTCTCTGAAAGTTTGGAAACTGTAAGCAAGATTATCTGTCCTGGGCATGTTTTAGGAGAAACTGTCCTAAAGAGTTGGGGGACCCATGACCCCCCTAAATGGTAAGACCATTGCCTTGATTGTCCAGTTCAATCCCATCTCTTACCAATGAAGGATGAGAGAGGACTGCTTGGAGGTGCTGAAACACAAGCCAGTAGAAAGATGGAGGTAAGGAGATGTCAGGGCAGAAAAGTCAAGAAGCCAGGCATAAGTGAGGGTGTGAAAAATGGAACTGAAACAACTGCCGCAATTGTCAACCACCCCATAACACGGGGCCCTAGGCTTTCTAAAAGGTGAGGCAGAGACTCACATCCCTAGAATTAGAAATCACGAGCTGCTGGAGAAAACAGAACTTACACATCTTGCAAAGGTCTGAGGAGTTCCTTTGGGAGCCTCTCGAAAAAGGAGGGTAAGTGGAAAATTGATGTCCCCAACACCTCCCAGCAGAAAGCCATTTAGGCACATAAGGAACCTCTCCCATGGCCTCAGATGGCCTCCAGGAGCAAGCCTGGGCAAGGTAGTGCCCTTACCTGTCCCATTCTACTACCCTCACATGGCTGTGGTGAGAATTACAGGAGCAAGCGATTAGGAAGCCCTATCCCACCCAACGTCCAGCCAGGCTCAAAGTGGGCAGGAGCTCTCTACAGATGTGAATTTTCTTCCTCACAACTGTCAAGGACCTAATCTCTAAAACATACAAACAACTTATACAACTCAACAGCAAAAAAGCCAACAACCCAATTGAAAAATGGGCAGAAGACCTAAACAGACATTTCTCCAGAGAAGATATACAGATAGCCAACAAGCACATGAAAAAATTCTCAACATCACTGATTATTACAGACATGCAAGTCAAAACTACTATGAGGTACCACCTCACACGAGTCAGAATGACCATCATCAATAAGTCCACAAATAACAAATGCTAAAGGGGGTGTGGAGAGAAGGAAACTCTCCTACACTGTTGGTGGGAATGTAAATTGGTACAAACACTATGGAGATCAGTATGGAGACACCTTAGAAAACTATACATAGAACTACCATATGACCCAGCAATCCCACTCTTGGGCATATATCTGGTCAAAACTTTCCTTGAAAAAGACACATGCACCCGTATGTTCACTGCAGCACTATTCACGAAAGCCAAGACATGGAAAGGACCTAAATGTCTATTGACAGATGAATGGATTAAGAAGATGGACTACTATTCAGCCATAAAAAAGAACAAAATAATGTCATTTGCAGCAACATGGATGGAACTAGACTCTCATACTAAGTGAAGTAAGTCAGAAAGAGAAAGACAAATACCATGTGATATTACTTATACCTGGAATCTAATGTATGGCACAAATGAACCTTTCCACAGAAAAGAATCTCATGGACTTGGAGAACAGACTTATTGCCAAGAAGAGGGGGAGAGAATGGGGTGGATTTGGAATCTGAGGTTAATAGATGCAAACAATTGCCTTTGGAATGGATAAGCAATGAGATCCTACTGTATAACACTGGGAACTATGCCTAGTCACTTGTGATGGAGCATGATGGAGGATAGTGTGAAAAAAAGAATGTATGTGTGTATGTGTGACTGGGTCACCTTGCCATACAGTAGAAAGTTGGTAGAACACTGTAAACCAGCTATAATGGAAAAAATAAAAATCATTTGAAAAAATTTTTTAAAAAAATTAAATTTCTTCCTCAATAAGAAAAGAACCGAGTTCCCTTCATGGCTCAGTGGTTAATGAACCCAACTAGGATCCGTGAGAATTCGGTTTCCATCCCTGGCTTTGCTCAGTGGGTTAAGGATCTGGCATTGCCGTGAGCTGCAGTGTAGGTCTCAGATGCGGCTGGGACCCCGCAATGCTGTGGCTGTGGGTAGGCCAGCAGCTGTAGCTCAAATTTGACTCCTAGCTTTGGAACTTCCATATGCTGCAGGTATGGCCCTAAAAGGCAAAAAAGAAAAAAAGCGGGGGAGAGAAAAGAAAGAAAGAGAGAAAGGAAGGAGAAAAGAAAGAAAAGAAAAGAACAGGATGAATCACTATCAAGCACTGTTGAGAGGGAAGGGATGCTGGGTGGGAATTTTCTGGCATCTTCAGGTTTGCAGAATTCCGAGCACAGCCCCTGACAGAAGTGTAATCCTGGCAACACGGCAGAGATTGGGTCCAGTGGGTCCAGTTTGGAGACTCCATTTCCAACTTACCAGGCAAATGCTTTCAGAGTTGCAGAATAAATGGGAGGTAAATGGGAAAACTAGCAACACCTCTCATACCCCTCAGAACAGCAAATTGGAAGTCTGACTTCAACACAAAAGCTATGGAAAAATGAGCCACAGGAGTCTGTGCAGACCCTGAAGAGTTTCAGTAGCTCCGCCAACAAGAAAGACAAACGTGCTCTCTGCAAAAGCCAGAGAGGGATCAGCAATAAGTGTGGGCCAGGAGAGGGCGATGCCCACTCCAACTCAGAACTGGCCAGTCCACGGCAATTACAACTGTGTGGAGTCCTTGAGGCTGTGACACAGCCCTGGTGCTGAGCAAATCCAAGGTTTTCATTTCACCAAAAAGGAAATGGAGGCACAGAGAGCGTGCGGCCCTGCCCACACAGCACACACTGGGAAGTGGCAGAGGACAGGGAGAGGACCCAGGCTTTTTAAAAAGCCAGAACCATATACTTTGGCCAAGTGATTTTCATCAAGGGTTCCAAGATCATTCAATGGGGAAAGAAGAGTCTCTTCCACAGACAGTGCTGGGAACACTGTATAGATATCCAGACGCAAACAATGAAGTCAGATCCCTACCTCACGCTATACACAAAAAGTAACTTGAAAAAGCTGAAAACAGGAACCCAACTAGTACCCAAGAGGCTTTGGGTTTGATCCCTGGCCTCCCTCAGTGGGTTAAGGATCCAGTGTTGCTGCAAGCTGTGGCGTAGATCACAGATGGGGCTTGGATCCTGCATTTCTGTGGCTGTGGTGTAGGCTGGCAGCTGCAGCTCTGATTCGACGCCTAGCCTGGGAACTTCCATACGCCACAGTTGCGACCCTAAAAAAAAAAAAAAGGAAAAAAAAAGCTGAAAACATAGAGCATAGAAGAAAACACAGGGTAATCCTTCATGACCTTAAATTTGGCAATGAATTATTAGATATGACACTAAGAGCACAAGCAGCAAGAGAAAAAAATAGATAAACTGGATTTTATTAAAATTAAAAACCTTTTTCACCAAAAGACATTATCGAGGAAATGAAAAGACTACTTACAGAATGGGAAAAAACATTTGCAAATCATATATCTGAAAAAGTTCTAGCATCCAGAACACACTTTACAACTTGACAACAAAAAGACACACAACCCAATTTAAAAACAGCAAAGGACCCGAACAGACAGTCCTCCTAAGAAGATATACAAATAGCCAACACACACATGAAAAGATGCTCAGCATCATTAGTTATTAGGAAAATACAAATCAAAACCACGATGAGCTACCACTTCACACCCTCTGCAATAATTAATAATAAAAAATTGTGGGAAAAAAACAGAAAATAGCAAGTATGGGTGAGGATGTGGTGAAATTTGGAACCCTTATACTCTGCTGCTAGGGATGAAAAAAACAATTCAGTTGCCATGGAAACAGTTCAGTGGTTATTCAGCAAATTAAGCAGAGAACTACCATATGACTTAGCAAGGACCAAAAACAGGTTCTCAAATAACCATATGTACATGCATGCTAACTGTTCATAGCAGCACCAACCACAAGAGACAAAGGTGAAACAGCCCAAATGCCCATTAACAGATGATCAGATAAACAAATTATGGAATACTACTCAGCCATGAAAAGGAATTAAGTACTGATACATGCTACAACATGGGTGAACCTCTAAAACATTATTCAAAGTGAAAGAAGTCAGAAACGAAAGGTCACATATTGTGTGATTCTATTTATATGAACTGCCAGAACAGATAAATCCACAGGGACAGTTTGTAGACTGGCAGTTGCCAGAGGCTGGCGGGGGAGATGGAAGTGGAAAATAAGAAGTGACTGTTTAATTGGTTGAAGGGTTTTACCTTGGAGTAACGGAAATGTTTTGGACCAAGAGAGGGGTGGGGATTGTGAACGTACTAAATGCCACTTAATTGTTAACCTTAAAATGGTTAGTTTCATGTTATGTGAAATTTACCTCAATAAATTATTTTAAAAATAAATAAATATGTGTACACAGCAACAGAATGTACAACATATACACAATGGAATAGTACTCAGCCATGAAAAAGAACAAAATAATACCATTTGCAACAACATGGATGCAACTAGAGATTATTGTACTAGATGAAGTAAGCGAGAGAGAGAGAAAGACAAATACCATATGATAGCACTTATATGTGGAATCTAAAATATGACCCAAATGAACTTATCTAGGAAAGAGAAACAGACTCACAGACATAAAGAACAGACTTGGGGTTGCCAAGAGGAAAGGGGGATGGGAGAGGGATGGAGTGGGAGTCTGGGGTTAGTAGATGAAAATTATTATATATAGGCTGGATAAACAACACAGTCCTGATGTATAGCACAGGGAACTATATTCAATATTCTATGATAAACCATTATGGAGGGAGTTCCTATCATGGCTCAGGGGAAATGAATCCAACTAGGAGCCATGAGGTTGTGGGTTCGATCCCTGGCCTCACTCAGTGGGTTAAGGATCCAGCGTTGCCGTGAGCTGTGGTGTAGGTCGCAGATGCAGCTTGGATCCGGCGTTGCTGTGGATCTGGTGTAGGCCGGCAGCTACAGCTCCGATTAGATCCCTAGCCTGGGAACCTCCATATCCCATGGGTATGGCCCTAAAAATACAAAAAAAAAAAAGGAAAAGTATTTAAAAGAATATATATATATAGAGAGAGAGAAAATTACTTTGCTGTATAGCAAAAATTAACACAACATTGTAAATCGCCTATATTTCAATTAAAAATTAAATCAATAAATAAGCCAGAAAATCTGCTAGAAACTATAGGATATGATTCGCTAGGTTGGACAGCCCCCCACTTCTCAGGCCCCCCAAACAATACATTTTCTCCAACCAGCCCACATAGTTGAGCCAGGTTCCCTGAGCTGAGCCACCAAAGCACACATCTAGCTTGACCCCTTGGGCTTTGCTCTGCCGCACAGGCTCCACCCCGGGAATGACAGGCAAAGTCATGCCATAGCCGGAAAGGGTGCTGGTCTGAAACAGCACTACTTCTAGTGGGAAATGTAAAATCTGGTCCCTAGCTCCATCTCCTTTCACGTAGATAACTGCCAACCTCACTAGAGAATTCCTGTCCCACAGGCACTGCTTCTCCTTGGGACCAACCCACACAGCCTTTCTCACCAGCTGCCTGCACACAAGTGCCAGGCAGATGTAACATTCGCACACTGAAGCTGAGGCTCGGATGAGTTAGCGACTCTCCAGGGCCACACGATGAGTGACAAAACTGGGATGGGAGCCCAGGTTTCCGATCCCCAGGCTGCCAAGATGCCTAATGTCCATTTCACTTTCGGCCTCCCAGCGCATACCCCACCATGGCCATGATGCTGAGACGGAAGGCAGAAGGGCCATGATGCCGAGACGTAGGGCAGAACCCTGGGCACCACCTTTCCTTCTGCATCTCCTTAGCCTGTCCCTTTCTTAGTCCCTGGGGCTCCAGGCCCTGCCCACCCCCACCCCACTCCTGTTATTCCCAGTCCTAGATCCCAGCAGCCTGGAGACCATCACACTTCCCCACCTCTCCCTCCACCCCTGCAATCAGTCAGGCCCAGGCGTGAATTCTGGATGTACCCCTTACTGGCCTACAGGCCTGGAGCAAATTACTTAACAGATGTTCTCTTCTGTAAAATGGGACTATGCATAGGGCTGTTTTTGTTCTTGTTGCAAAAACTCATGAGGACAGACATATAAGGTGCTCACGATAGCAGTCCATTAATGTGAGTTATTGTTCATGTTTCCCTTTTTGCTTCCTTTTGTAAAAGAGCTTAGCTGCTCCAGAATCAAAATCTACTAAAGACCACTTCATTTATTTTATCCTTTTGACTTAAGATCCCACAGGATGGCTACTTTACCTAAAACCAGTATGAAATTGCAAAATGCTGACAATGAATGGAGGTGATTTTCAGGACAAGCTTTGGGAAGTTCCTACCTTGAGGCCAGCTCTGGGCTGGAGCCTGAGCATTCACACCCTAATAAGACCTCATTCCTGTTGGCTGGGAGCTCCGAGCCCAGGGACATAAAGGGACAAGGGCAGCTTTCGCTGGGGCTATGCCTGAGGGTCCCCCAGGGGCAGGGGGAGGCTGGAGGATGAAGGGAGGCAGCCTGCCCGGCCTTGGTCAGGAAAGGCTTTCTGGGGCTTGGGGTTGAGTAGCTGGCCAAGCGAAGAAGGGCAGAGTGGGGTGGGAGGAGGTTGTTCTCAGTAGAAGGATGCATGCAAAGTACAGAGGTGTGTGATAACAACAACACGGTAGCAACAATAATAATAATAATATAGCATTTTTTTCTTTCTTTTCTTTTTTCTTTTCTTTTTTTTTTTTTTTGCCACACCTGTGGCGTGTGGAAGTTCCAGGGCCAAGGATCAAACCAGAGCTGTTGCAGAGACAACGCCGAATGCCGAGGAGTTACGCTATAAGCCCCATGGGTAGTCCCCAGACAGCATTTCAATGTGCCAAGCCCTCCTTGAAACATTTTCCAAATATTAACTCGTTTAACCCTCACCAAAACCCAGTGAGGAAGGTCTTACTCATATCCCCTTCTACAGATGAAGAAACTGAGTGCACACGGAGGTTAAGGAACTTGACAGCGGGTGTGTGGTAGCGCCGGGATTCTGTCTCCCAAGCCCTCCTTAGCCACCATGCGTTTGGAGCCTCACGCAGCTCAGCATCCTTGGAGGGTAAGATATGAGCGGGTAAAGGGGGCAGTTGACATGAGAGCCCTCAGGAGACGTCTGGATTCAGGACACCGTGCACACACAACCCTAGGGGGCGCCATCACTGCACAGTCACCAGAGAGTTGTGTATCTATTATGATCGTTTTCCAGTAGGTGGCAGTCAAGTGCCTCCAGGAAGAAGCACCTTGACTGCATCTGCACAAAGACACCGACTGCACTGGCGCTGGTGCTGTTTGGCTAATACCCAGAAGGTCTCCAACAGGGAAGAGGGATGTTTAATTTCCATCTTGGAGCCGAGGCTGCAGGGGCGGTCCAGGTGACAGGTGAGCGAGGTCTAACCAGGGGCCAGGAAAGAGAGGATGTGAAGCTTCAGGGCTGTGAATCCACAGGACTTGGGGATCCTGGAACTGGGGTTGCAGAGGAAAGGAAGGAGTTGGGGCTTGAAAGTTTCTAGATTCCACAGCAGACAGACGAGTGAGTACACTCTCCTACCAAGGAGACTCAGAAGTGGTTCTGGGGAGCACTGATGAGTTGGCTTTGGGGCATGTAGGGGGTGAGGAATCTGAGAGGAACATTGAGAGGGTGGTCAGATGGAAAGGAATGAATCTCAGCGCACGGCCGGTCAATTCAAGATGCCAGCACTCTGGCTGGGAATCCCATTACAGTCCTGGCTCTGGTGAGACCTGGGAGAGAGCAGGAGTTTTCTGGGTCTCAGAGCAAGTTGAGGTGAAGCCAGGAGGAGCGGGACCCTGCGTCACTGTCCCCTTCCTGTGCCAAGAAAGTCCTGAAATAACTCTCTCCATGGGGCCTGCAGAGCCCACTTACTCATGAGAAGGAGCCCATGTTTCTGGGAACAAATGAGTCCTGACACCCCAGGAACACGGCAGCTGAACAAAAAGGGGTCCAGGGTCCCACAGCCTGGAGGTGCCAGAGACAGGCTGGCACCAAGGACCCACCTCCAACCTCTGGACCAGCCACACAGCCTACCCAAGGTCTGGGGTCCCCTTCTCTGCTCCCTTGAGCTGGAGCTGCTGTCACTGTCCTTGGGGGCCGGGCGGGCAGGTCTGGCCTGGGATGCATTTGGTTTCTGCTAAGAGGCCCCTACCAGCTCTTTGATTAGCAGCCAAGACATGCTTCTTTCCAAGTCAAAAATAAAATAAAATAAAGCATGTTACAAAGTGACTCCCTCTCCTAGGCTCATTTTAATGTGGTTTTCAGCATCGGCTTATTAGAAAACATGTGTGTGCAATATGGCCGTCAGAGCAGGGGTTCTGGGGGGCCGCCGGGTTGAGCAATCCAGACGAGCGGGAAGGAAGTTAAAGGCCTGTCTTTGAGTATCAGGTAATTGGTGACTCTCAAATATTTGTCCTCAAGGCTTTGAAGAGGTCTGCTTTTACGGTGGCCTTTCCCTCTAGAAAACAAAGGCTTTCTGGAGCCTGGGGGAGGCCGTGGCTTGGGAGGTGGGGGGACAGCCCAGGTCTGGCTTCTCCTGTCTTAGGGTCTTTGGAAGTGGAACAAGGTGGGGAGGGAAGAGGGCTCCAGCAGGTGCTCAGGAGACTGAGAGTCTAGCTCTAACAGTGCTGTGTTACCTTGGGCAAGTGCCTATTCAGCTCTGGGCTGCTGGGCCTCGGTTTCTCTATCTAGAAGAAAAGGTGTTTGACCTAGATGTCGAAAGGTGGCTCCCATTTCTGACACCCCCTGGTTCCTCTCAGGTAGGGGTGGGAAAGAGAGAACAATGGAGCAGGGCTGGTAGAGAGGCTTGAGTCCTCACTGGGTTTTTGGTTGTTGTTGTTGTTTTCTTTTTTAGGGCCATACCCATGGCATATGGAAGTTCCCAGGCTAGGGGTCCAATCGGAGCTACAGGTGCCAGCCTACACCACAGCCACTGCAACGCTCTATCAGAGCCGCATCTGTGACCTACACCACAACTCATGACAACGTTGGATCCTTAACCCACTGAGCGAGGCCAGGGATCGAACTCGCATCCTCATAGATCCTAGTCAGGTTCCGAGCCATGACGGGAACTCCCCGTGGATCTTGAGGGGACCTTGCAATTAAGTAGAGTCAGAAGGTGACTTCATCATAATCAAACCCAGCCCAGTGTGCCCTGGGAGTCCTCTGCAATGTCCCCCCACCAACAACTGCTCTCCAGGAAACTGCCATCAGGTCATCTCTCCCTCTCTGTCCTTTGGTCCCAGGTGTGCCTGCGAGCTCTCCTTTCCCACCCATGACAGCCCTTTAGAAGTCCGGGAAATTACTATGCAGCAGAAATTGACAGAACATTGTAAATCAACTATAGAAGAAAGAGGGAAGGAAGGGAGGAAGGGAGGAAAGGAGAGAAAGAAAGAAAGAAAGAAAGAAAGAAAGAAAGAAAGAAAGAAAGAAAGAAAGAAAGAAAGAAAGAAAGAAAGAAAGAAAGAAAGAAAGAAAGAAAGAAAGAAAGAAAGAAAGAGGAAGAAAGAAAAAGAAAGAAAGAAAGAAAGAAAAAGAAAGAGGAAGGAAAGGAAAGGAAAAGAAAAGAAAAGAAAAAAGGGAGAAAGAAAGACAGTCCAGGCAACAGGGGCAAATCTCCGAATCTGTATCCTTGGCCCAACATCCCACCCTGCAGCCTCCACCTGCAGGTCTGGTGTCTATCTGGGGTGAGCTCCTGAGGCCCCCAAGAGCCTGTTCTGCTAACCACGTCCCCATGGGGCATGTTCAGAGGAGAAAAGGCAGAGGCGATTGGGGCATTTCTTGAGCACCTCTGATGTGCCTTCATATGTTCTGTCATTCTCTCCTCAGAGGGACGCTTGTTTTATAACCCTGTAACTTGCCCTAAGCCTCGGACTTGTGTGGAGCACTCAGAAATGTCAGAAGGCAGTGGAGCCCAGGAGTTAGGACCCAAGTCCTCATCAGCTGAATGACTCCAGGCAGGTCGCTTAACCTCTCTGAGCCTCAGCTGCCTCATGTGCAAAATAGGGATAATAACATACTTTCTCAACAGCTCTAGAGCTATATTCAATAACCCAAAAGAGCAAAGGGCTCTCAGGGAAAAAGAGCAACGTCTGCCCACAATGTGCCGCTTTGCTCCCCAGCCCGACCAGCACCCACGATTTCAGGCTGAAAGTGAGAGTCCCCGCACTGGGCCTTAAGGCTCCTTCTCTGGGCTCCGTGTTTCGTCTGCACCTTTGCTGCTCCAGGTGGGGTCCATCTGGTAGCTTGTTAGAGATGCAGACTCTCAGGTGCACCCCAGACCTGCCCAAACCAGACAGGCACTTGCACTGAGACCCCTGGTCATTTGTGTGCAGTGAGATAGTTTGAGGACCGCTGGTTCGGGCCTCTTTTCCAGCCATGGTTTCTAAGACACAAAAACCCAGGAACAATGAGACAATCATGGGGGGTGATGGCTATGCTGCCACCAGTGCCCTGCATCCCCAGGGCCACGGGAAGAAAAATGTCCCAGGGCGGAGGAGGAGGGGAGCCCTGCAGGTCCATGGCCTGGGATGTAGTCCCGTCGCTGATGAGAGAAGAAATGGTAAGTGTGTGACAGGAGGAACTGTGTACCTGTAGCCCAGGCCCTGTTCTTTGGGGGTGGCAGACAAACTGGGGTGGTTCTGAGGGGAGCAGGCAGCCTGGGTCCTGAGGAGCCACAGGAGGCACTGGGCCAGTTCCCTGGGGAGGAGGAGGCGGCCGGGGATGGGCACGGGGGACAGCCCAAGTCAGTGTGCAGACACCACGCAGTGTCCCAGCCCCTCAGTGCAGGTGCTCCCATCCCCAGAAGTACCCAGGGAAAGGGTGCGCAGCCACTTGATGGGCACGCCCAGGGGATAACCGGTTCCCCAAGAACACACAGGCTGAGGTTCCCAAGGGCTCAGCCGCCCACCCATATGGGGCCTGTGAAGGGGGCTCCCAGCCAAGCCATCCTCCTAGGCTGCAGCTTCAAGGCCCCCGTTCATGGGTCCCCAGGGATGGTGGGGCTCTAGCCCAAGTGCCACCCAAGCCCTGTCTCCTTGCTGGCAGTCACCGGTCCCTTAGAAGGTGTTCTGCATGGGGGCCAGTTGAAATGCTGACCCCCTCTCTCTGAACCTCGGTTTCTCCCCTGGAACAAAGATGAGATCAGGCCAAATGACCTCTAAGGCTTTGCAGGGATGAAATATCCCACGTGCATTTTTCTACAGAACTGTTGCAACTAAGACGGCAGAACCGTGGACACACAGCTCACGCACAGGCACACACTTAGGCACCCTCAGAGCCCATATACACACATCCTACTTATGTTCGCCCACACTGCCAGCATGTGTATTATGCGCATAGCCTATGCCCACACCTGGTTTATGCACACACACCTAGAGTCTGAGCACCAACATGGACCAGGGTCGGTGCCCGGAACTGTCGGGTTGAACCCAATGACCATTGTGCCAGAATGGTCGGTGGCTGAGCAGGGGATCCAGACCTGGGGCAGAAACAACAGGCTGAGAATGACAAGAGCTGAAAAGAGGGGGCAACTGCCAGGGAGAGTTTAGCTTCGACCTGGAGAGACCCCAGCAGGCATCTTGGAGGAGGTGCCCAGTGAACCTAGACGATTTTGCACCTGAACAGATAGGTCATCTCTGAGCTCAAAGCCTCTCCTGGCCTCACCCCACCTCCAGACCCAACAGGGCAGCAGCAGGAGCTGGAGTTGGCCCAGCCGTGAGGATGTGTGCGGGTCTGCTGGCCAACAGCCCCATGGCCACCAACCCATCTCCTCCCTAATCCTGCAGGCTTTTTCCAGTTGGCAGGTCCCTGTATGATACTTAACAGCCTCATTTAAATGATCGGGGCAATTTTCTTTTTAATAAGAATACAAATAAAACACCTCTGGATATGAGCCCAATTCCTGGGCCCCGCAGTGAGAATCTGGTTCTGATGAAGCTGATGGCCCCGCCTGGATGGTGCTGGACCCACATGAGCAGATGGCCGGCTTACACGAAGGATGTTCAAGATGAGTGGGACTTACAGGGGATTACCTGGAAGTCCGTGATCGGAGGGTTTCCTGTCCGAGACCTCCCCGCTCCCCAGCTCAGGGGCCCCTGCATCAGGCCGGGTGACGCACGTGCCCTGGGCCTTACCATGATCTAAAAGAGATACCGCTAGCCCACCAGCCCACCATTCTATGTGGCTCCCAGGGCCTGGGTACCCAAGCCCTGGGGTACCCAAGCCCTGGGCATGTCAGCCAGTGGAAAAGGAGCCCCCTACTGGGCATTTTTACACACCCTCCTCAAACTCACCCACTCCCAGTGGAGGCCTGAGCTCCTCAGAGACTCAGGAAGGAAGAGGTTTGCAAGAACAACCCTGCTCCTTCCAGCAAGGCGCAGGTCAGCAGTTCAGGCCGTGCTGGAGCCTCGAGGCTGCCTCTGCCCCCTCGGCAGGAACGGTTCCTGCACATGAACTTTGGAAAGAGGCAGGCCTTGTTCTGGCTCTTACACTTGGATCAAGAAAAGCCCAGTGGGTAAACAAAGGCCTGGCAATGACTGGCCACTTGCTGGCTGTGCAGCCTTTGGCAAGTTACTCAATCTCTCTGAGCCTCAGTTTTGTCATCTGTAAATGGGAATGATGATCATAATGTTATACAATAATATATAATTACGTGATATATGATACACAATATCAATGTGATAGAAAAACTATCATGCAAGATAACATAACATAAAATGATAAGGTGTGCTTCACGGCACTGTTGCAAGGGTTCTGTGAGAGAACCTGTGCAGAGCGCTCCACCCGGCGGCCAGCAGCAAGAAAGTGTTTGCTGTGCTATTGTTTCCACTCTGAACCTGGGTGTTCCCACTAGGAGTTTCCACTAAAGCACCAAGCTGTCAAATACCAAACTGAATTATTTGTTTGTCCATCTTCTTTTTAAGGCTGCACCTGCAGCATATGGAAGTTCCCAGGCTAGCAGTCGCATTGGAACTCCAGCTGCCCACCTGTGCCACAGCCACAGCAATGCCAGATCCGAGCTGCATCTACGACATACACCACAGCTTGGGGCAACTCTGGGTCCTTAACCCACTGAGTGAGGCCAGGGAGCAAACCTGCATCCTCGTGGATACTGGCAGGGTTCTTAACCTGCTGAGCCACAGCGGGAACTCCCCAAAGTGAATTTAGAAATAAAGCATCATGTAGAACGTTCAAAGCAGGTGACTGAGACCATGTTAGACACCTCTCACCTCAAGTCTGGTAAAAGGCCCTCAAGGGGATGGCTGGTCGGGCCACTGGGAGAGCTTAAGGGGAGTTCCCCGTAATTCAGGACACTGAAATTGTCACATTGGCTTTGGCTTGGAAATCTGGAAGATGAGAGGCTGGCCAGCTGGCTGCTCTGGTGGTGGCACCAACCAGAATTGCAGGGTCAGCCTGCCTGGGCAGCATCTCAGCCGAGGTCAGAGGTGGTCTCTGGGTTCCTGGCTGTTGAAAAAGGCGGCTGCAACTGCCAGAAGAGAGCGCATTCGCCCAGGCAATTTGGGTGGGGAAGGGGGCACCCCTCAAAAGAAAAAGGCAGCTCTAAGCATGGCAGCCACACTTGAAGAAGCACCTTATGAGCATCACACAAGTAGCCGCTCTCCTGCCCTTCTGGCCTTGCCTCCACCCCACATCTCTGCTTCCACCCTGGGGAGGCCAGAAAGGATGCTGAGAGAGATGAGTGTACGGCGTGGCGAGGAGGCGGAAAAGGTGAGAAGGCTCACCACACTCGGAGCTGCTCAGGAGCCGGGGCAGGACTCCTGTCTTGAAGACACTTTAGAGGGTGAGGGAAGCAATATCAAAAGGGCTTCCTGACCACATCACAGGTCCTGCCTCTCACACACCTTCTCGGAGAGAGGCGTTTGCCCCAGGGAAGGGCATGTCCATCGCCTGCTGTCCAGTACCCCCAGAGGGATGATCAACATCCCAGTGGGAAATAATTAGCGTGGTAATTAATGATTGATCAATGAATAAGTCAATGATGTGGCACTACATGCCCAGGGGAAAAATAAAGCAGAGTAAAGGAAGAGGTAACGTGGGGCAGGGAGGGGCCCCTCTGGGTAGATAGCTTGACGGGGGAGTGTCCCAGCTGGAAGGAGTCGCAGGTGCAAGGGCCCTGAGGTGCCAGTGGGCTGGGGATGTTGAGGTACAAACAACCAGGGGACCAGCGGGGCTGAGGTGGAGGAGCAACGGGAGCCATGACAGAAGGAGCCGGAGAGCTGGGGGTGGGGGGCAGATGCCAGACCTCGCTCTGTTCTGTGGCCACCCCCCAGGGCAAGCAGAGGCCAGGTTGGAGAAGGGCCCCCACATACCTGAGAACAGATCACGCAAGGGTTGGTTGGGCTCTGGGAGGCAGACATTTCCAAAAGCATTTCTGGGGCAAGAGGCAAGGGACCTGCCCCGACTCTGTCCTGCTGAGTCTACGATTCAGACCCCAGCAAGTTCCATCACCACCATTGCTTAGCTGTGAACCGAATCCAAACATCCACCTTCCAGGATGGCTGGAAGGCCATGGAGGCCATGGCTGTGGACACTAGGTCTTGGGGTCAGCCAGTGGCCCTGCATCCATGTAGAGAGAAGCTGAGGCTCCCGCTCCCAAGCCTGACCTTCCCAGAAAGAGGCATACCTCTGCTCCCCCAATCTGGAAAGCATTGAGGCCCATGGCTCCATTTCAAGCGCAATTATTACAAACCCTTCAGGGAATGTGAGTTCCAAAATGAAATCTCTCTGTCAAAACTTTCATTAATGCGCCGTCGCTGTGCGGGGATCAGCTTACACCCGTGCCTGCGAGCGCGCAATGGAGACCAGATTCTCGGGGGTGTCGCGAGTGGGGAGCTGGTGCCCGGCCTCTCTGTCTCCCTCAAGTTTGCAAACCCCAAAGAATCTGTCTCCAGGCTGTGTCTCCAAATGAGAGTAGTCTTTGCCTTGGGAACACGTCCTCTGGGAATTCACCCACTGCCCCTCGATGGTTTCCAAGAATCCTCTCTGAACTCAAAGCAGCCTCACCAAGGAAGTCATGGCAGGGCAGTATCTTGAGGATGCCAGGCCCGCTGCAGATACCGAAGCAAGGCTTAGCCGCGTGGGATGCTGCCTGAGGCTCGCCAGCTTGCTCAGAGCCGACATGAGGACCCAGAGTTCCCAACCCCATGTGAGGTCCCATGTCAACCATGCTGATGCAACTTGGAGGGCACGATGCCCAGAGAAGCACTGAGGAACCCAGCACAGGAGGCAGGCCTGGGTTTAGTTTTCCTCTACAGTGAACTAAGGGCTTTAGTCTGGGGAAACTCCTGAGCCAGAAGCCTCCTTCCGCCAGCCCACATGACTCTTTTCAAATGGATGGAAGAAAACAGCGGAGCAGTGACCCCCTCACACACACACTGTCCCTGAATCTCCTCCTCTACCTAGAATCTTCCTCCTGGAACTCCATGGACTTCATTCTGAAACGTGGGTCTGAGCTCTGCTCACTTGCCCATTCACCGGCCTTGAACGGCTCCCCAAGTTCAAGTCAGCCTGGGCAGGCGGCATCACCACATCCAGCCACGCACACCCCGCGCTCGTGCTGACCACAAATTTCTCCCCAAATCTGCCTCCGTGTTTTTGCACTTGCTGCCCCCCACCAACAGAGCTTTCCCAAGGCATCTCAGCCGACCGGTTCCCCCTCTTCTCTGCAGGTCTGCCTCCTCTAGGAAGCTCTGTTGGACCCCAGGGGAGCTGGCCGCCCTGCCATTGCGTTCCCACAGCCTGTGTCCTTCCTCTACTAGGATGCATATCTGAACAGGTCCAGTTTATCTGCCTCTGCATCTCTCCCCTTGCTGACTGGCGTGAGCTCCTCAGGCATGAGCACTGGGTCTTGTTTCCCCAGTGTTCCACGTATTTCCTTAGTGGTTTGGGGCATAGACCATTACAGGTTATAGGTTCAAGTCCCAACCCTGGCACTTACAAGCTGGGTGAGCTCAGGCAAACTATGCCACTTCCCTCAGTCTTGAGAGATGTTTCCCTGTCTACAGAACGATGCCAGCATCTCATGACCATTACAGGGATTCAGTCTTTAAAGGGCCGAGCCTGGTGCCTGGCATGCAGGGTGCTCAGCACGGAGAACCAAATGAAGGTGAACGCAAAGTAGGATGAACATCCTGCCCCCCAAGTCACAGGTCGAGGCTCTAAACCCTGGGAGTGTAGAGCCCGCATTTCCTGCCAGCAGCCCCACTGGCAAGGCCTGACTTTGCTCCCCAAATGCTTCAGACCAATTGTGGCAACAAACTAGATCCAGAGGAAAGAAAAAAAATGAAGGCTACAGATGATGCAAGTTTTCCAGCCTGTCAGGGAGAGAGCATGCTGGGAGCCACAAGCACCCACCCTAGGGGGCATCTTACTCTAATGAGGCCGTGCTGCCTTGGGTGCCTGGTAGGTGCAGGTTTCTCCCAGCCCGATGGAGGCCGGTGGCCAAAGCCACTCTGCTCTTAAAACCTGATGGCTCTTGCTGGATGCAGTCCCCTATCAGCCCTGTGGCCCCGGCCACAGACCACTGGTCCAGGAGTCAGCTGGTTTGAGACCCTGCTCCATTCCAGACAGTAGCAAATGATCTTGGAAAGTGTATTGTCGATTTTGCCCGGAAACATGGGGCTGTTGGGGACCAGGCCACTTGGAGCAACGCTGAGCCACTTGCCGATTTATGGAGGGGGCCTCTGAAGGCTCCCAGCCCAGAATGTCTGGATGCGGTGCACAGCACCCCAAGCTGTCCACAGTGCCCGCCCATGCCCTTGCTCCAAATCCCATCACCAGCAGTCCCCTGGAAACTTGGAGCGCTGGAGGGCTTCTCTTGGGAAGAAAGGGAAATTGAGGCCATGTGCTCTGCAAAGCCACGAACTGCCAGAGCTCAGATAACGTTACAGCCCAGCGCTGTGTGCTGGTGACAGCTGGGGGTGATGGCCGCTCTTCCCTCCTCCTGGGCAGCTCCCTGATAGCCTGACATTCTCGGCAGATAGTGTAATGCCTCTTTAAGACAACACTTGAAATCATTTTTCTCTGGGCCAGAATAGTATCGGGTCAATTGATTTCCCCAACCGCGGCAGCTCCTTCAGGCTGCGCTTGCCAGGAGGAAGGTTTAGAAGCAGCGGGGAAGCTGGGGCGTGATGAGCACAGCCCCTCTCCCCCAGAGATGAGATGAATCATGGCCAGTTCGGGGCAGCAAGTGACAAGCACTGATTCAGAGAGGGGGTCTTGCTTACAACCTGCGGCGCTCCGGGCAGCCGGCGTATGCTCCCCATCACGGAGCCAGGCCAAGCCAAGTCACGTCCCTGCTATTAAACGCTATTAAATGCAGGCAGCTGGAGGACCAGAGCCTGGGGAGGAGCGAGGCCTGGCCCCCTGCCGTGCTTTCCTTCACTTAATCCACTCACTCATTCACTCACTCAACAAACCTGCTGTTTGCTCACTAGCTTCAGCTCGTGTGCACAGTCCAAACCAGGCATGACTCAAAATACTGAAGCTGCAAAGACCGAGCCTGGCCCTCAAGCAGCCCTGACTCTGGAGCACAGGTTCTTAGCCAGGTTCAAGGACAGAAATGGGGAGCTTGTAGACTGTGATGGGAACTAGAATGACATCTTTACTGTCACCAGCCTCTAACTGAAATTTAGCATTTCTTTCCATGGTGACCATCCTAACAACAGGAGCGAGGCAGACGCAAAAGTACCACTGTATCTTGCTTCCCTGGAGAATTCACAGAATTCAGGTTACAGGTGCTGCCGCGATCTAGAAACATCATTTATGCTCAGCACTACTTTGAAAATCTGGGATCCATCAGGCCCGCTGTTAGTTCTTACTATTCATGAGTTCGTATAGAAACACATGCATTATTCTACCTATAATTTATATTTCTGAAAGATATTTTGATAGCTATAGTTTCTGGTAACTTGTGATCCAGATCGTTTATTTTATGCATTTAAAAACATTATTCTGGAGAAGAGACCCGCAGGCTTCCAAAGGGATCCGTGGCACCTAAAGTGAATGAGGGCTGACCAAGATGCCCGCAGAGTTTACACAGGGTGGCAAGGGCCCTGATGATGGAGCAAAGCCACTGCAGGACCCTTGGGGGGGCCGGTGGGGGGGCGGTTTCCTGGAGAAGGTGACTTCTAAGCTGGACCTTTGCAGACAGGCAGAGCCTGCTGGGCAAGCAGGGAGGAGCAGGCCTGGAAATACTCACCTAAGCTTGGATGGCAGAGGAAAGAAGAGGCAAGTTTGGGAGGGGAGGGTGGGGAGGGGGCACAGGCAGCTCTGGGGCAGCCAGGGAGCAGGTGAGGGCAGCCTGGTCTGCCCGGGCTGCCCTCTCCCTGGTGCAGGGAGGTGGGTTCAGATAGCTCTGGGTTTGACCCCAGCCCTGGCACTGACCCCGTCAAAGTGACCTCTCTGAATTTGATTTTGCTCCCCTGTGACAGGGGTATGACAACGGCAGCCTTGTCTGAACATTAAATGCAGCAAGGGTCACAGTTTGCCGACCACCCTGGCACCTGCCCAAGAAATGGTGACAATCCATCATCGTCACTGTCTATATTATTTTCACCACTACTTCCATCTACTGTTTTTGTTCTTAAGGAAAAACAAAGAAGGCTTTTCCCAGAAGATCCCACCGTCTGGTCAAGAAGAGAGAATAGGAAATGTCACGTCCACAAAAGTTGGACCCTCTTAAATTCAGCATCTGTGCTGACCTGAATTCTGAGCCCCTGGACTCTCTGAGCCACTGAGTCTCGGCCTCGAGGCAAGGACCCCAGCTTTGTCAGCCCATCCAAACCAGGGATCTCACATTCTCTTACACCAAAGCCCTCTCATGCCCGAGGTGACACACATCCCAAACACAGGGCACCAAGCACCTGCCACACAGTCACACAACCTCCAGTGGTGTGCTGGCAAGCGGTTAACAACCAGCTCTCTGCAGAGCCAATCCTTCATTTAGAGTGTTTGGTAGTTTCCATGGTGGCCGATTCAAGCTACCAAAATGACATCACTGAGCACCAAGGTGGGAAGTGACATGCAAAATCAGCTCTTGTGAGCAAACAGGAGGTGGCTCCAGTGCACAGCTGACAGGACCTCCCAGGGAAAAGCAGGACCGTCCCCATTTTACAGATGAGGCAACTGAGGCTCAAAGAGCTTATTTGGAGACTCTTAATATGTGTCCCTCTGCTTCACCATGAGGCCTTCCATAACAGTGCACTGTTTCCAGAAAGGCCCTGGAGAGCTGGCGGAAGGACAGATGGACAGAGAGAGACCAGGGGGGATGCTATGATTGCCAGGAGCCAGCTGCAAGGGGAGCTCCACCATCCACAGACCCTTGGGAGGAGCCCAGCCCTGCATCCACCGGCCTGGTGCAGCCCTGAGCTCAAGGTGACCTGCCTGCTCAGACAGCTACATAAGGGAAGAGCCTGCAACTAACCCCAGTGACAGATGCATTTTTTTAACCAAATGAACAGCCACCCAGCAGGCAGTATTTACATTTCCCCTGCAAATGCTTTTTATTGTTTGGGGTTTTTCTTTAACGACTCCCTTTCTTCCAAACCAAACAAAAGCCCACTGTCTGAGCAGTTCCAGGCACCCTGGAATGTTGTTTATCCCCCTGGGACCGCTGCCTCTTGATCCTCTGATGTCAGTGGGAGGACAGGGCTGAAGGTCTGGGACCCTTAGCCGCTGTCCTCCCAGCCACAGTGTGACTTTGGGCCGGCCACTTGACCTTCCTGAGGTGTGGTAAGATCACATCCAAAGGAGAGGCAATGCCCCTCTCTGCACCTCACAGAGATGTCCCCAGGGCTCAGAGTGGGTGCTGGCCCACGGGAAGAGCCCAGAGCCTGGCTGGGTCCAAACTGGCGTGGGGCCTTGGCAGTGACACAGGTGAGCTGGCAGGTGAGATGGACTCAGAGCCCTGTCCAGCTCTGGCTAACGGATTGTGAGATGACTCTTATCTTCTCCCAGGGTGACAAAGGTTGGAATTTATCTGGCATCCCTTTCCCCAGCTCTCACAGCTGAGGAGACCCTGGGCCTTGCCCTCTCTACAGCTGGTAAAGGCCAGCTGAGACCTCCTCCCCCGACCATGTGACTGTCGCCCCGCCAGATCTTAGCTCCTCGCAGGTCCCCCTGAGACGGCAGCTCAGACACAGCATCCGCAGCCCTGCTGAGTCTCCGCAGATTCCAACCCCCTGAGGGACGGTGACTTTGGCCAAGGAACTTCAGGGGTTAAATCACAGCGCCCCCAGCTCTGCAGACTAAATTCTTGTTGTCAAAGGACCTATTCTAACACGGGGGGGGGGGGGGATGTAAAAAAACATGGTTCTCGTATAAACATAAATGAACCTGTGTCAAAGCTTTTATTTAACACATTAATTAAAGAGGGACCAAACCAGTAAGATGCTCCAAGCGGTTCAAAGGAAAACTCTGAGAACCACAAGATCACATAGGCAAACAAGGAATGCTGGGATGAATTTCCAAATAAATGCAAACCGGCCCATCCCTAGGGCAATAACCAACCTCATTCCACTGGACGCAATTAATTTAGGTTAATACGGACAAGAATTGTTCACGTTATTCCTGGTTTTGTACAGCTTTACAGAGCCATAAAATACCTCAGAGACAACGAAAGGTGGAGATAACCCAGAAGAATACATTGGATGGGACACGCGGGCAACTTTGTTCCCCTTTTAAAAGTCTGCAATTTAATTGGGATGACGAAAAAGGTTCTGGAGACAGAGGGTGGGTGATGGTTGCACAATGAGGTTAACGTTCTTAATATCATTGCATCGTGTGCTTAAAACTGGATAAAATGGTCAATTTGGTTTTATGTGTATTTTACCACCACTTTTTTTTTTTTTTTTAAGGCTTCAATGTGAAAGATACTGTCATGGCCCCACCAGCGACACAGTGGGTTGGCCTCATGGCCCCAGAGACTAGTGTTTCGAAGGCCTCTGACCTGCCCAAGAGGTGGTATTTTCTGCCCAGAACCCCTACAGACCCAGCTATTGGGGGTGTGCTTCCCTCACCAAAGGGCTGGTTGGCATGTAGGCTGGTGGCCTTGGGGACAGAGGGGTGGCTGGAGTAGCTAAAGGCCTCAAGCCTACACATGAGCATGACTATCCCAGAGGAGGGAGAGAAGTCCTGGCCTCCATCCTCCTTGAAGTCCCCCCAAAACATCCCCAGGCAGGGTGGCTGGTCTTGAACCCTCTCCTGAGAGGGACGGGCCTCCTCGAGTGTGCCTGAGAAGGTGTCCAGGAGAGCCCTAAACACTGAGTCCTAAGGGAAAAGGCTAAGGTCACACAGAGAAGAAGACACCCCTCAGCCCCCGAGGCCTTGGCAGCAGGCAGGGGGCAGACATGGCTGGGGCGCCCAACACAGCACGGGGGGCTCAGACTGCAGCCCAGGGTGTTTGGTGAGGAAGGGGCTGCCTCCTCAGAGACGGAGGGAGCTCCCGGCAGACAAGCAGTCAGTGGCCACAGCGTGATGGGACTCAGAAGCTCACGCGCCCTCCTCCCCATCCCTGATATCACCTGCCCTGGGGACAGGAAGCCCCCTGAGACTTGCCCCGGCTGTGCACCCGGGGGAAGTGTGTGTGGCCCCAAGGCACAGGGCCCTCAAGAGACCCCTGTGTCTCCCCCACCCTTGGGGCCTGAAGGAAGGGAAGTCCTGGGCTCCTCTCCTTAATTCATACCAAGCACCCTGTGTGGGGAGGGGACCCGCCCAAGCCGGCGGCAGGCTGGGCGATGCATCGGACTCTGCACTCAGGAGGGAAATCTGCAGACTTCTCAGAACTTGCACACGTCTGCCACACTTCTGCCATCTCTCTCGGGCTCAGGGATGGCCCTGGGAGGAGAAGGCCAGCCTCAGCCAGGGGGCGTGACCATCCCGGAATCAGCTGTGAGCAAGGACTCAGGTCACCAAGCCTGGCCTCAGGCCCAGGCCTGGTGGCTCCCAGGGCAGTGTTATTGCTCACACAGCCTTGCCCTCCCCCCCTGGGGTGGGGGGACAGCTCCCTGGGGCTTCATGCTGCCCTATCCCCACCCTGTCGATGCCCAGGGTCCAGGTTCTCTTCCCCTTAGGGGCTCAAAAACCGTGGCCCAAGTGTTTGAGCCTGCCCTGGGCTTCTACTCGTCTTTGGGTTTTCAGAATGTCTGTGCCTCCTCCTGGTTCTGCATCCTCCTGGCTTCCTTTGTCTGTCTCCCCCAGCACCCTCTGGCCTCCTCTCCCACGCCTGCCTGGAATTCCCTTAATTGGGAGCTGTTGGCCTGGGCACCCTCCCCCTCCAGCCCCTGGACTGGGCTTGGGTTCCCAGTGCCTGTCTGATGACCAAGGGCGGGGGGGTGGTGGGTGCAAATGGAGAACTCCGGCCTGCCTGGAGATGGCCCAAAGGCTTTAGAATTAATAGCACAGCGTCTGATTCCAAAATAGCATAAATTACATCCTGGAATCCATTACGTTCTGATCTGTGAGGCAGGAGGAAACGTGGTCTGCAGCAAAATAAAAGACATCCTGGAACCCATTATGGACTCCGATAGAAGACAAAGGCAGCAAAAAAAAGGACATTATGGGATCGACGTGCCTAATAAACGACGTGTTGGCCTCCCCCTTCCACCGGGCTGTGGATTAGCAACAGATGTACTACACTAACGTCGATTTGTATGCTAATCTAAAACAACTGCATGGCCTTTGCAGACAGAAATGCTATAAATGCAGCCGGGGTCCTGTTCCCCACAGCTGCCGGGGGCAGAGGCAGCGGCCGGCTGGAGGGGTGGGGGGTCTGTCTCCAGCCCTTCCCCGCAGAGCCGCCTGGGGGAGACCCCCCAGCTCAGGGTCAGAGCCCCCATTCCCTCCCTTCTCAAGGTCTCCGCTGAGCCTGGTCTATGAACCCCAAGACCCAGGGTGAACCCTAAGACTGCCATAAGATAGACAGAGGTAGGTTTGGGCTCCGGAGGAACCAAGGATTTAACTGGTTCCTCTGTGGGGTTCGATCCCTGACCAGACCTTTCCCAAGGTTCAAGCCATGCCGGAAGGTGAAGACAGATCCCAGAGTCCCCGAGAATCTCAGACCTGCTTGGATCACTTTGATCCCAGCACCACCTGCACCACCATCCGGGATGAGAGTCAGAGGCTGCGAGGGGATATAACCAACCCAGAGTCAGGCAGCGGCCGTGCCTAGACCCCCTCTGAGCCTCCCCTGTCCACCCCCCGACAGGCCGGGCAATACAGATGTATAAAAACCTGCTCTCAAGGATGTCAGGGCAGTCAGTTCTGTTCCACCAAAGAGCCTTTCCCGAGGCCTCTTCAGGGTCAGGCCCTGTTCTAGACACTGGGGACACAAAGACGAATCACATGAAGACCCCAGCACCCTGGCCAAAGCAGCCACACAAACAACGGCAGCCACAGGTCAGGGGACAGAGGCTGGGACCATGAGGAGCACGTCTTTTCTGGTCCATTATCTCCCAAGTACATGGCCTGGGGAGCCTTGGTGGCCCCTGTAAGCACAAGAGCCTAAGGCATAAAAGACCCAAACTCACACTCATCACATGACCATCACACCCGACTTTGGAATCTGTCTCCACCCACATAGGTGGCTAGTGTGGCATGACTAGCAAAGGGCTGAACACCTCCCACAGGTGAGCTGGAGGGCTAATGGTGCTCTTGAGGCTCCAGGGAGAGACAGCATCACCTCTCAATGCCAACACGTCCAGAGCTGACCTCTGGCCTCCTCTCACCTCCCTGCGTGTCTCTGGCCCTTTTTCTCCCCTGGCAGAAATAGATAATATGAAGTCAAAATGTAGCAGCCAAATTTTGGCTCTCCCACTAATTAGAAGTGGCATCTCACATGACTTCCTTACCCTCTGCAGCTCTGGCTTCCTCATACGCAAAGCTATCTTGCAGCACTGTTGAGAGTTAAGAGGGTTGGGCACATGCCCAGCATGATGCTGGGCACCTAGAAGGTCCCCAGAAAAGCCCCTACCTTTCCTTTCTGTCTGTGGCAGAGACAGACATAATCACCCTAAATCCCATTTTCTTCTCTACATTTCCTTGACCCCTTAGACTTGACCAGGGCCACATGACTAGTTTGTGACAGTAAGTTATGAGAGGTTGAGGGGGTGAAAAGTCCACATGCAGCTTTCTAGTTCCCCACCTGTTGCACTGGTACAGGTGCAAGATGGCAGAACTTGTCACCCTGCCCTAAGAAACTCTGACATCCTGGGTCCTCTGCTATCCTACACTGGAATGTAGCTTGGGCAAGAAAGTAACTTTTGTTGGGTCAACCCCTCTGAAATCACGGGGCTGTTTGTTACCAAAGTGTAACCTGGTCAATCCTGACTGTTACAACATCCCATGTCATGGGGTTATTACAGGAACCAATACGAAATAATATATGTTATTGTAACAAGCATACCATGTGAACACTGTTAGTTTTATTGCTTGTTCCCCACCTCCCAGAATAAATTTGACACAATTAAAGATCACAACCTGGCACTGGGAGAAAATTAGCTCTTTTGTTTTCAAAGGCCTCCAGCTAGGCTACTTACAAATATCAATGCAAAGAAAGAACATGTATCAATGTAACAGTAATCAATACTGCTAGCATTTAGGTACTTACCCTGTTGCTAGATTGTTTACATAACAATCCAGTTATCCAGATCCCGATAACTCTTTGTAGAAGGCAACATTATTCCCCTTAGTAAGTGGAGAAATTGAAGTGCAAGGAGATTGAGTAGAGACCTTGGGTTCTAACAAGATGGTGTATAAGAAAATGAGAAAGGCCTTTCTACAAACACTTAGAATGGATAAAATACAACGAAAATTATTTTAAATGTACAGCCGAGTTTCCAAGAAAGAAAGGAAGAGGAAAGTGAAACAGAGTAGCTACTATGTGAGCAGATGCTCTAACTGACCTTGGGGGAGGAGAGAGGGGGTCATCACCATGGTAACCTGGTTGCTTCAGGATAGGCTTTCCACACCCATGCGCTTTGAGTGTCCCTGAAAGGGAAAAGGGCAGCATCTCCCATGAAAGAGTATCTAAAAGACTACCTGCCAGTCAGCACAGAGAGGGAAATAATGAAGCTTCCTTCTCTCTATTGCCTAGATTTAAGCAGTAAATCTCCCCTGATACAGTCAAACCTCAGGTTAGTGCCCTGTGTGGATCTGGGGTTTGAATTAATATTATAAACCTAGAAGAATTTACCCAGAAACCCACAAACCAAGAAATTAACATAAAAATCTGTTCCTAGCCAGGGATACTCTGGAGTGCCTTAAAAAACTTTGTGGGAGAATGGTCCCACAAATCAGGCTATAGGGGATTCTCTCTCTCTCTCTCTCTCTCTCTCTCACACACACACACACACACACACACACAAACAAAAAAACAAGCTATGACAAAGAAGAGCTCATCATAAAAAAAATATATATATATATAAAAGAAGCAAGGAAAACACCTATCATAAGTGAGAAAGTAAAAAAAACCACCAGGAAAATTAAACCCCAACAATCCCCAAAACTAAAATTCTAATATGAAAAAGATATGAACTATATATAAAATAAAGATGTTTTAAAATATTAGAGATCAAAATTAAAAAGTTGAAAATTGAGTATAAGAACTAAATATAACTTACAGAAATCAGAATTTTAATAATTTACAATAATTGAAAATTAAAATGAAATAGGTAAAAAGGCATATTGGGCACTGCTGAGGAGAAGATTAATAAAAGTTATAGTTGGTGAAATTTTTCCCAAAGGACAAAAGTGAAACATAAAGAAATAGAAAGAATGAGTGCTCGAGAGACATGGAGGGGAAAAAATGGGGATCCTGTCTGTCTAAAAGGAGTTCCAAAAGCAACAAATAGAGAAAATGGTAAAGAGGCAAAATCTGAAGAAATAATGGCTTGCAGTTTTCTGGAATTGATTTTAAAATAAATGGATCATCATATATCAAGGATTCAAGGACTGCAATGAGTCCCAAACAGATAAGCAAACCAATCCATATCTAGACAAATCGAGCAAATAAACAGAACACCAAAGGCAGACAAAAACTTACAATCAACCAAAGAAAAAAGATGAACTATCTCCAAAGATGTCTTTGGTGGACCTCTCAACACCAACAACAGAGGCCAGAAGATAATGGTATATATCTCCAAAGTGCAGGGGGGAAATAACTAGCAACCTAGAATTTTATACCCAACTAAACTATCATTCAAGAGTCAGGGCTTCAAAAATTGAACAAACGAAAATTGAAAGAAGCTGAAACCAGGTGTACAAGTGGAATGCAGACCTTTAAATCAATATACAATTTCTCAACGACCAGAATACAAAAAAAAAAAAAAATCACATCTGGGAACACCAAATACTGGCAAGGATATAGGGCAATGGGGAACTTCTGTACACTGCTGGTGGAGTGGAAACTGGAGCAACAAGATGGGAGAGCATTTGACACTATCTAGAAGAGTTAAAGATTAGCATTCTAGGTCTGGGCAAACCTTTGCTTATGTGCAGAAGGACCTGAGGGCATTCTCTGTAGTCTTGCTTGTAACTGTGAAAAAGTGGAAGCAATATGTCTTTAAGTGGGAGAATGATAAACTGTAATATATTCATGCAGGAGACTACTAAAAAACAATCAAAATTGATGAACTAGAGGTAAAAGATCATTATGAATAAAGCTCACAAATATTTTAAGTGAAAAAGCAAACTGCAAAAGGATGAATTCAGCAGAACATCATGTATGCAACTATTAAAACACACAGTTGGAGTTCCCGTCGTGGCACAGTGGTTAACAAATTTCTGACTAGGAACCATGAGGTTGCGGGTTTGGTCCCTGCCCTTGCTCAGTGTGTTGACGATCTGGCGTTGCCGTGAGCTGTGGTGTAGGTTGCAGACGAGGCTCGGATCCCTTGTTGCTGCAGCTCTGGCGTAGGCCGGCGGCTGCAGCTCCGATTTGACCCCTAGCCTGGGAATCTCCATATGCCGTGGGAGCGGCCCAAAGAAATAGCAAAAAAAGACCAATAAATAAATAAATAAAACACAGTCACATATATTTTCATAGATATAAAGATATATATAATAATAGCACAGAAATTTGGCTGGAGAGGGCACATACTAATTTGAGATTAGTGTTTTGTCTGGGAAGAGAAAAGAGAAAAGGCATGGAAGTTGGGGCCTCAGCTGGTACCTGGCTTTAGCCCTACCTGTAAACATCTTATTCTTTGAGACACTCTTCTGAATTATTTTAAAATAAAAATTAAAAAGAAAAAAATGTTCTGAAGGAAATACGACATAATACTGACAACTATTCAATCTAAGTCTCATGGGGGCGTTTGATGTACTTTGTACTTAGTTTGAAATATTTCTTATGTACATTTTTTTAAATTAAGATTTCAACATGACAGTTTGGATGATAAGAGGTACTAAGGGTTACAGAGCCAAACCTCCCTGTGTCATGACCTGTCTCCCCAAAGGAACATGCCATTTTCCTCAGCTCTCTTGTCTTCAGCATAGATATTAGAAATAGATTTACCAGGAGTTCCCTTCGTGGCTCAGTGGTTAATGAATCCTAGGATCCATGAGGGTGCAGGTTCAATCCCTGGCCTCATTCGGTGGGTTAGGGATCCGGCATTGCCGTGAGCTGTGTTGTAGGTCGCAGATTCGGCTCGGATCCTGTGCTGCTGTGGCTGTGGTGTAGGCTGGCAGCTGTAGTTCCGATTCAACCCCTAGCCTGGGAACTTCCATAAGCCATGGGTGTCTCCCTAAAAAGAAAAAAATAAAAATAAATACATTTACCATCACGCTCCTGAAACCCCACTAAAGTGACAGGGAAAGGTTTTTGGGTTTGAGGTTTTCTTTAACTATAAACTGACAAGGATAAAGGAAATAGAAGAGGAGTCAACCGCAGCAGAAATGTGAAAACTGCAAAACAAATGGACAAATGGGAGCTACCTTTGCTGACCCAAGGGTGTTGAGTCCTGAGTCAGCAGTGGGAAGGGCCGAGAAGAACTTGCTTCCTTCCCCCAAAAGGGCAGTGTATGAAGGACTCAAAAAAGTGAAGGTATATGGAGATGCTAAAAATAGGACAGGTGCAAAGTCTACAAGGAGGAAGAAGCTTCTAGGTCCTCACATTCACTCAGGAAGAAATTGCAGACTTATTCTCCAAGTGAAAAAAAAAAGGATCTCATGATGGAAGGATTCCAGGTCTGGTGGAGGGTGAGGGAGCTATCCTCAAAGCTTATGGGTTAAGTGCAAGTTTACACACTGAGGGTCAGACACGGACCCAGCCCGGCTCCCCAACCCAGCCCTCATTATGCAGGTGGCCAGACACACTCCCTCCCAAGTTCAAGATTAGACAGGGAATCTAGCCAGTCCAAGAGAACATCACAGAGGGTTTACTATACACTTACTACACTTCTGCACACACAACACACGTATAAACCCCACACACTAATGCACACACATGTATGACATTATACACACCATAATTCACGCACACAGCATTCATATACACACAGACACAAACACTGTACAAACCACTGGCCAACTTACATACCCCCCACATACTCACACACAGCACACTCACCCCTCATACAAGCATGCACTTCCATTAATGCTATGCATACATGGGCAATATGCATAATCCCCACACACATCTCATACACACATCATAAACATGACCCAGAGGCACATGATACGTGCAAACAGCCCTATGCCATGAGTCCACCCTGTGATGGAGTGGCCCTGACATCCACCTTGGCCCTTGGTCTCTGATGCAGGCCTCTGAAACCTATCCTGTTACCATGGCAACCAGCCAGCCACCTGTCTCTCTTCATCCTGCCCACAGGGTGGGGTTGCAGAATGCAGCCCTGTATGTAATTGTTCATTCACTCATTTGTTCATTTCCTCCTTGGTGACTGTGGAGCAATCCAAAGACAAGACCTGGTTTCCGGTTAGGATCAATCACTTACTAACCATGTGGCTTTCACCTAATCATTTAACTATTTAGCCCCATCTTTATCATCTGTAAAATGTGATGGTGACGAATGCCTGTGCTATGGGGTTACCGGGAAGGTGAAAGGAAATGATGCCCTAAGGCCAGGTGCGAGATGGCACCTGTTTCTCACGGGCCAGTCACTGGACCAGTTCCCTGAATGCTCCTAGGAGCTGGGCACTGAGCTAGGCACTTTCCAGAAGCCTCTAGAATCTCCTAAGACCCATGTAGGGTAAGTCTTAATTTTCCCATTTCACTGATGGGGAAAGTGAGGCTTCAGGAAATCATTTGCTTATCTGAATTTTCATAGTTGGGAAGTGGTAAGGCCAGATTTGACTACTGACTGTTCCAAACCCCAGTTTTTTTCTCCTTTGAGTGGTATCTTTGCAGCCCAAAAAGCAGCAGAGAAAGACTCAATCCTCAGGCAGCTCAAAGAGTAGCTGGGAAAATGAACATGTAGGCAATTGAGAGAAAAAAGAGGAGAAGGAGGGAGGGGGAGGGGAAGAGGGAAGAAAACCCCAAGCCTGGGAGAGAAGCGCTGAATGAGAGGCCCAGGCAATAAATAACTGTTCAAGGCAGAGCAAGGCACAGGGATTCTGGAACATTCCAACCCCAAATCGGGAAATGCAGCCCCTCCTGAGGGGAAGTCCAGGCAATGCTTGGCCATAAAGAACATTTAGGAGGTTCTTATGGGAACAGGGGACCCAGGGCCAAACTCACTCCCCCCAAAGAGTCGAGGGATCCTGGGGTGGGCCACACCTCCCCCACCCCCCACAACACTTCAGCTGGAAAGAGTGAGGATTTACACCAGAGGTTTCAGTGTTTATGGGCTCCTCAGAGCATGTGGGCACTTCATAACTGCGATTTGATGGTGAAATGGTTGGCTGAGGGATGGGCTGTCCTCATCCCAGCTGCTCCGCATTCCCGTGGGGGTCATTTTCCCGTGATGTGATGAATATGACACTGGCCCACATGCACAGGAGTCTTAGGGTCCATATCCTCGGCTGTGTCCTACCGTGTGACACCCATGCCTTCTGTGACTGATCGGGTCCACCCGCATGGTAGGACGTGAGCATCCCCCAACGCCAGATGCCCAGTTCAAACGCTTGGCCGTACTGCAGCCCTTCGGCCGCGGGCATGACTTCGGCAGAGCCCTCATGCTGGGAACAGACTCCTGTGCTGTGCCCCATGGCGGCTGGCACCATGAAGCGTCACTGCCAGATGCCGGAGCCTCCTCCACCTCAAATCTGAGGCCCAAGGTGGGCATCGTCAGAGAACTCAGTGGCGTTGACCCCAGCGTGGAAGGCAGGCCTTCATGTCTGCAATATTACAAAATACACATATTTGATCTTCAGCCTCCAGTTCCTGGCTCTGAGCTCCTAATACCCTTGGCATTTCCAGAGAGATACGAACATCTTTTATTATTCCTAGAGAGCCCCTTTCAATTACAGCTGGGTTCATGCTAATGAGGCGACTCTTGGTGGGTCCCCAGATAGCTTTAGGTTGGGGGTTGGTAGCCAAGGAAACCAACCACGTGATGAGAAGATTGGAGCTTTCAGCCTCACCCCAGACCTCCCGGGAGGGGGGTTAGAGACTGAGCTCAATCATCAACAGCCAATGAATGAATCCATCATGTCCCCATAAGGGAATTTCCACAAAGAGCCTAGATGATGGGGTTTAGAGAGCTTCTGGGTTCATGCGCTCATGGAGGTGCTGGGAGGGTGGTGCATCCAGAGAGGGCACAAAAGCTCAGCGCCCCTTCCCCAGCCCTCGGTCTGCTCATCTATTCCATTTGGCTGTTCCTGCATTTGTCCTTTGTAACGAAACTGAAATAGTAAGTACAGGGCCTTCCTGAGTTCTGAGAGCCACTCTAGTGAATTCTCCGACTTGAGGGATCATGTGAGAACCCACAAATTTGTAGTCAGCAGGGCGGCAGAAGTGCAGGTAGCCAGGGGACCTCATTTGCATCTGAAGTAGGGAGCAGCCTCAGGGCGCTGAGCCCTTAACCTGCGAGGTATCCACTAACTCAAGGTAGTTGGTGTCAGAACAGAAGGGGAGTATTGAGCGAGCCCCGCACTCCCCCAACCCCGACATTGTCAGAGAATTGGTGTTAGAACAATGTATTTGGTGTCAGGGGAAAAAAAATACAATTGTCCATCTTTTCCACAAAGATATTCCCTAAATTGCTATCAGCATAACCTTCAGCCTTTTTCAGAGAAGACCTCAGGATTTCCAGGAAAGGCCCCCTGGCACCAGCACGGCACTTAATAGCCTCGGAGGCTGTTCCTCTGTCTGGCCCCATTTCTCATCACCAAAGCCCCAGGAGGTAGGTCTTAAACACAAAAAAGGCATTCCTCCTGCTGGAGAGGTGCCGATACTGCTCCACTCTGCCAGGTCCTAGAGGGTCGGGAGATGGAAACGTTTGTGCTGGAAGATTCTCTCTTCTGTCCCCATTTTACAGATAAGGAGACTGAGGACCCTGCCAGACTGGGACTTGCCCAAAGTCCACCCAGCTCAGCAGGGCAGAGGTCCAGCTACCAGGTCTCTGGAAACCAGCAGCCTGGAGGTCACTTCCTGCTCTGGAGGAAGCCACCAGCCAAGACCAGAGTCTCTGTGAGTTCTGAGGGCCTGGCCCCAAGGGCACCGATGCCAGAGAGGAAGTGGAAAGGGAAGTAAACGCCTCTCCTCCTCCGAAAGCAGTCCTCCCCAGCACATGTTCAAGTCACAGAAATCTCTCGTTAAAGTTTTACAGTCTAACCACTGAACATGCTACTTTGTCTCCATAATTTATACCTGACCTGGGTGTCTAGACATGACATCATGGTAAGGTATGCCTCCTTCTGTGGGAAGTTTACAATAACCAGAGCTCAGCATGGTTGTTACAACAGCTTTGCTCCCACTGAAGGGAGCCCAGAACCACAGGCTCGCAGACCTCAAAGGCGGCCCCTCCCCAGCAGAAGGACCCACTTCCAGAGGAGAAGTCCATAGGCAGGCGACTTACAGAGGTCACATGGCCAAGGACAGTAATGACTTCTGGCCTCATAACCCAAGCTCTGTCTGCACCATCTGCCACTTTCATTCTCAGCGTCCTTGGCGCTCATCGGCTGCCTTGGAGGGAAGTTCGGTTGGACTCCAGACCCTGGCTGCACATCTCCACTCGCTCAAGGAGGACAGCAGCACCTTGATAGGTGCAGTCACTCCCCCGCCCTCAGCCCAGGGCGCCCAGCAGCAGCAGCAGGACCAGGGACCCTGATGCCCTTCACCTGTCAGGGCTTCTCAGCGACACTGGCAGGTAAGTAAACCTCACTTCTGGGGCCCCTGGAGACCGGAATCTGTGGGCCTAAATCTCATACTGTACTCGGACCCCAGTTACACTGAAAAACCAACCCTCTGTTGTCTGTCTCTCTGTCTATACCTCTTTCACACACAAAGATATGCCAGAGATTTTAAGGTCCATTTTGGCCCTAAGCACTCATCTTCTGAAGGGCACACACCACAGTCGGCATGTACTTTTGGTACCATTGTGCCCAGCACCAGGCCAGCTGGGAGAACAAGAACAGTAACAAGAACCACTTATTAAAGGCCACCTGTGCCACATCAGGTACTTTTTATTCATCTCATTTGATATCTGACAAAATTAATAATTCTGCAAAGCAAGTATCATTGGGCTCACTTTACAGATGAGGAGACAGAGGTTCAGAGAGAAGAAGTGACTTGCCCACAGAGCGGGCACTCTTTTTTTTTTTTTTTTTTCCTGCTCCCATGGCATATGGAAGTTCCTGGGCCAGGGAATGAACCCAAGCCACAGTAGTGACAACATCAGATCCTTAACTGCTAGGTCATCGGGGAACTCCTAGGATTTCAACTCTCGGTCTGGGTTGAAGCCCACAGTCTCTCCACTGAGCAAGCAGATGACAAATGCAGGATCCTTGGAAGGGACACTGTGCTGGGAGCCAAGACCAAATCCCCCATCTGGGGATTCTAGCTGGGAAACTGAGTCGCCGCAGATAAAGCAGGACCACAGGAAGGGGCGGGGGGGGGGGTGACCATCCCTTCCTTTCCTCCAGGATGGTGAGGTGCCCCCCACGATGCCAGAAGGAGCCCTTGCCCTGGGCTAGGAGGCCTGGCTCACTCCACACTCCAGGGGGTCAGGCATGGGCCCTTGGGAGGTGAGACTGGTCTCCACTCTGCTGGTGCTGTTTGTAACATGACCACACGCTGCCCATGGGCTTCCGGTTCCCTGGGCAGAGGCCTGATGCCTCACACCACCACAAGGCACTTCCCGATGTCACACAGAGGGTGAGAGGCCAACACATTAGGAGGGCAGCAAAGCTGGAGCTCTCCCCTCCCCTCCTCCAGCCCACAGCCCAGGGGCTGCAACTCTGTTGATGTGATTCAAAGAGAACTGTCCTGGGCTCACAGTGGACCCTAAGCTAGCCTTGGTCAGTCATGTGGCATTGGAAGAAAAATATTTAAATGGAGCCCGGAAAGCAAATCAGATTGAGCCCCCACCCACTGGTCCTGGTGTGGTGCATTCATCATGGTCCCTCGCCAGGGGCGGCAAGGGTGGAGGGTCCTTGCGATGGAGGGCTGGAGAGATAGGTCACAGAGCAGATATTGGGGGCGGGGCCTATGACGGGATTATCGCGTTTGCAAGAAGAGACACCAGAAAGCTCTCTCCCTGTCCCTGTCCCTACCATATGGGGACACAGTGAGAAGGTGACCAGAAAGAAGTCCCTCACTGGGAACCGAATCTACCAGTGTCTTGATCTTGGACTGCAGAGCTTCCGGCACTGTGAGAAACACGTGTCTATGGTTTAAGCCCCCGAGCCTATGGTATTCTGCTACAACAGCCCGAGCTAAGACAGGCAGATCCAAGGAGCTGGTCATGAGGACAGGAGACTACAAACTGCGCTGTCACGTCACACACGTAAAGTGGGTCAAGCCTCCCCACGGTGCACCTGGGCAGCCCAGAGGGTGGCTCTCCATCCTTCCTTAGGGGAGGGCAGCCCGGCTGTACCCCACAGGACAGGGCCCAGTGGGGCTACATTGTGTCTCCTCAGGGGACCCCGGACCCAGCCTTTGAAGGTGGGAAGAGTGAGCTTGGCGACATGTGGCAGGACTCCAGCGTGGCTGGTGAGGGTTCTAGTCAGGCACCGGGAGCGCAGGCTCACCAGCTCAGGCACACCCTTTGCACACAGCAGCTGCTTTGGGGACACCCAGCTCCACCACACCGTCCTTACCAGCAAGGGCCAGACCCTGCCACTTCTCAACCTCCCATCCTGAGAGCTGAGCCCTCTCTGCCCTACCCGAGGATCAACTGTAAGAAAATGTCCTGTCCAGCCTTCAGAAGGGCTGGACCCCTACCCTCCTCCAGCCTCTTTTCTAGAAAAGCCTGAGCTGATGGTCAGGATGGCAGCAGGCTTTAGCAGAGAAAGCCCAGTCCAGTGAGTCCTCTTCTGCTTGCCAGTTGTGGCCTATCCTTGCCTCTCTTCTGGGGAAAAAGTGGGTGGCTCCCAGCTATGTCACTTCTTAAGATCATGGGTCACAGAGCCCCTCCCTGTAAGCCCCTCCTTGGCTCAAGGGTGGGGCTCATGGTTTGCTTTGCTCAGACTCATGCTGTAGACACCCTACTCTTCAATCCTCAGTACATTCTAGTTCTAGAACTGTCATGATGGGTCCAGACCCACCCACCCACCCTCCCATGTGTCACGAGGAGCCAAGACACGGAGGTCCCCAGTACGCAGTATGGGGATCTGTTTTTGACATGGTAGTGCCAGAGATCCCGAGAAAAGAAGCAGAAATACCCAGAAGATGGAGATGCCGAGTTGAAAATGCTCCTTGGGTGAGGCCCATTCATCTCCACCCACCAGAACAGGCCAAGGGTTCTGCCAAGCCCAGGCATCTCACCCCCATGGACCCTGAGGGTGGGGCTGGGATGGAACAACAGCCTCTGCCAGCCACTGGGGAGACAGCTGGGATGCATGAGCTTATGGCTGATGGCCCTGGCCAAGGCCCTTCCCCTCTTCTGGCCACGGTATGAGTAGGATGTGCTCCCTGTGGGTCCCCAGCCCCAGTTGGAAGGTTCTGGAAATCTTCCCTGCTGAGGGTGACAGGCCAACCCAGTCCTCTTCCGTGCATTGCCTTGGCAACTGGCACAGCCAGCCAAAGCCAACGTGTGTGACCTTGAGCCCCAGCATGTAGAGTTGGCCCCAGAGGGGATCATAATGAGGGCAGGAGGAGGAGGAAGAGCACCAACTCCCTCATCTGCTGCATTAGCCTAACTGCTCCTCTTGCTAAGTTTCCTCCTAGTGTCCTAACACCACCCCTGCCTTCTCCCCGCCAACATGCAGGCCGTGTTCTAGGAAGTCCCCCACTCCCTTCCTGAGTGTCCTGGAGAGAAGCCCAGTGGCATTTAGCAGGTCACTTAGGGATGAACATGTTCTCCTTGGAGCCTCAGATGCTAACTGAGGGACCTCACGCCCCCTCTGCCTGCACCAAAGGCTGCCTTGGCTCAGTCACTCAGCGCGTAGAAAGCACATCTGCTGCCCTGCACCTGGCCCCTCCTTCTCCCCCACGCACAGCTCCCTGACTCCTCACCCCAGCATGTGCACCCTATTCTAGGGTTCATGTGGTCCAGCCCCTAGTCTCTGGACAGAGCAAGAAAGACTGACTTTCTCAGGCTCTGCCCCGCCTTCCGCAGAGCTCAGTGGAGGCCCCTCCTCTCTCCCTGCATTCAGGGCATCAGAGTGAGTGGCAGGAGAGCCTTAAAGCCTCTGCCCTGGAGAGACCTGGATGTCTGCGCCCAGCGGGAAATGCTCAGGTTCCCCTGGAGGTCGTGTAACCCTGGCCAGGAGAAGATTCAGAAGCTTAGCAACCATTTCCTGTGGCCCCTGCCATGCCCCGTGAAATGCCCGTGGGTGAGGAAGCAGCAGCCACAGGGAGTGCTGAGAGCCCTCTGGACGTGCGGACAGCCCAGCAGCCAAGCCATGCGCCTGCGACCTGGGCCAGCCCCCGTGCAAGCGCGTTCCAGAAAAAGAAAAGGCAGGTGACATCTGTGGATATTTACAGCCCCACACAGCATGACAGGAGGTGCCGAAAGATGCTTGCCTGACAACAAAACCCCATCTCAACGGCTGGAGCCTCTCCAGGCCAGGATGGAGTATCAAAGAGCTCAGAATCTCATCAGTGAGGCCGTGCTGTCTGTTGAAGCTGAAAGCAAGAGCAGATGCTGAACAGAACAGACTCTCAGCTCATTTTCTCCATCAGGTCAGGGCCCAATGTCCATCAAAGATGCCAGGAGAAAGGCAAGTGTTAGAAGTGCCCAAATGGTCAGTGCCTGAGTGGTCATCTCCAGCTCAGCCATCTGTGATGGGACTTTCTTCTTCCCAACACTCAGCCTCCAGCTCCCCCAGGGGCTCCAGCAGAGCCTGACTTAAATCATATCAACATTTCTCTAAGCCTTAGTTACTCATCTCTACCATGGGGAGAATCATACATCCACCGTCTGAACCTCATATCTCACACCTGTGAAAACTGCCTCTGCAACAGTCATTAGTTCAAGGATTGCACTGGGTTCCAACTCTTGGCCAGTGGCTGGTCATTCAACGAAAAGACTTTCTGAGTGGCAAGGGGGGCAAAGGTTGACCTTGCAGATTGGAAAAGACCCTGGAAGCAAGGAAGGGTTCATGTGGTCCAGCCCCCAGTCTCTGGGCAGAGCAAGAGAGACGGACTTTCCCAGGCTCTTCCTGGGCTGGGGAAGGTGGGAAAGGCAGTTCTTCTGAGAAGCATGGCCAAGAAAGGAAGCCCAAGACAGGATGGTGGCTAGAGGATGATACAGATTCATTAAGATGATTTTCTTAAAAATGAGAGGTGTTTCATGCGCTCATGTGCTGATGGGATGATCTTCTCTCACCAGTGGGTGAGAAAGATGGAAGCTAAAGGAGCAAGAGGATGCCCAGCGGAGTGCAAACCTGAGAAAGTGAGTTGAGTTGGATCCAGAATGTCAGGTCTTGAGCTGGAGGAAGACCCTCCACCTCCATAATTCTTACCTCCCATGGGTTCTGCAGCCCCTCTAACATGCCTTTAGCAAAGGCTTTATTTAACAGTATTAGAACCATCTGCTCACATCTTTGGCCTCAACCACCCCCAGCACACACGTGCGTGCATACACACACACACACACACACACACACCCATCTGGGAGCTCCTGATACCTCCTTTTCATCAATGTGACCCAAGCATCTTGCACAGTGCTTGGAACCTCCAGGATAATCTGAATAAATAGCTCTGCTTGCTCGTCCCTCTCTTAATGAAAGCCATGGTAGCAAGTCTCCGATACAGCATCAGACTCACTGAGCACCATTTCCCTAAAACGCTGAGCTCTACAGATTGGCCAGGAGGCTGCAGCCTCCTCCCAAGAGAACTACTTCTGGCTTTGAACCTTCAGCCATTCAAAACACAAACACACTCACACACAGAGCTCGAGCCAGGGGTGAAATGTCAGCATCGTCTTGGACTCAAATCAATCAGTTCAGTGCTTGGATGCACTAACTAAGCCACTTCGCCCTGGGCCTGCCTTTGCCCGTATGGAGACCTAGAGGATTCATTTCCTGTCCTGGCCAGGACTCCAGCGCTCTCTCTTACTCTCTCGCTCTCTCACTCTCCCCCCGCCCCCGCCTCACACACACACACACACACACACACACACACACACGAAACATCCCCTAGTTGAGTTAAACTTACCATCTCCCGATGACTTTGTGGCAAACCTCCTCTATGACACCAAGGCAACATGAGAGCTAGCTTCTAAAACACCAGAGACCAGCCCACATTAGCAACTGTAGGAAGGAGCAAGTTGAGAGTCCAGCTGACCTTTCCCTTGTGTTGGGACAACTTTGGGTGGGATTTCCCAAGACCTGAAAGGCTCTAGGTAGATTAGAGTAACGAACATTTAATCAGGAACAAAAGTCCCAGGTTCAGTTCCTTTTTTCTTTCTTTCTTTCTTTCTTTTTTTTTCCCTGGCTTTTTAGGGCCACACCTGCAACATATGGGAGTTTCCAGGCTAGGGTGGAATTGCAGTTGCAGCTGCCAGCCTACACCACAGCCACAACAAGGCCAGATCTGAGCCACGTCTGCAACCTATACCACAGCTTACAGCAATGTGGAATCCTTAACTTACTGAGCAGGGCCAAGGGTCAAACCCGCATCCTCATGGATGCTAGGCAGGTTCTTAACCCTCTAACCCACAATGGGAACTCCCACAGGCATCTGTCTTGTTCATGGGCCATCACATGGCAGAAGAGATAAGGTTGCTCTCTGGGGTCTCTTAAAAGGTCACTGATCCCATTTGTAAGGGCTCCACCCTCATAAGCGCATTACCTCCCAAAGGCCCCTAATACACCTATACCTTGAGGAACAGGTTTAAACACATGAATCGGAGCGGGGGAGGACACAAACAGTCTATAGCAACAAATAAACTGTGGGAATATAGCATAGCATGACTGAGAGCCTTTTTGAAAGTGTAGAATACCATTTCAGAGGTGAGGAAGACTGACGTGATTATACGATGCTGATAAAAGTGAACGTGTCACCTCTGCTGCCAGCCAGTTGAACTCGCTGGAGGGATATCTACTGGTGGAATGTGGCTTAAGGAACACTTTTTATTTTTGTTTTTTGGGTTTGTTTGTTTGTTTTTTAGACCCACACATGCAGCATATGGAAGTTCCCAGACTAGGTGTCAAATCAGAGCTACAGCTACCGGCAGCCTATGCAACAGCCACAGCCACACCAGATCCAAGCTGCATCTGCGACTTATACTGCAGCTCACAGCAACACCAGATCCTTAACCCACTGAGCAAGGTCAGGGATCGAACCACATCTTCATGGGTGCTAGTCAGGTTCGTAACCCACTCAGCCACAACAGGAACTCCAGGAACACTTTTTAAATGAGCTCTAGTGATGAAGTAACAGTACTATATCCCATGCTGAGTGCTGACTCCTTTTACTGGTACTGGCAGAAATCATGCTTCCAGTGCAGAGTCAGTCAATAGCCTTTACAGACCCTAATTAAGTGCCAGGCACAGTGTTGGATAGCACAATGGGAAAAAAGTGACAACAACCCTCTACCCTCCAGAATCTCTCAATCTGTCCATAGCAGTGTTATCAGCAACCTTTCTAGGGGCTAATTTGGCAGTATTATTCAAAAACCTTGATGTGGTGTTGCTTCTTGACCCAATAATTCTGCTTAGGAATTTATCCTAAAGCAACATGAAAAGTATGGACAAAGATTTTTCTCAAAATATGTTCACAAATTTCCAGTACCAGTAAGAATGGAGTAGCTTGTGTCAGACTAACTCCACTTCAGATAAAAATTTTAAAAAACTCTAGATAAAAAATTTTAAACTATCTGAAAGTGCTAGAGAGCAACAAAAAGCCAGCAGAAACTGGTGGGAAGGCAACCCCTCCAAAAAGGAAATAGCATTGAGTGAATCCTACATTATATGGCTTTTCTTCCAAGGGCACACCCCAGTTCACGTAGTACAGGGTGGCCAGAATTCAAATAAAAAACCACAGTTGTTTAGTCTTAAGGCTGCCAGACGACCTGGAAACGTGAGGAAGAAATTTAATTAGGGAGGAACAACATAGAGCAGGGAGCCTCGAACTCTGTACAAACTACACCTAAATCCTTGGCTGACCCTTGAACTGTGCATATGTGGGGGAGATTCCAATGAACTCAGCAGAAAACAAGCAGAAGGCTACAAAAGCTGAGCAGATATATCAACTGCTGCCCAATAAAAGGAAGATGATTTACAGCTTGAGTCTCTCCAAGTTAGGGGGCTTAGTTATCATCTAACTAAGCTTGCCTTTGAAACCACAGAAAGGCTAGGCCTTAGGTGTAAAAGCTGTATCCCAGGTCTAAGAGGTCTACTTATGCACCCCAAAGAAATATGAAAACCAAGCCTCCACCAGATACAGTGATTTAACTGCTTGCTACAACAAAAATCAAGAAACCAACTCTTCCGAGAAACCAGAATCTCTACAATATATCATTCAAAGTATTCAGTATACAAGCAAAAGTCATTAGCATGGAAGGTAGGAAAGGAGAGAGGGAGGGAAGAAGAAAAAAGCAAATGCTACTCAAATTAAGAGAAAAGTGTTAATACAAATAAACCAAAAGATGACCCAGATGTTCAAAATAGAAGACAAGGCCTTGAATGCAGCTATGACATATAAATTCTTGGATAGAAAATGAATTATGGTCATAATGAGTGAACAGATGGAGAAGTCTTATCAAGGGAAATACAAACAAAACAAAAAACCACAAACATACACACACAGAGAAATTCTAGAACTGAAAAATACAAAATCTGAAATGAAATTTTCACTGGATGGCTTAACAGAAAATTGTAAAAGTCAGAAGGAAGAGTCAATGAACTTGAAGACCAATCAATAGAAGTTACCCAATCTGAAGAACAGAGAGAAGAAACACAGAGCTTCAATGGCAACATCTGCAATCCAACATATGCACAAATGGAATTTCAAGAAGAGAGAAGAGAATAAGGCAGAAAAATATATTTGAAGAAATAATGGACACATTTTTCTGAATTTGGTCAAAAACATTGAGTTATAGGTCCAAGATGCTCAAGACTTTAAAAATCCCACCTGGTGACATCATAGTCAAATGTTGAAAGGCAAGGATAAAGAAAAATCTTGAAAACAACCAGAGGAAAAAAGGAAACATTCTTAGTGTGGGGTGGAAACAATATGAAGACAGCAGACTTCTCATCTGAAATAATGGATGCAAAAAGACATTAGAACAACCAAGCTGTTTAAATTACCGAAAGAAAAAAAAAAATCAATCCATGACTACAAACTTAATGAAAATATTCAAAAATTAATGGAAAATGAAGTACTGGAGATAATGTGGAGAAATTGGAGCCTTCGTATTTTGTTGGTAGATATGTAAAATGGTGCAGCCACTATGAAAACAGTTTTGTAGTCCCTCAGCAAGTTAAACAGAAAATTATCCTATGACTCAGAAATCCCAATCCTAAGTATATACCAAAAAGAATCGAAAACAGGTGTTTAAACAAAAACTTGTACGTGAACGTGCATGGCAGCAGTAATCACAACAGCTGAAAGGTGGAAACAACCCAAATGTCCATCAACTGATGAATGAATAAACAAAAAGTAGTGTATCCATATAACAGAATATTATTCATTATTCAGATATATGCCACAACTTGGATGAAGCTTCAAAACATTATGATAAGTAAAAGAAGCCAGACACAAAGGCCACATAGTGTATGATTCCATTTATATGAAATATCCAGAATAGGCAAATCAATAGAGACAGAAAGCAGATTTGTGGTTGCCAAGGGCTAAGGGAAGGAGAGAAGGAAGAATGACTACTTAATGGGTACGGGGTTTCCCTTTGGGGTGATAAAAAAATTCTGGAACCAGATAGTGTAACAGTTGTAAAACATTGTGACTATATTTAATACAACTGAATTATACACTTTAAAATGGCTAAAGTGGTAAATTTTATGTTATCTTTACAATAGATAGATAGGTAGCTAGCTATCTAATAGATAGCTAGATAGAAGATAGACAGGCAGACTGACGTTAAGGCAAAACAGATACTAAAAATTTTTTTGCATTGAGAGAATTCACTGCAAGCAAATCTGCCTGTAAGAAGTGCTGAAAGAACTTGGAGCTGAGAAAAAAAAGATTCTAGATGAAGACTCAGAACTCCAGAAAGAAATAAAGATTACAGGAAATGATAACTATGGGTAAAGAGAAGACTCTTTTTCCTTCTCTTTACTTCTTAAATAGTAATCTGACTGTTTAATGCAAAACGTATAATATTAAATTATAAAGTTTAAAACATATTCATAGTTAAAGCATACGGCAATAGCACAAAGGATGGTGGGGGTAGATAAATGAAATTTAGTGTTAAAATTTTCTTTTATAGAGAATAGACCCATATTTACTCTACGTTTACTGTGATTAGTTAAGGATACAGATTGGAATCCTTAGAAGGACTACTAAGATAGGACACAGAGAAGGAAAATATGCAACTTCTGCTTCCAGTCATGATAGACTAAGTCATACTAAACTTGCCCGCCCACCACAAAAAAACTAGAAAATTGGATAAAATTTATGAAACAAGTGTTCACAGACATTGAACAATAAGTAACAATGGAGCAATGATTCCTAAGAAAAGGACAACAAACAAGGTGATTCCTGGAAGCACCTTCTACACTGGAGCACATGATGGTGAACTAAGTAAAACCTGACACGCTCTCTGAACTGAAGAGAAAGGCAAATTGGGTGGGTGGAATACCAGAGATAAGAGAATGATGGAAACAAATCATTCATGGGGTCAAAACTTGAACTGTGTAATTCTGGTGTGTGTAAAGTAAATACATGTAATGAGTTGTATGTAAATTACACCTCAATAAAGTTGGTTTAAGATGCGTAAATAATTATTAAAATAAGAAATAGAGGAGTTCCCGTCGTGGCGCAGTGGTTAACGAATCCGACTAGGAACCATGAGGTTGCGGGTTCAATCCCTGGCCTTGCTCAGTGGGTTAACGATCCGGCGTTGCTGTGAGCTGTGGTGTAGGTTGCAGACGCGACTCGGATCCCGCGTTGCTGTGGCTCTGGCATAAGCCGGTGGCTACAGCTCCGATTCAACCCCTAGCCTGGGAACCTCCATATGCCGTGGGAGCGGCCCAAAGAAATAGCAAAAAGACAAAATAATAAGAAGAAGAAGAAATAGAAAACATGTACGGCCCTATGGAGATAAAAGAGAATGAATTTGCTATCAAAAGCTTCCCCACAAAGAAAACTACAGGTCCAGATGGTTTCACTGTGAATTCAAAGTTCAATTAAACGTTTAAGGAAAAAAACGGAGTTCCCGTCGTGGCTCAGCAGTTAACGAACCCGACTAGCATCCATGAGGACGAACGTTCAATCCCTGGCCTCCCTCAGGGGTCAAGGATTCAGCGTTGCCGTGAGCTGTGTTGTAGGTCGCAGAGGCGGCTCGGATCCCATGTTGCTGTGGCTGTGGCGTAGGCCAGCAGCCACCAGCTCCAATTGGCCCCCTAGCCTGGGAACCTCCATATGCCACAGGAGTGGCCCTCAAAAAGACAAAAAGACAAAAAAAAAAGGAAAAAGCAATATGATCTTTAAAAAAGTTTTTTTTCAGAAGATAAAGGAGGTAAAATTTCCTAATCCTTTTTATGAGAACAGAATAACCTTCATAACTAAAAACTGATAGACATTATAAGGAAAGAAAATTACAGATAAATGTCAAATACAGAAACATAAAAAGAATAACGTATCCAAATGAGGTTTATCCCGGTAATAATAAGGTTATTCCCAGGAACAAAAGGCTGGTTTAGTATTCCAAACCAATGCAACTTGCCACTTAACATAACAGAGGATAAAAATAGAATCACCTAGGAGTTCCCGTCGTCGTGGCGCAGTGGTTAACGAATCCGACTAGGAACCATGAGGTTGCGGGTTCGGTCCCTGCCCTTGCTCAGTGGGTTAACGATCAGGCATTGCCATGAGCTGTGGTGTAGGTTGCAGACGTGGCTCGGATCCTGCGTTGCTGTGGCTCTGGCGTAGGCCGGTGGCTACAGCTCCGATTGGACCCCTAGCCTGGGAATCTCCATATGCCACGGGAGCAACCCAAAGAAATACCAAAAAAAAAAAAATAGAATCACCTCAATACAGAGGCAGAAAAGGCACTTGATGACTCAGCATCTATTCCTGATATAATACTCTCAATAAACTTAGAAGAGACGGTCCTCATCTGATAAATGGCATATATAAAAAAAATCTATTGCTAATCACATACTAATCACATAATTGTGAAATATTGAGAACTGTCCCCCTATGATCAGAAACAAGGCAAGTATATCCCTTTTTACCATTTCTATTAAACATTTTACTAGAAAATCCAGCCAGTCCAGTAAGGCCAGAAAAATAAATAAAAGACAAAATATTTGAAAGGAAGAAATAAAAGTGTTTTTGTTCACAGAAGACAGGATAGTCCATGCAGAAAATCCAAACAAATCAATAAATAAGTAACTAGAATAAATGAATTTAGCATGGTTTTCAGACCCAAGGTCAGTATTTAAAAATATATTTCTATATACCAGCAGGAAAATAATTATCACATGAAAAATTTTAAAGCAATCCCATTTTAAAAGAAATACTTAGAAATACTTATAATAGAAGTCACCGTCTTGGTGCAGTGGTTAATGAATCCAACTAGGAACCATGAGGTTGCGGGTTCGATCCCTAGCCTTGCTCAGTGGGTTAAGGATCTGGCGTTGCCCTGAGCTGTGGTGTAGGTCGCAGAGGCGGCTCGGATCCCATGTTGCTGTGGCTGTGGCGTAGGCCAGCAGCCACCAGCTCCAATTGGCCCCCTAGCCTGGGAACCTCCATATGCCACAGGAGTGGCCCTCAAAAAGACAAAAAGACAAAAAAAAAAAGGAAAAAGCAATATGATCTTTAAAAAAGTTTTTTTTTCAGAAGATAAAGGAGGTAAAATTTCCTAATCCTTTTTATGAGAACAGAATAACCTTCATAACTAAAAACTGATAGACATTATAAGGAAAGAAAATTACAGATAAATGTCAAATACAGAAACATAAAAAGAATAACGTATCCAAATGAGGTTTATCCCGGTAATAATAAGGTTATTCCCAGGAACAAAAGGCTGGTTTAGTATTCCAAACCAATGCAACTTGCCACTTAACATAACAGAGGATAAAAATAGAATCACCTAGGAGTTCCCGTCGTCGTGGCGCAGTGGTTAACGAATCCGACTAGGAACCATGAGGTTGCGGGTTCGGTCCCTGCCCTTGCTCAGTGGGTTAACGATCAGGCATTGCCATGAGCTGTGGTGTAGGTTGCAGACGTGGCTCGGATCCTGCGTTGCTGTGGCTCTGGCGTAGGCCGGTGGCTACAGCTCCGATTGGACCCCTAGCCTGGGAATCTCCATATGCCACGGGAGCAACCCAAAGAAATACCAAAAAAAAAAAAATAGAATCACCTCAATACAGAGGCAGAAAAGGCACTTGATGACTCAGCATCTATTCCTGATATAATACTCTCAATAAACTTAGAAGAGACGGTCCTCATCTGATAAATGGCATATATAAAAAAAATCTATTGCTAATCACATACTAATCACATAATTGTGAAATATTGAGAACTGTCCCCCTATGATCAGAAACAAGGCAAGTATATCCCTTTTTACCATTTCTATTAAACATTTTACTAGAAAATCCAGCCAGTCCAGTAAGGCCAGAAAAATAAATAAAAGACAAAATATTTGAAAGGAAGAAATAAAAGTGTTTCTGTTCACAGAAGACAGGATAGTCCATGCAGAAAATCCAAACAAATCAATAAATAAGTAACTAGAATAAATGAATTTAGCATGGTTTTCAGACCCAAGGTCAGTATTTAAAAATATATTTCTATATACCAGCAGGAAAATAATTATCACATGAAAAATTTTAAAGCAATCCCATTTTAAAAGAAATACTTAGAAATACTTATAATAGAAGTCACCGTCTTGGTGCAGTGGTTAATGAATCCAACTAGGAACCATGAGGTTGCGGGTTCGATCCCTAGCCTTGCTCAGTGGGTTAAGGATCTGGCGTTGCCCTGAGCTGTGGTGTAGGTCGCAGAGGCGGCTCGGATCCCATGTTGCTGTGGCTGTGGCGTAGGCCAGCAGCTACCAGCTCTGATTGGACCCCTAGCCTGGGAACCTCCATATGCCAAGGGAGCAGCCCTAGAAAAGGCAAAAAAAAAAAAAAAAAGAAATACTTATAATAAAAGACAAGCAAGGCCTCTACTCTGAAAGCTATAAAATACTGCTGAGAAAAACTAAAGCCCTATATGAATGGAGAGCTATATACCATGTTCATAAATCAGAAGAGTCATTATAAGATGTCCATTCTCCCTAAATTGGTTTGCAAATTCATCACAATCCTAATCCCAATTCCAACAAACATTTTTTTCATAGACATTGATAAATGGATTGTAAAAATTTGTATGGAAATGCAGAAGAATAGAGTAGTCAAAACAGTCTTAAAAAAGACGAAATTACAATTACATACCATTCCATTCCTACTAGAACAGCTAAAATTAAAAAGATTAGCACTACCAAAAGTTGGCAAGAATGTGAAGCAATTGGAACATACTTTGCCTGTGGGAGTATAGAATGTTAACACTTATTTGGAAAACAATTTGCCTGTTTCTTATAAAATTTAACAACTCAATTAAAAATAGGCAAAAGTCTCAAACAGACACTTCACAAAAGAAGATTTAAGAATCACTAGTAAGCACATCCGTTATGCATACAAAAAGATGCTCAGCATCATAAGTCAACAAAGAGGAAATTAAAATCACAATGAGAGAGCATTTCATAGCCACCAGAATGGCTAAAGTTAAAGACTGACAACACCAAGTGTTGGCAAGGATCTGGGGAGATAGAACATACTTTGCTGGCAGGATGTAACATGGTAAAACCACTTCAGAAAACAGGTTGGCTCTTATAAAATTAAACATACACTGCAACCGTGCAATTCCACTCCTAGGGATTTACCCAAGAGAAATAAAAACATACATGTTGGAGTTCCCATCGTGGCACAGTGGTTAACGAATCCGACTAGGAACCATGAGGTTGTGGGTTCGGTCCCTGCCCTTGCTCAGTGGGTTAACGATCAGGCATTGTCATGAGCTGTGGTGTAGGCTGCAGATGCGGCTCAGATCCTGCGTTGCTGCGGCTCTGGCGTAGGCCAGGGGCTACAGCTCCGATTCAACCCCTAGCCTGGGAACCTCCATATGCTGAGGGAGTGGCCCAAAGAAATAGCAAAAAGACAAAAAAAAAAAATACATGTTGACAGAAAGACATATACAAGAATGTCCATAGACGCTTTATTCAAAAAGGCAAAAACTAGAAACAATCCCAACATCAATCCACAGGAGAATGGGTAAATAGAACTGTGGTTACTTATACAATGGAACAATACTCAGCCACAAAAATAAACTATTGATACACATGTCACAACATGAATAAATCTCAAAAACATGCCAAGTGAAAGTAAACATGCACGAACTGGTATATACTACATGGTTCCATTTACATGAAGTTCAAACATAGGGACAACTGATCTATGATGATAGAAATAAAACTGATCAATGATGATAGAAATCAGAACAGAAGTTGCTAAGAGGTGAGAACTTTCTGGGAGATGATGGAAAAATGTACGCATTTATCGAAACATCAAATTATACGTTTAAAAATGGGTGTACTCTGGTATGTGTAAATTTTACTTCAATTTAAAAAAATATACTTACAGCCATGTTTTAATAATTTAAAAAAATGGAAGCAACTTAAATAGTGGGGGGGTTAGTTAAAAAAATGTGTACCCAAATTTCACAGCCACTGAAAACGATAGCAGAGAAAGCAACCTATTGATAAGGAGAGGTGTTCATGACCATTTATGTGAAAAAGAAAGTTACTAAACAGCGTGTAGAGTACAGTAGACATGTAAGCAGAGAAAAAGGTCTGGAGGCTTTTCACCAAAGTGAAAAAACTTTAGGCTACCTTGAGAGGGGTAATTGTGGATGTTTTCATTTTTTTTCTACCCTGAGCAAGTACTTTTTTTTTTTTTTTTAAGGGCTGCACTCATATGGAGGTTCCCAGGCTCAGGGATGAATCGGAGCTATAGCCACCAGCCTACACCACAGCCATAGCAATGCCAGATCCTTAATCCACTGAGCGACGCCAGGGATCGAACCTGCATCCTCATGGATGCTAGTCAGATTCGTTTCTGCTGAGCCACAATGGGAAGTCCCATACTTGCTTTTGTAATAAGAAAAAATATTTCTAGATAGATATAAATACATACATACAGTTAATTCTCCTTATTCATGGAGTTAAGTTCTATAAAGTCCTGGGGAACCCCAAATTTGCAAATGCTGACCCATCGCTTCTAGGGGAAATAGAGGGTTGGGGTCCCACGAGTGTCTGGTCACATTTTCATCAAGTGATCAGTACCTCACTTTTGTTTTATGTGGGCTTCTATCTAAAGACATTTTTCTGAGTCTATACTGTAGATTCATTCACTTTAGTCTCTCAGTCAATAGCACTATCACTCAGGCAAGAGCAAAGCTTACTTAATGAACACATGTATTTTCTCAGGAAGGCAACATCATAGCCATTTTGCACTTAAGAACGCTGGACAGCCCTATGCTTGGGGACATTTTAAACAAGGGTATCACACCACAAAGGCACAGAAGTGTGAAAAACACAGCACTAAGCAAATCCGACAGGGACTCTTATTTGCCTGAGAGCTGAAGCCTGAGAGTCAGTTGCCTTGATGAACAGCCTCAGTTGGGAACACGGCTGTTGGGCAACACAAATTTTTTGTCACTCTGCACATATCTCTGAATGGCCACAAACGTGCTTTGAGTATTGATTTGGGGGTTACAAATAAATTTTAGCAAGTAGGCAAATCCACAAATACAGAATTCTCAAAGAATTAGGATCGACTATATAGAGACGTTAACTAGGAAGGCAAGTATCCCGAAGCCTTGAGCCAGCACTCTTGGGGCGTCCAGGGAGGAAGAGGAGGGGGGCCTGGGGAGACCCAGCAGGGGGGCAAGCAGGCCCAGAGAGAGGTCCTCTGGGAGGCCAGAGCCACCTACCCGCAAGTAGTCCCAGCCCCAAGTCGTAAAAGCAGAAACCTGACAACTTGGAGGGAAGGGCCGACAGCAAGGAAACAGCTCCTCCTGGGGAATCGCATCTGAACCAAAAGCAAAACCACGGAGGAGGGCGCCTCTGACCTGCCCGCTTTCCAGAGAGGCCGGACTGGGAACCGAGTGGGAATTCTCGGTCTGGGCCCCTCCACAACCATCTCAGGAAGGCTCCTGAAGTCACAGACGCCGCCTTGATTTCTGTTGTGATTGTTTCATATTTGGGAATGTAAAATCTTCACAAGGGCTTCCAGGAGCCAGTCCCAACCTCAGCCCAGGGCCTCACACTCCCAGGAACTCCTCGGCCCTGCAGCATTCCCTGGACCCTTCTCGAGGCTCTTGGAAAGAGGCAAGCCTCACCCATGCCCTGAGGTGAAGGTGGGCGAGTCTGGAAATTTCCTCCACCAGGGAGGGTCTGGCAGAGCTCTGAGGCCGAGCATCTTGAGAGGTTCTGGCACCTCTTAATAATTAGCTCAGGAAGCCCAGCAGCACCTCTGGTGAGTAGCTCCATAATCCGCAACCATGTGGTTTATCAGATAAGCGCTTTCTTCTGGGGGTGAGGTGCCAAGCTCCCAAGGGCAGGCACGTTTGGGGGCATTTGACAAGCTCACAGTCACCCCACCTCCTCTCCCTGGAAGGGTGGCCCCCTCCCTGCTTGAATCTATTCCCTATGGGCAGGACTTCCTAAGGACAAGGATGGCCCCCGACACCCTTGGCCTGCTGCTGGCCAAATGCTGTGTTTTGTCCATTTGGTCTGCAAGAACCACCCCAAATGTGGACGTGGGGCAAAAGGGTGGTGGCCCAACTGTTTAGTGTCAGGCTAGAGCACCATCTCATGACCCACCTAAGGGCCACTTGACATCCTGGGAAAAGGTCACTTGGTTTATTTGTAATTTATGGATAACAGCCCAGGTTCTGCTAAGTTGGATGTTACCTTTTACAAACCTGATGAGATGGAAATGATTTCTGCTCAGTAGAGAGGATAACACAGAGGTTTTGTTCTTACTGTCCTGCAGGATCCAATGTTGTGATTTTATTCAGGTTCTTATTTCATACATATACCATTTTATGTGTATGTGTATATATATATATATATATGATAATTCCTACATTTTCTTGCATTTCATACATATGAAGTAAATTTCACATTATGTCTGTATATATCCATCTATATATCTACAGATACACACAGATCAGAAAAGGATTCACCTTACCCACAGAGAGGTCTGGCTTTGCACTTGGCACCCAGCAGGTATCTCTAAGCTCCTGAAACGTCCCCCCTGACTGATAAGAGGGTCTTTGTCTACCGGAGAGCCTAGGGCCGGATAGTCTATGCCAACAACATGATTTCCAGGGCCATCCCTGGGCCACACGATGCCAGCTCAACCACCAAGGCGCTTGAGACAGCTCAGCCGCACAGGAAGCCCCTGTGAATATGGTGGGACCGAGTCCCACCAAGAGCTCTGGTCCAGAGAGCAGCCTGAGAGCGGTCTTGGGGAGTCCCCGATCTGCAGTCGTCAGTTTCTCTAATCCCCTTTGAATCAGCGTTGCCGTCTTGCTGGTTCCCTCAAGACGCAAGTTCAATAAAACATGCTATCTGTGTGAGAATTACAACTTACACATTTTGAGAGTTCGACTTGTCTCATGGTTCCTTCAGTTCTCTAATAAAGAGACTATGAAGAGAGGAAAAACACACCTGCTCCAGCACTGCCCTGTTTCCCAGAGAGGGAGGAAGGGGGAGTGGGGGGTTCTGTTACCCCTAGAGGAACCAGACAGCCCTGTGGGGGTGCACGCGGCTGGGGGAGGCAGATGCTCACTTGATTGGCCATTGAAAAGCACTGGGTCATTTACTTTAAGGATAAACCAGTCACGTCCCCTGAACACCCTGCCTCCCCTCCCCGGCAGAATCCAGACAACAGCTCTGCTCTGCTGTGGTGGAGGCACCAGAGGTCCCCCGCAACAACCATGCTCCAAATCCTGGCTCTGAGGGCCTCTGACCTCAGTGAGGGACCTGGTGTGAGCCATGGTCATGCCACACATAAAGCACAAGGCCCTGCTGCCCACACCTCCACCTGGGGGAGCCCTGTCTCCCCTCACGCCTCACGCCTCGGCTCCCTTCTGTTTCTCCCCAAAGAAAGGTCCAGAGAAGTCTTATGCCCCCGAAGGGTGGGCCAGCCCCTGAGGCTGCCCCCTTGCCCTCCAGAATCAGGCTCCTAAGTCAGTACAGACGCTACTGAACTCTTCCACGTCCCAGCCCCTTCCTTCGGCTTAGCTTTGGGCCACAGGCTCCCTGAAGCCTCGTCATCATCATTACTCCTGCTCTTGCTGTTGTCAGACTATTATTTGTCATCCAATGACTTGTAGACAACTTACAATAAAAGCGTGTATATACCCACAGTGCTCATGCTTTAAATATACATATAACTAAAATCAGGAAGTCAGGTAATACAAATAAAGATGAGCGAGGATAATTTGGTCAGAAAGTCAAGATTGAGGAGAGCTCCTGTTTCCAATTACAAACTGACCTCTGAGTCTTCAGGATGACCGGCTCTTCCGGAGAACCAGGCGAGCTGCAAACCCCGTTCAGCAGGCAAGAGGCAAGCAGGGGGTGGGGGGTGGGGGGGATTGGTCTCCATCTCTGACTCCCACCTGAGTACTGCGGTCTGGCCCCCTCAAGTTCCACAGCCAGATGGGCCCCAGGCTCGGAAGGAAGGCCCTGGCCCTGGCTCTGGCTCTGGGTGGCCCCCCCAACCTGCTACAGGCACCAGCCGGGCAGCAGGGCTGGGGCAGCGAGGCCAGGCCTTCCCTCTGCAGCTGCCCACCAGCAATGACTGCCTTATTCCACAACAGGCATGGCTTCGAGGCTCACAGACCCTCATCTGCGTTTGCTCAGAGCCCAAAGATCCGGCTCTGCTGGCAGACTCACCCTCGTCACAGTTGCTCCCGGTGAAGCCAGGGCAGCACTTCCACTCCAGCGCCGTCACTGTGCGGTAGGACACTCTGTACGTGGGTCTGATCAGAGTCCTGTAACTAACACAAGGGTGGCGTCAGGACAGTGTGGGCGGCCACCCCAGATCCCAGTCCCACAGACACCACCCAGCCCAGGGCTCCCGGAGCCCCCCCCCAGGCAGTGGAGCCCATCCTTCCAGTTCTGGGCCCACTGGCTATGGGGCCCAGGGCGGGTGACCAGCCCTCTCTGTGTCAGGTGCATTGCAAACTCTACTCAATATTTCATGACAACCTATAAGGGAAAAGCATCTGAAAAAGAATAGATATCTGATCACTTTGCTGTACACCTGAAAATAGCACACCATTGTAAATAAATTATACTTCAATTAAAAATATATACATATGATTGATTTTCACAAGGGGCAAAAATTCAGCTTTATTATTCTATTACATGCATCTTTATAACGTCACTGCTTTTTTTTTTCTTTTCTTTTTGCCCCAGGGGTGCCCAGCTATCCTGCGAGCACGTGGAGGAGGGCCAAGAGCACAAGATGCTGCCCCCGCGGCATATAGAAGTTCCTGGGCCAGGGATTGAATCCAAGCTGCAGCTGTGACCTAGGCCCCAGCTGCAGCAACGCTGGATCCTTTCACCCACTGTGCCAGGCCAGGGATCAAACCCGTGCCTCCACAGCAACCTGAGCCACTGCAGTCTGATCCTTAACACACTTTGCCACAGTGGGAACTCCTATAACTTCTCTGCACGATCAAGTTTGCACGGCTTCCCCTTGAAAGCAAAACTGCATGCCTTCACAGAATTTGCATCTGCTGACATTGAGCAAACTTCATCATGAATGGGAAAATTATGAATTAATTGGTAGCAGCAGGCATGACGTTTTGCGATGCACTGTTGACAGGAAAACACATAAGTCACATTTTGAATTTCAGAAAGACTGCACTAAATCTGAAAAAGCCTGTTATGCTCATTTTTCTTTTTAAAAAAATCCTCTCACTCATGTTTCATAAACATTCCAGCAAACAGGCTGCCCCCTGGAGCTTTGGGGGGTGCAGAGGGGGGCTGGCAGTGCGCAGCCAGGAACCTTCGAGATAGGAGCCAGAAGTCGGCACTGAGAGGTGCCCCAGAGCTAACCCAGGCCTTTGGACCCTCAGGTCCATGGCAAGAAGCAGCTGGCACAGGCCCTGGAGTGGGGGTGGGGGTGGCTTAGGACCAGTGTAATTGTCACCACTCCTTACACCAAGGGGCCTGGCGGGTCACAGGTGCATTCGTGAGCCTGGATCAAAGGAGTCCAAATAGACTGCATAATAAACACACAAACACACACTCATGTGATTTCTCACCCACATGTACACTCACACACACACACACACTCACACACTCACACGCCCCGCCTCCTGCAGAGCTCCCATTCAGAAATAGGCCCAGCTGGAAAAGGGAAGAGCTTTAATTTTGACTTAATATCTCAGTTTTAAAATTAATTCCTGAAAAACGATTGTGGCTCTGGCCGAGAGGGACCGGCAAAGCTATGAAATCCCTCCCATAACCAGCACCATGGGGTAGGCAGAGACCTGGGCTGTGGGCGCACAAGCTAAGAATGTAGAGCTCTGCCCCGATCCATGATGTGAATCACACAAGTTACAAGTTACCCTCCCTGCACCTTTCCTGGTCCGCGTGCTGAGAACCAGGATGCTGGATGGGAGGCTCGCTGGGAGGGCGCATGGAGAGCAGAAAGGGCTGCACGGACGCTGGGTTTGCGAAACGCAGATTGGACCTCACTCCTCCTGCCCCGCACCCTTCAGCCGTCCCCACCATGGTCAAGAGAAAGTCTGAGCCACTTGGCCACTTGGGCCAGCCCTTCTCCAGCTGACAGGCCACCCTCCAGCCTCCCTCCCCCCCCCCCCCGCCCCCGTGCCACACGCTGCCCCTGGGCTGAGCCTTACAAAGGCACCAGGCATTCTCCAATTCGTGCCTTGCACGAGATGATGATAAACTAATAAGAGATAGAGTAAGAGCTTCAGCTGGTACCCACCATGGATCAGGGACTTTTCTGAGTGTTTTACATTTGCTGATGCATAATAATTCTAACAAGTGGATACTATTACTCTTCCTAATTTACAGATGAGGAAACTGAGGCACCAAGAGCTTAAGCAACTTTTTCAAGGTCACACTGCCAGAAGGTGGTGGGTGGAACCAGATTCCAAACCCAGGCAGAACTGGCAGAACCTAGTAATACTAACTTGTATTCGTGCAGGACAAGGGACGGTTGTTCCTCCCTGCATCTGTGCAGGTCCTCATCTCAGGCCCGTGAACCAGAGGGAGAGCTCACCCCCTAGGGAAGGTCTCTCTCTGCCCCTCATTCTGAGGACCACGGTCTGTCCCTCTCTGCGACCAGAAGCGTCTGGTGACCTGCGAAGTCTGGGAGCAGAGCACGCCAGTAGGTGGCGCTCTTCGCCAGCCCAGCAAGCCAAGGCTCAGCCCCTCCAATCTCTCCGGAAAGCCCAGGGCAGGTGCAAGTGTTCATGGCCCCTCCCAATTACTTAGCCCTCCTGTATCCTTGAAGAACTCCCCGCCCTTCCACTGGGGGCCAGTCTGCAAACCCAGTGATCCTTCCAAAATGCAGATCCAGTTTTGTGACTGCCCTCTCTCAAAACCTTCCCTGGTTTCCATAGACTAAGGACCACACTCTTTAGATCGACAGGTAAGCCCCGCCTACCTTTCTCCCCTCCCCTCCTTAGACCACTACCAGCCAAAGCTCCTCCCACCATAGCACACCCAGCTGCTCTTCCTGCCTCCGGGCCTTTGCACGTGCAGGCTCAAACCCCCATGAGCCTTCAGGGGTGACTTAAACGTGCCCTTCTCTGTGAAGCATCCCCAGCCCTGGCCAGAGTTGACAGACTCCCTTTGTGAGCACCCAACACCCTGTACAGAGCTTGATTTTACATGTGGGGTGCCTGCCATGAGCCAGGCACTGGAAACACAAGAATGATGGAGGCGATACAGGCTCTGCTCTGCCAGAGCTGGTAGCACCAATCCTGCATCACACACGTAAATCTGTGCCTATGAGTGATGGTGGGTGTATGAAGGAAAGCACTGAGTCCACGTCTCACGTCGTAAGGGGCTTGTTTTCTTTTTTTTTTTTTATTAAAATATAATTTACATGCAGTAAAACACAGACGGTCCTCCACTTACAATGACTCGGCTTACATTTTGATTTCACAATGATGCAAAAGTGATACACATTCAGTAGAAAGTGTCCTTCAGAGTTTGAATTTTGATCGTTTCCCCAGACTAGCAATAGGGGATACTCTCTGGTGATGCTGGGCAGCTCCCAGTCAGCCCCGCGACCACAAGGCTGAACAACAGATACTCTACAGGGTACTATATTTTGCTCGGATTTTTCAGATATTTCAGAGGGATGTAGACATCCCATCATGTCTACAGAATGCCCATCTGTATCTCCTGCTTCTAATGAAAAGAGGAAGGCCTCTCCTCTTAAGATGAAACTCAAGATAACCGCCCAGCAAGAAGGCGGCGAGCCAGTAACAGCCACTGCATATGAGTCAGAACTCTGGCAATCGACCATCTCAAAGGACAAGACGCAAATGAGTGATGCAGTGAAATCAGCAGCATTGCTTCAATTCACCGTCATGACGAGAAGAGCTGGGCCGATTGGTGACGTGGAAAAATTACTTGTCACATGAATGGAAGACCAGATACGGATGTTCATACCACTCAGATACTGAAACCCAGGCTAAGGCAAGAAGCCTTTCAATACACTAAAAAGTGTGTCAATGATTCTACGGATAATGCAGATGTCTGTACCAGTCATGGCTGGTTCCAGTGCTTTAAAGGGCAACATAATTTTCAAAATGTGAACGAACATCCGTAGTGAGGCAGCAAGTGCTGATACCAAAGGTGCCAAAGCTTTCCAGGAAGAGCTGCATAGGATAATTGCGGATGAGAAATATTTGCCAGAAGAAATACTGAGTGTCGATAAAATGAGCTTGTTCTGGAAGTGTATGCCGGAGCAGACACACATTCATCAAGAGTCCAAGACAATGCCAGGATTCAAGGCATTCAGAGACCATGTAATGCTGCTTTGGGGTGGAAAGGCTGCAGGGTTCAAATTAAAGCCTTTCTTAATCTACCGCTCTAGAGAACCCTAGAGCATTCAAGAATGTGAGCAAGCATTCACTTCCTGTTTGTTATCGCCATAACAAGAACGCCTGGATGACATTAACACTGTTTGAAGCTTTTGAACTCTCTTATTCCACAGGGGCAAGAACACTGTAGGCAAAACAACATCCCATTCAAGATTCTGCTGATCTTAGACAACTTTCCGAGGCAACCACAGCATATCAGAGACATGCATCCTGCTGTCAAGGTTGTGTGTGTTTGCCACTGAATACAACCGCACTCATTCAAGCCATGGACCAAGGAACCACAGTTACATTCAAAGCATACCCTTTATACGAAATGTTCGTGCAGGCTGTTGAAGCAACAGGCTCTGGCTAAATGCTCTGAGAGTTTTGGAAAGGTTTTCACGTGCTAAATGCTATTCGGAGCACCACTCCAGCATGGAAAGAAGTCACACGGCAATGCATGGACAGCATCTGGAAAAAAGTTTTGAAGACACATGTGAACGCATTCAAAGACTTTAAGATTCTGCTGTGGATGAAACAGTCACAAGATATCAGCGCTTGGGAAACAGCTAGAATTGGACATCAAGGAAGAAGATATTTGTGAGCTTATCAGTATTGAGGTTGAAGAATTTTCCAATGAGGAGCTGATCGAACTGAAGGAAGAAAGAAGGAAAGAAGTTGAGGCAGAGAAAGAAGCGCTACCCAAGGCACCAAGAAAGTTCACAACATAGAAACTGGCAGAGGTGTTTGCTGCTATCAGCGTAGTGTAAGGATGTTAGAAGAAATGGATGTCAATTATGAGAGGCTCACAGGAGCTGACCGGCAGATATAGGATATTCTTACTTGCTCTACAAAAATATATAATGGGAGTTCCTGTCATGGCTCAGTGGTTAACCAACCCGACCAGGAACCCTAAGGTTTCGGGTTCGATCCCTGGCCTTGCTCAGTGGGTTAAGGATCTGGCATTGCCATGAGCTGTGGTATAGGTCGCAGACGCGGCTCGGATCTGGCGTTGCCGTGGCTGTGGCGTAGGCCAGCAGCAACAGCTCCGACTAGACCCCTAGCCTAGGAACCTCCATATGCCACAGGTGCAGCCCTAGAAAAGACAAAAAAGAGAGAGAGAGAGAGAAATATATAATATAAAATATATAATATAATGGGCAAGAGGAAACAAACGTTACAGTCCAAACTTGATATCTTCCCGAAGAACCACGCCTGCTAAACCATCAACCATTCTGATGCCTCCGTGCCTTCTCCCAGCTATGCTTGAGCTTCATCTGAAGAGAGAAAAGGTGATGACCCAGAAGCTGTAGCATCCCCATCATCCAGCGGTGATGGTTAGTTCCATGCTTCAAACCTTCTTCAGGCCCACTGTGTGCGCTTATGGTGAGGAACCTTCTATTCTGTTTATCACTTTCAGTATGGTCCTCAGTAAGTTACATGAGATGGTCAACACTTTACTATAAAACAGGCTTCAAGTAGATGATTTTGCCCAATGTAGGCGAATGTAAAGTGTTCTTAGCATGTTTAAGGTAGGTCAGGCTAAGCTACCACATTTAGCAGGTTAGGTGTGTTAAATGCATTTTCAACTTAAGGTATTTTCAATTTGCAATGGGTTTATCAGGTTGTATCCCCATCGGAAGTTGAAAAAGATCTGTACATAAATCTAGTGTTGGAGTTCCCATCATGGCTTAGTGGTTAACGAATCTGACTAGGAACCATGAGGTTGCGGGTTCGATCCCTGACTTTGCTCAGTGGGTTGAGGATCCAGCATTGCCCTGAGCTGTGGTGTAGGCTGCAGACGCGCCTCGGATCCCGTGTTGCTGTGGCTATGGTGTAGGCCAGCAGCTACAACTCCAATTCGACCCCTAGCCTGGAACCTCCATATGCCGCTGGTGCGGGCCTAGAAAAAGACAGAAAAAAGAAAAAAAAAAGACAAAAAATAAATCAAGTGTTTAGCTCAATGAACTGTGACACTGAATTCTTACAACATTCCCATTGCTCCCAAGATCCTTTTGTGCTAAGTCAGTTACCCAGCCCCCAGACATAACATTTCTTCTGACTTATCTCACCAGAGATGGGTTTTGCCGGTTCCAGAATTTCATATAAATGGAATCTTATAATAGCAGGCACTCACTTGTGTCTGCCTTCCTCCACTCACTCATTATGTCTGTGAGGTTCAACCATGCAATTTGTGTAGCACTATTTTGTTCCCTTTATTGCTGAATGATATTCCATTATATCAATATACCACAATATGTCTGTGCTCCTGTTCATAGAAATTTGGCTCATTTCCAGTTCTGAGCTTTGATGAATAAAGATGCCATGCGCATTCCCATACAAGTTTGTGGACAAGTTTTCACTTTGCTAAGGTATATACCCAGAAGTAGAATTGATGGCCATAGGACTGATAAATGTTTAGTAGATGCTAAAACCTACTTAGATGAGCCAAACCTATTTAGATGAACCAGTTCACAGGCCTGGCAGCCGTGTATGAATTCCAGTTGCTCTATAATCTCATCAACCTTTGATATTGTCAGTCATTTCCATTTGAGTCACTCTAGGGTATATGCAGTTCTCTTTCATTTGGTTTTAACTTGCAATTCCTGTTGACTAAAGTTGAACCCCTTTTCGTGTTTTCCACGTAGATACCTTCTTTTGTGACGTGGCCATTAAGTCTTTTGCCCACTTTTAAGTGGGGTTTTGGGTTTTTCTTACGGATTTGTAGGATATATAAGAGAGATTTGTTAGATATATGTATTGTGAATATTTTCTTCCCCATCTTGGCTTGCCTTTTCATTTTCTTAAAGGTGTACCTTTTTTTAAGTTTTATTTAAGTATAGTTGATTTATAATTTATGATAATTTCTGCTGTACAACGAAGTGATTCAGTTTTATGTATACACACATCCATTCTTTTTCAGACTCTTTTCCCATATAGATGATCACAGAATATTGGATAGAGTTCCCTGTGCTATACAGTAGGTCTGCAATGACCGACTGTTCCATAAACCTCAGTGTGCATATGCTGATCGCAAACCCCCAATCATTCCCCTCACCTGTCTTAAAGGTGTATTTTTAACACTCAGCTGTAAAGTTTGATCAAGTCTAATTTATCGTTTTTTTAATTTTACTATATTTTGGGTAGGAGTCAAAGTTCACTGTTTTCCATTTGGTTATTCACTTGCTATGGCACCATTTATTGAAAAGACCTTCTTTTTAACCTAAATTTTCTCACTAGAAATAAGTTATTTTAGAGCCTTATTAAAAATCAAATGATTGTTTAAATGTGGACCTATTTCTTGAGCCTCTTTTCTGTTCCACTGACTTGTCTATCCTTGCACCAAACCCATCCCGTCTTAATTAATGTAGCTTTATAGTACGTCTTGAAATATGATTAAGTCCTCCAATTTTGTTAACCTTCAAGATTATCTTCAACACCTAGGTCCTTTGCATTCCCATAGATTTTTTCTTATTTGGCTTATCAATTTCTGCAAAAAAAAAAAGAGCCCACTATAATTTTGATAAGATTATATGGAATCGGGAGTTCCTGTCGTGGCACAGTGGTTAACGAATCTGACTAGGAACCATGAGGTTGCAGGTTCGCTCCCTGGCCTTGCTCAGTGGGTTAAGGATCTGGCGTTGCCGTGAGCTGTGGTGTAGGTCGCAGACACGGTTCGGATCCCGAGTTGCTATGGCTCTGGTGTAGGCTGGTGGCTACAGCTCCGATTCGACCCCTAGCCTGGGAACCTCCATATGCCACGGGAGTGGGCCAAGAAATGGCAGAAAGACAAAAAAAAAAAAAAAAAAGATTATATGGAATCTACACATCAATTTGTAGAGAGCTGACATCTTAATCATTTGAGTCATCTTGTCTATAGGTATGGCATAACTTTCCATTTATTTAACTCTTCTTTAATTTTTTCAGCAGTGTGCCATCTTTTGTTAAATTTACTCCTAGGTGTTTGTATTACTCTGCTCAGGCTAACATATCAAAATATCATAGACTTTTAAACATCCTCACCAACACTTGATCTGGATATGTTTCCATTTATCTCTGAGCTGCTGAGCACATCCTACCCTTCTGAGCCCCCTGTAAAGTCTGAGCTGAGATGCAATGACATACAGATCCCTTGCTACTCAGAAATTCTCCAGATACAATTTAGAGTCTCCCAGCTCACTAGCCCTGTTTTTCGTTTATTTGTTTTCTCTTTATGGCTGCACCTGCAACATATGGACTCGGGGTCAAATCAGAGCTGCAGCCACAGCAACACCAGATCCCAGCACATCTGCAACCTACACCACAGCTCACGGCAACACCGGATCTTTAATCCACTGAGCAAGGCTAGGGATTGAACTTCCATCCTTATAGGACAATGTCGGGTCCTTAACCCACTGAGCCACAATGGTAACCTGTGTTTTGGTTTGGGGTTTGTTTTTTTTTTCCCCAAGACAGACCAATTCTAGAGACTTCTGACCTCTCTGTTGTTGCTCCCTCTGGAGGGCAGATCCTGGGACTTCCCTTACTGTCACTTGACAAATTCAAGAACATATGTTCTCCAGGGGGTTGTTATTCACTCAACAAATATGCATGGAAACCTTGACCCTACCTGTCTCCTTTCCCTCCCATCAATGAGTCCAGGTAAATCTATCTCCCCCAAGTAGCTCCTACCTGCCCATTGATTTCCCTGCCCCGCCCTGGTCCAGCCTCCATCACCACCCACCCAGACAGCAGCAATGGTCCCAACTGATACCCCAGCTTTCATCCCATCCCCAGTATTCCAGCCTCCACATGGAAGCCCGCTCCAGTGGTGTTTTCACAGCACAAATCTCCATAACCCTTCCTAGCTTCTCTTCAGTCTTAGGACAAAAACCAAATCCTTAGTATGGCCACATAGACTTCTAAGATCTGGCCACTGTCCACCTGGCTGCCCCCCCTGCTGGCCCCCTTCCACCCCACTCAGAACTCCAGCAGCAATCAATTTTTAAGTTTCTGAACCAGCAGAGGCTCCATCCTACATCAGGGCTTGGCATCTGCTGTTCTCTCTGTTCAAGACACCCACTAACTCCAACATAGCCCCCAGGGCTCGGGGAAAGTGCCGTCTCCTCTGAGAGGCCCTCCTTGACCAGCCCACCTCAGGTCCACCCTTCCTACCACAAGCTGAGTACACTGACATAGGACCCCGACTTCTCTTCCAAACACTTATCACTCTTATAAGCACACATCCATCTGTGCGATCACTTGTCTGTCATCTATCTCCTCCACTAACCCCCGGCCCAGCTCAGGGTGCAGCACATCCTACGTGCTCAGTAAAGATCAGCGGAATGAATAAAACAATTGATGAATAATTGCCCTGGGTGGAGTCCCAGGCTGAGAAAACAGCTCTGCTAACCAAGACACAGTGGCTTCCCGGAGCTCAGGGTGACATCCATGGAAACTGATGGATTCGGGGATGGGGAGCAGGGCCAGGCCACTTCCATCCAGTAGGAGGGGCCAGAAAAGGCTCCCCACATGAGGGGACACTTGAGGGAGGTCTGCTGGGCTAACAAGGTGAGGAAACAGCCAGCCCCAGGAGAGCCAGGAGATGTGAGTGAAGTCTGGTGCGTCTGGAGGCAGTGCTTTGACAGGGTCATGGGGCAAGGACAGGGCGGCTGTGAAAGCCTGGAGTGAGGCAAGGAGTCTGGACTGGGTCTGTGGCCACTGGGCTGGCCATGCTCTCCAGGCACCCAGGGATGCACCTGATCAGTACAACATTGCTGAGCCTGCAACAGATCATATTAATGTATACATATGTACATATTATGTACCATCTTTGCATATATTAAAAAATCAGTAGAGCTTAATTTCTCTCTTATTTTGTAGATTAAAAAATAAACAGAAGACTTGATGTGGCTTTTCCACCCCTCCATGGAGAGGCTCCTGAACCCACTGGGAGAGCACCCTTCCCGGCCACAGGAAGCCACCCAGGCTCAGAGGCCCAGAGGAATGTTGTGACCAGATCTGTTTTCAGGAAAGACCCCACCTGTGTTGCCATGGAGACCAGAGGAGACAGGAGAGATGGAAGATGGAAAAATGAGTCAGGAGGCTGCTGACTGAGAAAGGGGGGCCAGGCAGGGATGACAGGTGACCTTGACAGAGGGGAATCTGAGGCCAAAGAGAAGCGTGGGGTCAGACACCAGGTTATAAAGTGGCAGAAGTTTGACTGAACCAGGCCTCCCGATGGAGCCCCATGTTCTCTCTCCATCAACAATGCACAGAAGCTGCCTCCTGACCCCTCCCAGAAGTCAGAAGGGGCCTCGCCCTCCGCAGCCCCCCAGGACCCTCCCAGTAAGCACAGACGTCAGGAGGTCTTCCAAGGGGCCTGGCTGCAGTCCTCCAGCCACTCAGTGACTGTCCTAGAGAGGATGCAAATGAGTCCTGTGTGTCCCCAAAGGTGGTCCTGGATGTACAAGGTCACGTGAGCTGGAAAATAATGACAGAGCTCCTAGGAGGGGTGAGCTGCCTGTGACTGGATGTGTGTAAGCTGAGCCCATGGCTCTCTGGCCTCCAAAGGTGACATCCCCAGAGCGTCATAGGGTCCCTCATTGGGTGCCAGGACAGGGCCACTGTCCAGGCAGTGCCCACTGGGGACGACTGCCAGCTCAGAGACCTCACCTGGGGAAGGTGGGCATCCCCTCCCTCACTGGGCACCGCAGCTCGCAGGCCTCTGCCTCTGCCCCAGCCCCACTTCCTCACGAGGGACCACCAGGAGGAGGACCAGACTGGGAGGTACCGAGACAGGCTGGAGACTCAACAGGAAACGGGAGCGGGGGTTTCAGAAAGGGAGGCAGTAGATTATTAATCTCTTGATTAATAGCAGCGGGCCAGCAGGGAGGGGGAGGGGGAGGGCGATCCCAACACAGTTGTGGGGTGGGAGGCAGGGGCCTCCAGGCTTTGGCCTCCCCACAGTCCAAGCTAGTTGTTCCCAAGTGCCAGAGAGAAGGGACAGTGTCTCCGCCCGGGGATCTCCTCCCACTCAAGCCCAGACCACAGTCTACTGCTGGAGGGAGGCGGCGAGGAGGGAAAGTGGACACATCCTGAGCTTCTCGACCCACAGAGGCCAACTAAGAAGAGGCGGCAGGAAAGAAAGCCCAAGACTTCATGTGGCCTTGGCAGGCAACCCAACCAGAGGGGAGGGGCTGGCTGGCAGGGGGCCGTCTGGCAGAGGGGAATGAAGGAGGCAGATGAAGTTCCGGCAAAGCCCCCGGCTCAGCACATCTGGAAAAGGTTGGCTCGAATGCCATCAAAGAGCTCGAAGGGGCCAGGGAGAGAGCCGAGGGCAGGCAGGCGGAGGGAAACTTAACCCCCGAGTCCCTGGGGCTCCTCCTTCCAAATCCTCCGAGCCCTGAGGCAAGCCCACTCCCTCCAGCCGCTTCCCAGGGGCTCAGGAGGGCAGGAGGGCAGCTGGGCATCCGCTTCACTGAAGGAGGCACAGCTGGGGCTGTGGTTTCCACCCCAGAGCAAGACAGGGGAGTTTATCCCCATTTCCCAGAAAGAGAAATTAAGGCACTGAAGTAGTAGCCCTAGTTCTCTCTACTGGTTCCGAGGGGCCCTCACAGGGGAGTGACAGGTTCCCCCCCCTCCCCGCCCCCCCGGCACACTACAAGCCAGAAGGAGAAGCCAGCCAGGAGGGGACAGCGGCTCCCTCCATGGCCCCCTGCCTGGTCCTCACAAGCTGTTCCCTCACCCGGACCTGCACCTCCTCCCCGAATGAAACCCCCTCATCCTCCAGATCTCCGTTCAAGTGTGCCCCAGGGAAACCCCAGACCAGGTCTTAGAGCAAGGACACATCCGCATAGCCACGAGGCTTTGATTGACATGTCCCCACCCCTCCAGCTCAAAGAGGGAGGGGGCCATGATCTTTTTGCACTGGAGTGCCTGGCACTTAAGTGCTCGCTCAGGGCCCAACACACAACTAAACGGACCAAACACATGAACTGAGAAACCCAAGTCAGGGCCGCAAGTCCCGAGGCCACACCAGGGGGGCAGGACCCTGTTGACTCTCTCCACACCCGCCTGGACCCGCTGGGCGCCGGCCGCGTGCTCTGGGCCTGTGAACATTAGTTTTGGGTGCCACCCTCACCATCACCTACACACACATACACACACACCAAGAACCCAATATGAGAAATTCACAGAATGGGAAAATCCCCCAGGGACCCAGCTGTATTATAATTTTTTTTTCATTGAACAAGAGGATGAACACTGTTGAGCATGCTCACGTGCTGGGCCCTGGGAATCAGGGAATGAGGACACTGTGGTCCTGTCCTTGAGGTGTTCACGATGGATGGAGACAGCCCCGAAATCAGACCATCTGGGTGTCACATGGCTGGCCCGGCGAGGGGGAAGGGTTCCCCACCCTGGCCTTCTCTCCTAGCGCGGCTCTGACAAGGCCCTCCCCCTCCCTCCCCGGTCCACACCTCCCAGCCCCCACCCAACCCACCACACAACCCCATCCCTGGCCCCAGCTTCTTAGCTTCTCAGCGGCTTCTTTTCTACAGCTGTTCTCTGCCGCTGCCCCACTCCCCCGGATCACTGCTGGCAGTGTACAAACACGCTCCTCTGTCTCAAAACACCTCCCTTGACCTCATGTCCCCCCAGCTTCCAAGGCCCATGTCTTGCTTCCTTCAGAAGAAAGTTTTCTCTTCTCCCAGTCTTCACTTCCTCACCTCTCATTTTTCTCCTCCACCCACATCATCTCAGCCTCCATCCTCACCACTCCCCAAAATTGCACTTGCTGGGGTCCCCAGTGACACCACGTTGCCAAATCCCACAGTCTCACCCCAGCCCTAATCCCATCGGCCGCCCCGAAGCACTGGGAGCCTACACTCTTCCTCCCTCTCAAACTCTCCCCCCAGGATGCCAGGCTTTCCTGATCCTCCGCCTGACCTAAGCCCTGCTTTGGAGGCTGGGGTACCCAGACTGCTCTGGGATCAGCACCCCTTTTCCATCTATGCACCCCCAAGCTCACCTCCAGTCCCATAGCTTTAAATACCAACAAAAGGCTTATGATTCTCAATCAGACCACGTTTCCCCAATTCTAACATGCATATGTTGTTACACTATAACATCTCTGACATTGGGATTCAGCTAACAGTTGATGGTGTGCTGTAGTTTAACTGGCAACATCCTTGGTGATGATAAGATAAATGCCCTTCCTCCTACCAATGGCATCTGAGACTCCACAAAATTCAATATGGCTCAGGGTTCTTCTCCACTTCCCTATCCGCCTACATCCATTTCCCTCTAAGCAGCCAGTGATCTTTTCAAAACCTAAACCAGTCCATCTCAGGAACCTCCAAAAAGTAAAGAAAAATAAACCCAAAGCAAGCATAAGGAAGAACACAGTAAACATAAGAGCAGGAATCAATGAAATTGAAAAGAGAAAAATCAATGAAACCAAGAAGTGTTTCTTTGAAAAGATCAAAGAAATGACAAATCTCTAGCAAGACTGACAAAGAAAAAAGGAGAGAAGACACAAATTATCAATATCAGGAATGACATAGGGAAGCTCAGGATACACATAAATTTAACAAGTTAGAGGAAAGGGGCCAATTCATTGAAAAACACAAATTACCCCAACTCACTCAATATGAAATAGATCATTTGAATAGCCCTATAACTATTAAGGAAATTGAATTTGTAGCTTAAAAGTTCCCCCTAAAGAAACTTCCAAAGCCAGATGGTTTCACTGGAGAATTCTACCAAATGTTTAAGAAGAATTAATACCAATTCTACATAATCTCTTCCAGAAAATAAAAGAGGAGGGAGCTCTTCTTAACTTATTTTGTAAGAGTTTGGTACCAACTTCAGACAAAGACAGTACAAAACCAGAAAACTACAGGCCAATATCCATCATGAATACAGACACAAAAATCCAAAATATTAGCCAACAGAATTCAGGATTATATTTAAAAGCATATACCATGGCCAAGTGGAGTTTATTCCAGGGATGCAAGGTTGGTTCAATATTCCAAAGCCAATGTAATCACATTCACAGGCTAAAGCAACCACATGATCATATTAATGTAAAAAAAAATTTTTTTGACAAAATCTAGTGTCCGTGATAAAAACTCTCAAAAATATTGTAATGGGACTTCCATTGATTTACTTTGACAAAGAAATGTACAAAAACTTGACATGTCAGATTAGAGTTGATGGTGAAATGCTTTCCGCCTGCAATGAGAAGAAAGCCCTCTCTCCACTCTTAATTACCAGTTCTGGAAGTTCAAAGCCAGTGAAAGGGCACGACAAGGCAACACGAGACATACAGGTTGGCAAGGAGGAAACAAGACTCTCTTTATTTACAGATGACATGAGGGTCTCTATGAAAAATCTCAAAGAGGAGAATTCCCTTCGTGGTTCAGTGGTTAATGAACTGGACTAGGAACCATGAGGTTGCAGGTTCAACCCCTGACCTCACCTCGTGAGTTAAGGATCTGGCGTTGCTGTGAGCTGCGGTGTTGGTCGCAGACGTGGCTCGGATCCTGCGTGGCTGTGGCTGTGATGGAGGCTGGCAGCTGTAGCTCTGGTTGGATCCCTAACCTGGGAACCTCCATATGCCGCAGGTGTGGCCCTAAAAAGCAAAAAAAGCAAAAAAAAAAAAAAGAAAGAAAGAAAGAAACATGCAAGGACGACATGACCCAACACCTGCACCACTGCACATTTACCCAGAGAAATAAAAACCAATGTTCACACAAAAACTTGAACGTACATGAATGTTTACAGTAGCTTCGTTCATTATAGCCCCCAAACTGGAAGCAACCCAGTTGTTTTTAAATGTCTTTCAACTGACAATGATCAACCTAGCGGTGGTCCATCCACATCACAGGATACTGCTCAGCTATGAAAAAGGAAGGAACTCCTGACATACCCGACAGCCTGGATGAATCTCCGGAGAATTTTGAGTAAAAAGATCCATTCCTGGAAAGTTACATACCATAGGATTTCATTCCTTTTTTTTTTTTTTAAACAGCTGCACCTGCAGCATATGGAGGTTTCCAGGCTAGAGGTTGAATCAGAGCTACAGCCACCGGCCATAGCTACAGCCACAGCAATGCAGGATCCGCGCCACCTCCGCGACCTGCACTGAAGCTTGCAGCAGCAACAGATACGTAACCCACTGGGTGAGGCCAGGGATCCGACCTGTGTCCGCACAGAGACAACATCAGGTGCTTAACCCACTGAGTCATAACAGGAACTCCTGACTCCATTCTTGAAGTGAGGAAATTATAGAAATGGAGAACAGATTAGTGGTAATGGTTTCTAGGGGCAGGGAAAGGAGGAAATGGGGAGTTACTGTTTAATGGATATAGAGTTTCAGTTTTACAAGATGAAAAGAATTATGGAGATGGATGGTGATGGCTGCACAAGGTGAGTATGCTTAATATCACTGAACTGTAGGCTTAAAATGGTTAAAATGGCAAATTTTATGCCATGTGTATTTTAGCACAATTAAATTATTTCTTACAACTATATATAAATTTACAATGATCCCAAAACAAAAGTTTGATTTTTAAAAAAAAAAAAAAATTTACGGCTGCACCTATAGCATATGTAAGTTCCCAGGCCAGGGACTGAATTTGAGCCGCAGGTGCGGCAGCATCGAATCCTTTAACGCACTATGCTGGGTGAGGGATTGAATCCACACCTCCCCAGCAACCCAAGCCACTGCAGTCAGATTCTTAGCCCATTGCACCACTGTGAGAACTTCTAATTTTTTTTTTGAGAACTAAATCAAGTCATTTCTCATCAGTACTTAAAACCTTCAAAAGCTTCCTAAGACTCTTTTTTTTTTTTTTTTTTTTAATCTTTTCTAGGGCCGCACCCACGGCATAAGGAGGTTCCCAGGCTAGGGATCTCATCGAAGCTGTAGCTGCCGGCCTACACCAGAGCCACAGCAATGCTGGAATCCGAGCCATGTCTGCAACCTACACCACAGCTCACGGCAACGCTAGATCCTTAACCCACTGAGCGAGGCCAGAGATCGAACCCGCAACCTCATCATTCCTAGTCAGATTTGTTTAACCACTGAGCCACAACGGGAACTCCTTCCTAAGACTCTTACGGTAAGGTCCAAACTGAGGCTTGCCCGGATCAGTCTCTGCCTCTCCACCCCTCCTCACCTGCTCTGCTTCTGGACACTGACCTTTCTCTCAGTTATCTCACCCAGGACCTTGCTGCCTCAGGGCCTTTGCATCAACTATCTCTACCCCGTCTTCATGAGGAGGCTTTTTCTCATCATGCATTACTCGGCATCAACACCATCTCGTCAAAGTCTCTCTCCCACATCCTCTAAAGCAGCCCCTGACTCATACTCGGTCACAGTACCCTACTTTAATTTCCCGAACTCGTTAGGAGGGGATTTTTTTCTCATTTCCATATTTAGGTGACGATAAACTCCATCAGAGAGGGGATTTGGTCTTCTTCGCCATCATATTCCCCCCCGGGCACAAAGTAGGCCCTCAATAAATATTTGTTGAGATGCCTGAGTGAATGAACCAACACAAAGAAAGAGGCCTATATGGGGCTCCTGGGGGAGAGGGTGGGGACTCAGGGAGGGACTGGGGACACATGCCAGTCCCCTAGTGTGCTCCAAATAGGCTTCAGTGTGCCCAGATTCTGTTACACTCATGTTTTTACAACCCCACCCTCCCTTCCCCCACCTGCACCATTTTGTCATAAAAATGTCATCAGGGTGTAATGAGATCATGTGCTGACTTCATAGAGAGGCCCCACCAAGGATTATGGCCACACTGATCCCCAGATCAAACTGCAGAAATGCGTGGCCTGGGCCAGGATGTCACACAGGGTGCAGCGGGCAGCAGAAGGACACAGGTGCAGGCACCACAAGCACTGGGCAGCAGCCTAGCCCTGGGCGCTCTCACGGGTCACTGTTCACCCACTTGATAGTTATGCCTCTTCTCCAGCAGTCACAGACAACGTACCGAGGGCGTTAACACCAGCCAGATACTGGCGGAGACCTGCCGTGGCCCCCAGCATCGAATCCCCCCATAACTTCCCATGGCTCAGCATTTTTACAAAGGCAGCAAATGAGACCCCGATCCCCACCCCTTCTCTGGCTACCCTCAGCTCCATCCCACACACCGTGCGTGGACCCAGCCCGCACATCTCAGCTCCATCCATGCGCCTTGCTCCCACAAATGGCCATGCCTCACCCTCTTCTGCAGGCCTGCAAGCCACTCGGGGCTGTTTAGCCAGGTACCAAGAGAACGGTCTAGAAGACGGACATGGGCTCCAGATGGACACATCCCCCTGGCCTCACAGACTCCTTGCCCGGTGAGGATGGGCACAGCTGGAGGATGGCCTCCCTTTGCTTGGGTGGAAAAGCACCCTGCTCTGCGGCCAGCGGGGCTCGGGTGCAGGCAGGCACCCCTCCTGGCCAGGTCCTGCTTTATCTCCCAACACTCCTAAGGCGGTGCAAGTGGCCATCCTGCCCCTCTGAGAAAACCCAGAGCCCTGAAGCAGAGGGATGCACCCCAGGCACAAATGTGATGGGTGGAGAGGTTCTCACCCAGCTCACCTGCCTTTCCACCCTGGGTCTTCACTGCCCAAGGTGCTCCCATCAGAGGAGAAAGAAGTCCCTCAGCCAGCTGTCTCGACAGGAGGGGTGGGGAGGTAATTCTATTTAACTGAAGGCTCCTGGACTGGATGCTATAGAATCCAAGGGAAGAGCCAGCTAAGCCCAAATTCCTTAGCTGAGTGCACAGGCCCAGGGGTCCCTACTGCTTCATCTGCCCCCACCATCTGTCATCACTCAGCCCCATGCAGGGGTCACAGGAGTCTGGACCCCATAGCCCTCCCATCGTGCCCATCAGCTGTTTCCTGCTGCGAGGTCCTGCCTCAGCTCAGATGTCACCTTGTCCTAGGAGGCTCCCTGAGCACGCCTCTCAGGATGAGGTGTCTGGTCTATCTTGAACCCCAGCCACCATTCAGAAAGCATCCTTTACTTGCTCTTAGAGAGCAATCTTCTCGAAGACAACAGTCAGCTGCATGCCTTCATTTGGCCAGGGCCTGATGCAACCAGCCTCCAACGAAATGTGAGTGAATGCGTGAGTGAATGAATGAGTGAATTATGAATACGTGAACAAACAAGAGGGGCTATCTGGGGACGGGGGTTTTCCAAGCACCCCAAATCATGTTACCTATTTCTAGGCCAAGCTCAGCGCATCTCTAAGGAGAGAGAATGAGGAGGCCATTGCTCACCTGGTGCTGGGAACACGATCACGTTGTCATCTCAGATGACGCGTTTGGTGGACTTTGTGCACGAGCTAAACTCTATCAGCCCCACCCAAAACACTTCCGAGGATCTTAACAAATTTACACCAGCTCTCATGAGCATGAGTCACCCTTCTTCTTTATCTTTCTTGCGTCCTCATGATCAGAAATCTAGATAATAATGTGTGGTGTTAGTTCACTCTACGGCAGTAATGAGATTACAATATACAAATATATAAATGTGTCACACTGTGACCTCAAGCTCATACAGTGTTGTGTGTCAATTATGTCTCAATTTAAAAAAAGAAAAAGGATCAGAAATCTAGGCTCTGTCCATGCCCTAGAGACGGAGGGATGGTCAGATGGAGGATGAAATGGAGAATGGGAAAGGCAATCTACCACGATCACGTGCCATCTTGTTTTCTGTGCACAAGTTTTATCTGAACACAAATAAAAGTATCCAAAATGTTTCCTAAAATGAAGGGAACAAGGGATTGAAATGAGGCAAGACACAGCTGAGTTGCCAGGATTATAAACAACAGAACAGGCACAAGGTGGCTATGGGGGATCCACTGGGCATTGCCACCCGAACCTCAGAGTGAGAAATGCAAGCTCAGAGCACACCCAGGCCTGAACAACCAGCTAGAAGCTGCCTTGGGATGTACTTCTTAGCCCAGCCATGGCCAGGCCTCAGCTCACGCTCCCAGAGCGCTTCTTACAAGCCAGGTTCTGCGCAGCACTCTCCCCGCTGAACTTCAAACTATCCTCCAACAATCTCCTAAGAAGCATCCAATCACTCCCATTTTAGAGGTGGGGAAACCCTGGCTGAGAGGACAAACACACGCCAGTGGGACTCCAGGGGAATCAGCTGAAAGCTCTGGAAAAGACAGTCATCTCTGATAGGAAATGGTCCCATATCCCCTTTCCTCATTTGGGGGGGGGGGACACTGTTGTATGAGATGTGATGATCGGAGCTGCTGCTGCCCTTCTGTGATCTTGAGGAACCATGCGGCAGATACACAGGGGCTGGCAGAGGGGAGTCAAAGGAGGCTGAGATCTTGAGCACATCATCGGCCCAAACTGGAAGCACCTCTACCAGATCTTTTTGAGGTTAAGAGGCTCCCGTTATCGAAGCCTTTTTTGGCAATGTCGTCCATCGCTTTCAGCCTAACATATGGCGAGACACAGGGAAACGGGCACATGAGACACAGTTCCTGTCTCCAAAAGGGCTCCCAGGCACCTCCCAACCCAAGGCTCTGCTCAGGGTAATCAGCCCAGCACACGGACTTAAAAAAAAGCAGCATGCAGACTCTTAAGAGAACTGTAAAATTATGCTTAAAAAAATATGCAAAGAAACACAATAATCACATTGAAGCAGGGCTATACAATGTTGAGCTTTCTTTTAACCTCGGTAAATGCCCCTCACAGAATACCCCAACTCAGGAAAGCCCTCCCCTTGGGTCTGGGCCCCCACACCATCCCGGTCTCCACACAGCACCAGTGACAGATGCAACTACACCTATCACTGGTGCTTTGATGAATGTCCCTCCTGCTTTCCCCCACTGTCACCTCCCCAAGCCAGGGGCTGGTCTGCATCCTTACCCACATTCTCCTGTGTGCCTCAGAGCCTGTATACAGAAAGAGGTCAACAATGTTTATTTGGGAGGAAAAGGGAGCTGGGCCTTGAAATCTCAGGAGCATCCCAATGGGGCCTGTTTGATGGGCGAAAATCAAACCCAGCACAGTCTGTGTGACTCTGTGACCTTGGGCAAGTTGCCTTGCCTCTCTGAGCCTCAATCTCCTCATCAAAAACCTGTGGACCAGTTTTTTGTTTTTTTTTTTTCTTTTTTCTTTGTATAGCCGTACCTACAGCATATGGAAGTTCCTGGGCTAGGGGTCAAATCAGAGCTTCAGCTGCCAGCCTAAGCCACAGCCACAGCAAGACCAGATCTGAGCCACTTCTACGACCTATGTCACAGCTTGGGGCAATACCAGATCCTTAACCCACTGAGCGCAGGCAGGGATTGAACCCACATCCTCATGGAGACTACATCGTGTTCTTAACCTGCTGAGCCACAACAGGAACTCTGCTTGTGAACCAGTTAAAAGACAAGGACTTTGCTCCATAAAGCTCCGTGTACGGAGCTCACCGTCACACACTTGCTGTTCTGATCACTTAGATTTCACGTCATCCTCCTGCACCGAAGCATCAGTTTGGTAATGTTTTTTAGCCCCTGAATGCCAGGCACTGGGGGCAGAGAAGGAGTGAGGCCACCCTCCTCCAGCCCCCAGGCTAGTGGGCCGGGCAGACAGTGAGAAGGCTGACCACAGAATGAACAATGTTAAGAATAAGATTAAGCAGGATAAAGGGCTGCAGAGGGATGCCATGGGCCCGTTGGGGTGGAGGTGCAGGAGGAAGGGAAGAGAGACACCGGAGCAGAGAACTGAATGATGTAAGGAGATGCAGCTGTTCCCGCTGCTCCAGGATGAAAGCAGTCCAGGCAAAGGGACCAGCAAATGGGAAGCTCCAAAGAGGGGCGAAGCCTCCAGGCCAGCAAGGTCCATGTGACCAGAGCCCAGGGAGCAAGTCAACCCCCAAAAGGCAATGGGGTTGGGAAGAGAACGGGGTCCGCCTCACATGAGACCTTGGGTGGCCACAGAGAGGTGTGGACTTTTAAGTGAGATGGAAGCTTCTAGAAGGTCTGGAGCAGGGCCATGCCATGATCTGCCAGAAGGAATGGGAAGGAGACAGCAGGGAAGTGGAGACACCAGTGAGGTGGCTGCTACACAGGCAATGCCTCTTATATGCGAAACCAGCAGAATTGGGACCTGAAAGCAGGATGTGTGCGATACCCCCAGGGGCCCTGAGGAGCAACCTGCCACCCTTCCTGACCAACCAGCAGCGTGACGCCACAGAGGGGGTGCACCCCAGTTCTAATTCAGATGGGAGTTACTGGTGAGGAGGAAAAGTGGATTGACCCCTCCTTAACAAATAATAATAGCAGAAGTAGCAATGACATTCACATCAGAAATACAGAATTCCTCGAAAGAATGGGAGTTAAGTTTTGCTTAACGAAGTTCCTGCTGACACAGTTTGAAAGGCGGAGGGAAGGCTCGGGGACAAACACACTGTGCTGATCACTGATCGAATATTCTCTTCTCTGCTCCTGATGCCAAGGGGAGGGAGAGGCCTCCCTGAGAGGCCTGGAAACATGCCCCTCCTCCCAAGACTAGACCCCCAAGCTTCTGAACGTTGTCCCCACAACTGCTCAAGTCATAAAGCAAAGGGCAGTTGTGAAAATCAACGACCACTTGAAACTTTTTTCGGGCAAGGTCAGCGATTCAGTACTTAGATTGTTTGGCTTTCTTAAAGGTGCTGGGTTCTATTAAATAGGAAATAGAGGAGTTCCCGTCGTGGCGCAGCGGTTAACGAATCCGACTAGGAACCATGAGGTTGCGGGTTCGGTCCCTGCCCTTGCTCAGTGGGTTAACGATCCGGCGTTGCCGTGAGCTGTGGTGTAGGTTGCAGACGCAGCTTGGATCCCGAGTTGCTGTGGCTCTTGCGTAGGCCGGTGGCTACAGCTCCGATTCGACTCCTAGCCTGGGAACCTCCATATGCCGCGGGAGCAGCCCAAAGAAATAGCAAAAAGACAAAGAAATAAAAATAAATAAAAAAAATTAAAATGTGTTTAGAAAAAAGAAAATAGAAAAACCCCAAGCTGTAATTCTGATATTAAGAAAACCAGACCACAGTTCCCTTCCTTCCAAGGTTTTTCAGTAACGGGAACCCTGACAGTTCATTCTCTAAACCAAATACAATATAATGGCTTGTGTGTACACGTGTGTGCGTGTGCACATGTGCGTGTACGTACACTTTTTTGCTTCCACCTTAGGAGCTGACTGTGGGGTGCCCCCAAACATGGGACTGTGGTTAAAGTCCGACTTGGGAAAAAAAAAAAAGAAATACATTACTCTTGGTGTTTATGCCTCAACTCCAAGGACAATATGAGTTTGCTGAAGCCATAGCCCATGTCTTGAAAAGAGCCATTTCCAAGTGTGGGTCCCGGCTTGCAAAAAGCAAGACCGGCAGGACTCAGAATTGTGAGGCAGGCGTAGCCTCGCTTCTCAGTGGCCTGAGTTCTGGGAACAGCCGGCAGTTTCCCTGTTTGAAGGGAGGGGCAATCACTCCCCACAGTGAACTGGGAGGCAAAGTGCAAAGCTATCAGGGTCATTTATAGGCTCTTCTCAGAAGATGCTCCCAGGATCAGGACCTGGTCATCTCAGGTTCCCTGATGATGACAAGGTCTTGGAATTTGGCTCTTGGGGCATGAGGGAGGAAGGGACAGGTCTGGAGTGGGGCGGTCTTCTGTTTCCTCTGATGAAAAGGAAGGGGTGGGGCAGCATGTTTTCTTCTTTGTGGATGCATTAGGCATCCCTCTAGCACAGTGCTTGAAAACAGTCCTGTGCATCCATTTTTAATGGACATATCCATTTATTTAGCCATTCCTCCTGCAGAATCAGTACATAAAAACACTTGTGTAGCATGTGGATCCCAACTTAAGAACCTCTACTAGGAGTTCCCATCGTGGCTCAGCGGTTAACAAATCTGACTAGGAACCATGAGGTTGCGGGTTCAATCCCTGGCCTTGCTCAGTGGGTTAAGGATCTGGCGTTGCCATGAGCTGTGGTGGCTCGGATCCCGTGTTGCTGTGGCTCTGGCATAGGCTTGGCAGCTACAGCTCCAATTAGACTCCTCGCCTGGAAACCTCCATATGCCACAGGTGCGGCCCTAGAAAAAACAAAAAGACAAAAAAAAAAGAACCTCTACTACTAAAAAAGTGATAAAAATAGAAAATCACTATTTGGCACACACCATAATAATAATTACGGCAAGCAAGCATCATCAATGGAGGCTAAAATTCCTGGGAGGAAGTAGGATGCGAAACAGGGTATTTGTATAGACTCAAAATATCTCCCCACAAGATACTTATAAGTGACAAAGGGAGAAATATTTCCACGACAGTGGGGAAACCCGGCAGACACCACCTTAACCAAGTGGTCAAAGTTAGCATCGCATCCTGAGACATACCGATTTGATGTACCTCTGAAGACGATGCCCTGAGGGGGGCAGGACATGTCCTTTACACTCTCCTCGCCAAAAATGCATAATCACCGGCCAGGACCCTCACAAGGACTGAGTTTGTGAAAGACAAAGTAAGACCAAGAAATGGCCCTAGATTGGGGGAGACCAAGGAGACATGAGATCTTAAATGCAACAAGGGAAAAATAGAAAAATTACATTAGTGAAGAGTTGGTAAAATTAGAATAAGGTCCTAGTTTATAGCATTGTCTCATTCTTAATTTCCTTGCTGGGATAACTGTACACTGTTATAGAAGATATTAATCTTAAGGGAATGCTAGAGACTCAATGTTAAATTCATATGATGAAACCTAATCCCCAATATGACGGTATTTGGAGATGGGGCCTTGGAGAGGTGATTAGGTCACAAGCAGCAGGAGCCCTTCATGAATGCGATTAGTGTCCTTATAGAAGAGATCCCAGGGAGCTCCCGTATCTTCTCCGCCATGTGAAGATACATTGAGAAGAGAGCTGTCTGTGAACCAGGAAGAGGGTTCTCCCCAGACAATGAATCTGCCAGCACCTTGCTCTTGGACTTCTTGGCCACCGAACTGTGAGAAACAAATGTTTGTTGTTGAAGCCACCCACTCTATGGTGTTTGATATAGCAGCCCAGTCAGACTAAGACAGGGAAGCTGGGTTAAATGAAAAGCTATATAGAAACTCTGTTCACTATTTTTTGCAACACTTACATAAATCTAAAATTGTTCCAAAATAAAAGCTTGAAAAAAACAATTGAAAACGTGTTAAAATATATATAATGATGCTGACTGAAGCATGGTCTGGAATAGCTAAAACTAGGAAGCCACTTAAGTAACCATCAATTGAGGACATGGAAAATAAATGACGATTCCTTTCTACAATGGACTACTACACAGCTGTTAAAAATGAGGTGGCTCTATGGGGATATATTACAAAATATTTTTCTGGGGGAAAAGGAAAAGTTGTAGACTATCATTTAATCTTTGTTGAAGAAGATATATTTACATATATATGTACAAGTGGAGAAAAGTGGAATGACATACTGTTAATATTAAAAATGGGATTTGGGAGGTGGCACTGGAAGAGGAGAGAAAGCTCATGTTTTACCTTATTCAATTATTATTTTTTTTTGCAGTGAGTGTATGTCATTATCTTCATAATAATACCAAACAATAATAATTCTGGCCCAGGACAAGCTCTGCTGCATCTGTGGGTCCTACTGACACAGCAGGCTGATTCTGATGTAGCTCCATGCTGCGCCCTATAGAGGGCAGCACTGTGTGGGACAGGCCCTGACTCATGGGCTCACGCTCCACTTTTGGTGATGAAAACATACCTAGCTCATGATGATCCCGTGATGGTTAATTTTATGTGTCAACTTGGTTGAGCCACAGTACCCAGATATTTGGTCAAATGTGAATGGATGTTGCTGTGAAAGTACTTCTTTAGCTGAATTAACATTAAAGCAGTAAACTCTGAGTAAAGCAGATTCCCCTCCATGATACGGTAGGCTTCATCCAATCAGGAGAAGATTGACCTGCCCTGAGAAAGAGGAAACTCTACAAGCTGACTGCCTTCTGACTCCAGCTGCAATATTAAGTCTTCGCCGGTCTCCAGCCCATTAGCCTACCCTGCAGCTTTTGGATGTGCCAGCCCCCACATGAACCAATTTCTTAAAAATCTCTCCATCTCCTACACATATCCATCCCTCGCGCGCGCGCCCGATCACTCTCTCACTCTCGCTCTCTCTCTCTCTGTTATGCTTCTTGGGAAAATCCTGCCTAACACAGACCCCATGCAAAATGCCCGTTAGGGAGCAGAAAGTACTCTCCTGACACAGAAGGGAAAGGGATCTGGAGTTTGAGGAGGGTGGTCCCAGGCAGAGGTGAACAAGGGTCTTTAAAGTAGAAACCCAGGACCCTAGAGCTATGGGGAGATACTGGTGAGAGGAGCAAGGCTGTGAAAAGGGAAGGGCTTGAGGTGGGTGTGGCTTTATGGGTGGGGCAGGACTTGGTGGGCAGGTCTTGCGGTGGGTGTGGCTTAAGAGGCAGGACTTGAGGTGGGTGCGGGCTGCGAGTGGTCAGGCCTCGAGTGGGCAGGGCTTGTGGGGCCATGTGTGAGGGGGCCTGGCTTGCCCCTTCAGTCCCCTCCTCTCGCTTGTCTATAGTGCTCTTCTGCTCCTCAGATACCCACTGAGTCGTGAGGGTCTTTCAGCGCGGGGAGTACGTCCCTTTCATCTTCGCATTCGCATACCCCCCCGACACCGTACACAAAAGATGCTCCATAAATATGTGCCCGACTCTGTTTCTGAGCGTCAACCTCCCTCCCCCAGCAGCTGCTGCAAGGGTTGGACTTATCCAAGGGATCAGAAAGGCAAGGCGGAGCTGGCCAGCCCCCTGGCCTTTACCTCACGAGGTTGGCGCAGGGCCCCGGCCACCGGCAGCTCTGGTACACGCGTTGGACCACTGTCTCCGAGCCGTTCTGCACCTGGCAGGACACCGTCCGTGTCACCGTGTGATGGCACCAGTGCCTGTAGGGAGAGCAACAGCCATGTCAGTCCTGCCTGTTTCCGAGGCGCCGACTGTGGATCAAAGAGCTGTTGGGGCTGAGGAGGAACCCCTCCACAAGCCTGAGGGGCTGGTCCTCTCGGGGGAGGGGGGCACTGAGCCCCTCTGTCCCAGTGGAAGTCAACGAGTACCCACACCCCTCAGCCATCAAGCTCCCGCCTCATTTCAGTCATCAAGCATTCCGTGGGAAATCAGTGACATGTGCTGTCCCCCTGCTAGGAAATCCCACTCTGGTGGGAAAGACAGTCCGGGAGAAAAATGGAACACACCAGAACACGAGGTCATAGGAACACGCTCAGGAGGAGCACCGGGAGCAGTGGGAACCCAGCAGGGCCCCCAAAAGAGGTCCTAAGAGAGGCAACCAAGCCGAGATCTGAAAGATTAATGAGTCCCAAGATCCAATGTGTGGGGGCAACGAGTGGGGACCATCTGGGCAGAGGAGAGAGCAGAGCGAGCCAGGGCACAGACCTGAGCAATTACTGGTGGCCTGAAAGCTAGAGGAAGGGGAAGAGCAAGGAGAAAGGAAGAGGCGTGGAACCTGCCAGGCTAGATGTGGGTCTTACCATGATGTCAGTGGGGGAGCCACTGAAGGACTCTGAGCGGGGGAACCCCCAGATGGGTCTCATTTTAGAAAAGCCCTTCTAGTGCCCCGTGTAAGAGCTGAGGAGGCTTGAGCTGGGGCCGCGACGGGGAGGAGGGGACATGGGCAAAAAATATGGTGATTGGATCAAGATGGCAGACCCCTCTCCCTCCCACCTCCACATCCTAGAAATTTAAAATCTAAAAATAAGCCTTCACTGTGACATCAGCAAGATCATGGGAGAGGAGGTCCTTGCTCAATACCATACACACCCCCAATAATAATTAGGCAGCCATCCTCAGACAAAAATGCCTTTGTGGGAGCTTTGGGATTTTTTTGCAAACTATTTATCTGATAAGGATTAATATCCAAAATATATAAGCAACTCATAAAAGTCAATAGCAAACAAACAAATAATCCAATAAAAAAAAATGGCCAAAGAATCCTAGTAGACATTTTCCTAAAGAATATACACATACAGATGGCCACACAGGTACATGAAAAGATGCTCAGCATGACTAATCGTCAGGGAAATGCAAATCAAAATAAGATATCACCTCACACTTGCTAGGATAGCTATTACCAAAGAGACTCAGGATAACGAGGGTTGTTGAAGGTGTGGAGAAAAGGGAATCTGTACAGTGTCGGTAGGAATGCAAATTGGTGCAGCCATTATGGTAGGTTCCTCAAAAACCTAAAAATAGAAATGCCATATGATCCAGGAGTCTCACGTCTGGGTATACATCCAAAGGAAACAAAATCACTATCTCAAAGAAATATCTGCACCTTCGTGTTCACTGCAGCATTATTCACCATAGCCAAGGTGGAGACAATCTCCGTGGGCATCAACAGATGAATGGATAAAGAAAATGTAGTATGCATAATGGAATATTATTCAACCATAAAAAAGGAGGAAATGCTACCATTTGTGGCAACATGGATGAACCTACAGGACATCATGCTGAGTGAATAATTCAAACACAGAAAGACAAATCTGTACAATCTCACTTGTATGTGTAATCTAAAAATGTCAAACTCAGAGAACCAGAGAGTAGAATAGTGGTTTTCAGGGGTGGGGGTGGGGTGGCAAGATGGGGGATGTTGGTCAAAGGATATGAACTTCTATTTATAAGATGAATAAGTTCTTGGTATCTAAAGTGCAGATTAGATCTGTATATGATTATAGTTAATAATGCCATATTGTATACTTGAAATATGCTAGGAGAATAGCTCTTAAGTGTTCTTGCCACACACATAACAAAGGTAACTATGTGAGATGATAGATGCGTAATATTTCACAATACATATGTAATTAAATGACCATGTAAACCTTATAAAAAAATCAAGTTGGGAGTTCCCGTCGTGGCTCAGTGGTTAGCGAATCCGACTAGGAACCATGAGGTTGCGGGTTCTATCCCTGGCCTCGATCAGTGGGTTAAGGATCCAGCGTTGCCGTGAGCTGTGGTGTAGGTTGCAGATGCATCTCGGATCCCCCGTTGCTGTGGCTCTGGTGTAGGCCAGTGGCTACAGCTCAGATTCGACCCCTAGCCTGGGAATATCCATATGCCGCGGGAGCGGCGCAAAAAATGGCAAAAAGACAAAAAAAAAAATCAAGTTGTACAACTTAAACATTTTTTTAAATTTGTCAATCATCACTCAATAAAGCAGAAAATACAAGTAAATAAAAACAAGTCCCTGGAGTTCCTGTTGTAGCTTAACAGAAACGAATCTGACCAGTGTCCATGAGGCCACAGGTTCGATCCCTGGCCTTGCGCAGTGGGCTAAGCATCCAGCACTACTGTGGCTGTGGTGTAGGTCAAAGATGTGGCTCAGATCTGGCGTTGCTGTGGCTCTGGCGTAGGCTGGCAGCTATAGCTCCGATTTGACCTCTAGCCTGGGATCCTCCATGTGCCACAGGTGCGGCCCTAAAAGACGAAAAATAAAAATAAGTCCCTAATGGCACCAGAAAACAAAAAACAGTGGGCCAAATATTTTGAGGAATCCTTGGGAGATTAAAACCACGTGGGACTAAATTGAAGGAGGAAGCAGAGCCCAAAACACACATGGAGGAGGACTGGAACCTAAGGTGGGTGCAACATAGGAGCAGCAGATGTAGCAGGATGCAGGAGGGCCCCAGAGCTAACTGTCAGTGGACCAGAGCAGAAGGGGCCAGGCAGGTAGGACCAAGATCCCTTCCCCTGCCAGTGCCAGGCACTGAACTCACCTGTTTTGTGGCAGGTGTGGTCAGAATGGTTACCTCCAAAGCTGATGACCTCCAGGAGGAACTGGAACCCTCTCAAGGTCAAACGACCAAATTCTAGCTCACTCTCTACCTTCTGCCTTTACCACCAACCTCCCAAGAGGCAAAGCAGCAGAATGCAGAGAAACAGGGACAAGCTAAAGGAAAACCCCAAATGCCAAGATTTTCAAATTATTTGAGAAAAATGGCCAACACCCTGAAAGGCACCAACTCAACAGAGAATAAATCACACGTCAGGAAAAAAAAAATTAACGGAGGAGTTCCCGTCACAGTGGTTAACGAATCCGACTAGGAACCATGAGGTTGCGGGTTCAATCCCTGGCCTTGCTCAGTGGGTTAAGGATCTGGCGTTGCCATGAGCTGTGGTATAGGTCGAAGACTCGGCTCAGATCCTGCATTGCTGTGGCTGTGGCGTAGGCCAGTGGCTACAGCTCAGAATCGACCCCTAGCCTGGGAACCTCCATATGCTGCGGGAGCGGCCCTAGAAAAGGCAAAAAGACACACACGCAAAAAAATTAATTAAAAAAAAAGTTAATGGAGTTCCCATACCCGAGACGAGTATCCATGAGGATGCAAGTTCGATCCTTGGCCTTGCTCAGTGGGTTAAGGATCTGGCATTGCCACAAGCTTCAGCGTAGGTCATAGGTCGAGGATATAGCTCAATTCCTGAGTGAGTTGCTGTGGCTATGGTGTAGGCCGGTAGCTGCAGCTCAGATTCGACTCCTAGCTTGGGAACTTCCATATGCCACAAGTGCAGCCCTAAAAAGAAAATAATAATAATTTTTAAAATAAAATAAAAATAATTTTTAATGATTTTTTAAAAAAGAATATAGTGACACAACTGCCTCAAAGTTCCAAGAAGAAATATTTAGAGCCCAGAATTCTAAACCCAGACAAACTTTTCTTCAAAGTTGAAGGCAAAATAAAGACCATTTCAGATGTATAAGAAATCAGAAAGTTTACAAGTCACCTTTTCTGAAAGAATTATTAGAGGATGTATTCCAGCCAAAGAAAATAAAGGACACAGGAAGACGTAGGAAAATATATTAAATATGAGAAGCAGTTATGAGCAAAGACACAATAATAACATTTAATAACAGCCTAGATGTAAAATTTAGGGTGATCTCAATATGGAAGATGGCAAAGAGAGAACAGAGGAAACTAAAATTTGCTGAGATTTTCATCTTGTTTAAGGAAGAAGATAGAAACTGTGCAACTTTAGATGTAGTAGAAAAATATGCAATTAAATATTTTTCAATTTTAAGATAAATACTAAGAAGTATAGGAAGAGGACATAAAACTGACAACTCATGAAAGAAAAAAGTAAAACAAAGAAAATTTAATTAACCCAACAAAACCCTAGAAAAACAAAAAAGTAACAACAAAAAACACAGTAATTAGGAGTTCCTCTCGTGGCTCAGTGGTTATCGAACCTGACTGCCATCCATGAGGACGCAGGTTTGATCTCTGCGTTCATTGGGTTAAGGATACAGTGTTGCCGTGAGCTGTGGTGTAGGTCACAGACGTGCCTCGGATCCCAAGTTGCTGTGGCCCTGGCTTAGGTTGGTGCCTACAGCTCTGACTGGGCCCCTAGCCTGGAAACCTCCATATGCCACAGGGGCGGCCCTAGAAAGGCAGAAAGACAAAAAAAAAAAAAAAGGTCTGCAATAACTAGAAGACAATGGGAACAAAAAGGGGAAGAAAGGAATTAACAAAGATGGAAGCAGAAATTCATTTACTTTAAAAAGTGAATCGACAAAAGCAAACACAGGTTTAAAAAATCAAATAGACAAAATTTAGACAATTCTTAATGAGGCGAAACAAAGGCATAAGTAGACATTAAGAACAAGAAAAATTATCTCTGAGATTAGAAATTATAAATAAATATTCTATCTGATCTTACATCAAAAATTTTCAAAATCTTTACAAGCAGACAATTTTCTAGGAAAATATATATTACCAATGTTGGCACAGTCAAAAACACTGTGGAAGAACGTGAAAAAGCAGTCAAAAGTCAATCCCTCTCCCCAAAGGCACCAGGACAGCTGATTCTGCACCTGCCTCCTGTGTGACTTGAGCAAAGTGATATCCCCTTTCTGAGCCTCGGTCAGACAAAAAATGCTGCCTCTCAAGGTTATTGCGAGGACTCAATGAGCAGATCCAGGTTAGTGGTGTGTGAAGCACATGGCACTGCTGACCCCAAAGTGTCATTATCAATTATCTGGCTACTGAAACCCCACAAGGTTCATAATAGTGTAAGGATTGTCCTTCCTACTTTGCAGATGGGAAAAGAAGTAGTGGGAGATGAAACCTCGCTGCTCATGCCTCAAATGTGAGGCTGGGCTGGAAGGGAAGCCAGCCTTCCTGCCCAGGGGACAGCAGGGTCCATCTCTACAATATGAACCACCTCCTCTGCCAGGGACCCTGGCTCTGGACCCTTCCTCCACGTCCACCCAGGAGCATCAGCACCATCTCGGGCATTCAGCGTGACTCCCTTCAGGATGGCCCACTGTCCAGTTGAAGGACCATGGTCCACTCCTGACAATCTGGAACAGATGGAGTCCAGCTTCCTCTGGGTCAGAGCTTTCTATTATAGGGAAATGAACTATGAACTGGAAAACATTATCAAATGCCTCGATTCATCATCTCCAGACATTTGATCTTTTCATGGGCTGTAAATGGCTTCCCCAAATCAAAACTTGGCCACAAACTACAAAGAAGGAAGGCAGAGAGAAGGAAAATGGGCTCTGGGCCTTTTCAGATGGAATTCCAAACCCTGTTCACCCCCAGGCACCCATGGCTTTGGGGACTCTTGTTGTCAGGCACTCTGCTCCCATGTGGGGTCCCTCTCGGGGTCTCTGTATCCTGAGCATCATGTCTTCTGTTGGGTGGGTGGTGTCGTACCACCACCCACCCTCACCACCACCCCACCCTTGCCCATGGGGTGACAGAGGTGGGTGAACAGGCTGTGAGGGCTACAGAATAACTTCACCCAGAGACCAGCTTGGCAGGAGAAATGTGTCCCCTTCTGTGACCCTCCTGGGATGCCTGGCCCAGGAGGCACAGAATTTGGGAGTGGCGGAGCTGGTCTTCAAACTGCCTGGGAAGTGAGGATGCCATCAACAGTCTTCATCAGGATGAGAGGGGCCTGGCATCATTTGGGGACCTCATCTCAGCAACATCTTCATCACCTCCCCACCCCCGCCCTCCCCAGTTGAGCACTCGGATCCAGGATGGGAAACTCATTCCAGCCGCCGGGGGCAGATCTGCTCCCCTCCAGGAACATTTTCTTGCAGGGAGAAGTCCACTGACTTGGCCCTGCTCCACCAGGCCTGGGGGCTGCTCCCACAGCAGCTTTCGCCACACTAAGTGTTTGGCCCCATGGCTTGGTTGCGTCATGAAATCCCTAATTTAGAATCCTTTGGGAAAACAAGTGCTAAGTGGCTTTGGAACATCATGTCACGATGAAAAGGAAGGGTCTTCAGGACACCCCAGCCCATGGCCACCTCCGAGCACAACTAACCAACCCATCCCCAACACTGCTTCCACTCGGGGAGATGCTACGGCAGCAGCCCGCCTCTCCTTAACCCAGGGACCCCCCTCTTCTAGCACTTCCCCCAGCCCCTGTTCTATCTGAGCTTGGCTTTGAGACCTCATCTCGCCTTCCCCTCCATCCCCAGGACCTGAGCCTGAACAAGCCTGAAGGCTTTGACAGTGCCCTCCCTCTCCGTGAGGACGCGCAGTCTGCCCCCATGTCCTTGTCCCGTGCTCTGCGCCACTCCAATGCGGCATCACCTTGATGCTTCCTCCTGAACCCCAGCACCTGTGCCCCATGTGCATGGACACACACCATCATAGCCCTTGGGACACCGCAGGGCACACCATTTCAATCTGTCTACAACTGAGCCCATCACTAGGCAACTCCTTCTCGCTCCATCTCGGGGACCAGCACCAAGTCCCCAGCTCCCTGACCCAGAATCCCCAGGGGCAAAGCAGCCCAGACTGCACATTCTCCATCCCTCACTCTCCACCGCTGATCAGGCCCCACAGCTGGCAAGTCCTGCTGGCACCCAGGCCCTGGTCCCAGTGTCCTGACTCAGCCCCTCCCCTGCTGGTCTGCTGGCCTCCCGCCCCGTCGCCCTGCAGTCTCCTCTAGCTGCCACCAGAGGGCGCGCCCCAAACCACCCATCTGGCCCTGTCATCTCCCCTCAGAAAATCCTTTTTTAGCTCCCATCTCCCACAGTTCCCACCCAGCTCCTCCGTGTCACCTCCAATTAAACTCCATCTTGCCATTCACCCTGTCACTTTGTCCTCCCTGGCACGCCATCCCCCCCTTCTTTTGCTCAGCCAACTCTTACCCTACCAGTTTCCACTCAAGCTACATCCCCTTCTGGAAGCCCTCCCTGACACTTTGGCCAGGAAAGGACCCCCACATAGTGCTCCACAGCGCACCCCGCAGGCCTCTACCTCAGCCCTCATCGCACCTGAAGACCACAGGCTCGCGTGGACAGGGGCTCAGAGCAGGCCCCGTAAAGGTGTGCTCACCAGATCCCAAGCCCCACATCCTAAGGGACCTCCTTCTGTCCGCATTCACTCCCTTGCCAAAAACTGCTTCTCAGGGTCCGCTCCTCAGGGTCCGCTCCTGTGGCCACAGCCACTCACCATGAGGGTGGGGCTGTCCAGTTTCAAGCCCACCTCCACCTGGCCTGCACCCTGCCTGACCCCTGGAAAGGCCAGTTTGGGGGCGTTTGCCTGCCATCTGGTTCAAGAAGCTCTATGAGAACTGAGGTGTGCAACCTAAAGGCCGTGGCTAAATAGATGGGCGATTCGAGCAACACCAGTGCACAGCTGTGACACAGAGCCCGCCAGGCCCAGGCTGGTTCTCAGAGAGATGCAGGTAGAGGAGCCAGATCCAGCCCCTCCCAGGTCAGACAGCACAACCTCGGCGCAGAGTCAGCCCACCCAGGGTCCTAAACACACAGACCCTCTCCTTCGAGCAGAATCAGGCCCAAAACCCCAGGACCCACTTTATGGCTGGCATGGCAGTTTCACGCGCTGTTACAGGCTGAATTGTGCCCCCTCCCCCATTCACATCTTGAAGCCTTAACCCCAGTTAGCTCAAAATCTGACTCTATTTGGAGATGGAGTCTTCAAAGAAATCATTACATTAAAGTGAGGTCCTTAGAATGGGGTTTGATCCAACATGACTGGTGCCTTTATAGGACACCAGAGGACACTTGGATGCAAATATGTACAGAGAGAAGATGACAGAAGACACAGGGAGAGGAGGCCGTCTGAGAGGCCTCGGGAGAAAGCACCCTTGCCAGTACCTTGATCTTGAACCTCTGGCCTCCAGAACTTAATTTCTGCTGTTTCAGCTGCCCCGTGTGTGGTGCTTTGTAATGGCAGTGCTAGGAAACTCACACACACACACACACACACACACACACACACACACGTACACACGTACATGCACACACACATCTAGTTTAATCTTCTCAATTCTCAGGTAGGAATTCTCCAGAGAAAGAACAAGACTTCAGGGGAGACTCAAGGTCACAGAGGGCTAAGTGGTCAGTTGAGGTCTTGAAGCTCAGCCATCTAATTCCCATCCCCTTGCTGCATCCATCCGGCCAGTGAGGAGAGCAGAGTTCTCCCCAGGCCCTGAGGCACCATGTCCCTCAGGGACCACCTCACACGAGAAATAGCAAGCAGAGGGGACGGCCCCCACTTCAGGTGTGAAACCACTGGAACAACTGCTGCGGGCAGTTCAGGTCACAGCAGGACTCAGGGGGTGGACCCTGAGCAGGTCCTGTCCCCTACCCCCTCTTCTCTGAGGCTCCAGAAATCAGACCACCTCCCATTCAGCCTCACATGACCCTGGGCAGGCAGGACTGCTGTGACTCCAGTTTGCCAGGTAGGGAAACCATGCATGTCCAAGGCCACCGATCACGTCAACAGACAACCCAGATTCAAGCCCAGCCCTTAGCCACTTGGCCGCCCCACCAGACTGACTTGGAGCTCGCCCTGAGTGCCTGGGTTTGGCATACGGTGGTCTCTCCACTGGGGGCCGTGCCGCAGACTGTGATGGAGGCAGCCCGGCTGCTGATGGAAACTGCGGAAGACCAGGAGCTGGCAGACGCAGGGGCCTGGGTCTTGGGAGGGAGCTGGGATCCAAGCAAGATCTCCCCAGCCCAGAGCCAGGAGCCAACTCTAACAAGATGAAACATGACCAGGCAAATGTGGAGTCCGGCACTGCAGCCCCCAAGCCCAGCGGACAAACCCCAGATGGGGCTCAATGGTTCTCGCCAACAATAAGTTCACTGTGAGTCAGCGGCGTGTGCTGCCTCCAGAAAGAAAAGGCGACCTCAGGCCGTCCCGATAGCAGGATAACGTCAAGAACATCCCCATGCCCTCTGCACCAGCCCACAGGGGGTGACCCTGGGCTGTGCCACCCAGATCCCCCTCAATGAAGGGCCTTTAGTCCCAGCTGCCAACAACGCTGTGGGCAGGGATCATGCAGCCTCAGCCACCCAGAACTGCCTCGCCCAAGGCCTGGCTCTTCCCAGGGCAGCCCCCTTCCAGGGTCTGGTCCATGCGCTAGATGAAAGCCCAGCCATACCGACCTCAGGACCACTCGAAGAGCCACTGGGGGTGCAGATCCCCCTGGGAGGTCACTGGGAGCTGTCATGGGGCCCACATCACAGCTCAACTTCTTCTAACTCCTGCTTCTGTCCCCTCACTTCCACCAGCAACAATCCCAAGAGCTGCCCCCCATATACATCCACCCTCTTGGACCCCATCTCAGAATCTGCCTCCTGGGGCACCAGATGGTGTCTGCCATGACCCCAACAGGAAAAGGAACAAACTGAGAGCCAGTGCACGGGGAGGAACGGGCTGCAGCCATTGTCCTGTGAGCAGGCGATGACAGGGTTGGGAGGCCGGCCGCAGAGCAGTAAGTATCTGTGGGGAGAGGGCGGGTCTCAAGCCCAAGATCTGGTGAGGTGACGGGGAGGATCTGGGCCCCTCGGATTCGCATTTGCCGTCTCCAGCAGGTGAGGCCCGTCACAAAAGATCATTCAGACATATTCAGCTACACCGACCAAAAGTAAGCTGAAGGCCATGATGGGGGAGGCCATGGGCTCACAGGGCCACAGAGGCCCCGGGGTCAGGTCAGAACGAGAAGTCCACCAGAAGGCAGATGTCCACTCAAGCCAGGGAGGTGCTTGCTCCCCGGGTTGGGCTGGGGGGCGGCCATGGGTGCAATGAGCTGCCCACATGGCTGTAGTGGGTGCCCCGTCCTGGGAGGGGATGGGTGAGCCAAGGCAGGACACCCCCACGGTGGGTGGAGGGTGAAGATACACAGTCAGCCCTCAAGGAGCTTGGAGACTCGCCCTGTTGGGAAAGCGGAGGTGAGACATGGAAGGGTTTTAAATGAGAGGGGAACCCAGCCAGGGGGGTTCCAGGAGGACCCTCTGATGGCAGGGGTGGGGCGGCAGAGGCCAGAGGCTGAACCCATTCCAGATAAAGGGATGCCACCCATGAAATCCTTTGCAGCGGAGCCCCATGGACGCCCCTTGAAGTAGTCTTTACCGCCTGGGTCCCCAGGGGCCACCCATGGACCAGCACGCGGGGTCCCCCCAGAGTAAGCGTGTCTGCAGCTGACGTGTCTCTCCATCTCTCATCTCTTCGTCCAGCTAAACCACTGGCCACAGTTAAGGTTTTGTTTATCTAAGGATAACTGAGTGTATGTTACACAGAGGCCTCACGGGCTTTTGGGGCACAAAACCTGGTAGGAGTGTTTGGATAAGCGGACAGATTTGCCTGCATCCCCTCACGATCGTTTTTACTGGAACTGTCTGTTTCGAGGCAACATGGGGAGGAATTAAAGTACAGTGAAGGGCACTGATGTTCAGAGGGAAAGGATGCTGATGGGAAAGCCCTGCGGCAAATGACCAAAGCTTTCTGTGGAAAAGGAGGGCGACGGCATGGTCTCCAGGGTCCCGAACTGAGGCTTCGAGGGAGAGTGTGGATTCGTTGAGAGGGGGGCTGGAGAGCCGCAGACCCCAGGGAGCACGGCCGTGCCTCTGGCTCCCTCCCACTTCATCATTGTCTGTGCTCATCCTCCAGCACCTTCCACAGCGGGGATCTCCTGAGCCCCAGTCCCCCGCCCCCCACCTGAGAGGAGGCTGGAAAGAGCCCTGCACGGAACATCGGCTACTTCAGGATTGAATTTCCCATTCACAGAGGGGCAGCTGAGGGAGTATATGATTTAGCCGAACAGACCGTGTGGTTTTCAGCGTTTTGATATTGATCCACATCTCCTCCCCTGAACGGGAATGCCAGAGTCGACACGTTGTGAGGAGATGGGGCCAAATGCCTTTCCAGGGGATCAACCTTCCTGCACAGGTTTGGGGGGGGTGGCCACGTGCTGAAATGCTGTCTGGCTGCTTTTCCTGAGCACCCACTACGAGTCAGTAAGGTGCTCTGCATTTGTTCTGAAGCCGCCAGCGGTCCTCGGTGTCCACGATGCATCAGGATGCATTTGGCCCACAGGTGACCTCTGCAGAAAGCATTCTTACGAGGTAAGAACGATTGCCATCACTATGTTATGGAATAAGAAAGAGAACAGGCTGAGTGACTTTCTCTCAAAAGAAAAATACGTGCTTAGAGACGGAGTTGGTCAACATGCTGTTTTGAGCTGCTCCCTTCTTCGCAGACCACACTCTGAGTACCACTGATGCGAATGGCCTCCTCTCCCAGTTCTGTCTCCTGGGATGGAAAGAATCCCTGACCGGTCCAGCTCCTCCAATCACACCAGGCCCCAGCAGGCCTCGTTGCTTTGGGTCAGATGCTCTAGGCTGCTGTGGGGTGGGGCAGGTCATATGGTACAAAACAAGGGGCTTAGGGCCCCTGCAGCAGGCTCTCTGGGGGACCGTGTCCTTTAGAACAGACCGCAAGACAGGCAGGTCCTAGCAGACCTCTCATAGATGACACAAATGTCCCCAACAGTCATCTCCTTCTCTGCCTCCCTTACCAACAGACCCCTGGGTTTCTTCAGACTCTGGGTATCAGTAAGGACAAGAAAGGCGGGCAAAATCATAATCTCACTGGTTGAGATGCAGACACATTCACCCAGTTCTGGTTAATGATAAGCAAGAGGAAGTTGGCTAAGGGACTTCTAGAAAACATTATCCTCTCTGGGGAAGAGGGAGGTGCAAGAAGAGAAACTTGGCCTTATTTCTAGATGCAGTGGATAAGGATGTGATGCCTGGAGCTTTGGCAGCCACCTTAGAGTGATGAGTGAAAACAGCCTGGGGAAGGCAGAGAAAAAAGCAAGGTCCTTGATTGTGTGATACCACCAAATCAGCCAACTCCGGAGATACCCACTTCTTAATATGTGAGATATAACATGACCTCGTTTGAACCCACATCAGTAGCATTTTTACGAATCACATCTAAAAGTATCCTAATTGAAACAACATGCTTTCAAACAGTACTGTCGAGGCATAAGAACCTGAGACCAGGAAGCCTAGTCTGTGTCCTCCTTGCACCACTTACCACCCAAATGGCCTTAGGCAAATCTCAACTTCAGAGCCCCAGTTTCCTCATCTGCAAAATGGGAGCCCACCTTCCAAGGGCTGCCAGAAGTCTCAAGAGCAATAACATCTCTATGAATTTAACTTGTGGACTGCAAACCTCTAGGGAGGTAATAGGTACTACTATTAAAGTATAAATGATTTTACTTTATAATGAAAATATAATGATAACCCCGAATGAGCTGGATCTTGACTGGAACAAAAGAATACTTTGCCTGTTGGTACTCTTTACTCTTATGGGAGCTGCAATTTTTTTTTTTCTCCACTAGATGAAGGGCGGTCTCAGACACTGTACCTGGATCTGTGAGGGTCAGACCTCTCTAGGCTTGACCGGCCCCCGTGGTTCGAGGATGCAAATGTTTCCCTTCCATAAATGTCGGCAGAGCACGTGCCCCCAAGACCCCCATGGCTGACTGCCCACCACCAGGGTGCGGGCTCTGCATGGCGGGACACAGGGACCTCACCCTCCCATCCCACACATGGTCCTGGAGCCCCCACCTCACACAAGACCTCAAGACTAGCCGTGTGGCCCCACTCGTTCTGGGATGTGGACGGTGCCTGGGGCGGGGGAGGGTCAGGAGAGGCAGGCTCCAGTTCCAGCTGAAAGGGCTTCATGCCGCCTGAGCCTCCGTTGCCTCCTCTATAAAAGGAATAATAACACGCAGCCTGGGGGCCACAAAAATAAATGAACGTATAAGCAGGCTGTCACTTGTCAAGGAACATCAGTGGCAGTTATTGCCGTGGTTATTACTGTCATCAGGTACAGCCAAGGGCCACACAGGGAACTGCTGGGCAGGGAGGTGCAACTCACTGGACACTCCCCGGAGGGCCCAGCCCCTTGGAAATCAGAATGCCCATCTCGGAGAATCTCTGCTACAACGTTCAACGAGGGGACACATGGAAAGGCCACCATTCTTAAGCTCCCATCCCTGCAAATATGCTGGAAATTTCTCCCACTTGGTCAGAATTTTGTTCAGATATATTTTCTGGACACCGTCTTGCTCCGGGCTTGGATGGAGGATTATGAAAGCGCATCACCACGAGGGGCCTGCAGAGATCATCTTGTCGCAACCCCCTCTCTTTACAGGTGAGAAAGGAAGGGAAGGAACCAAGGTGGATGGCAAGCTGGTGGCAGAGCCAGGACAAAAGCCAGGACTCCTGTTTTTAATTTTCTCCCATCCTCCTGCAATCAGCGGGGAGAGTGGTTCCCAGTGTTCACTTGAGGGGAAAAAAAAAAAAACACACACACACACACAGATAAGAATCTGAGGAATGTGACGGCTGAAAGGGACTGACTGTGGAATTTGGCATTTGATACCCGCAGAGGCTCACACACAATTACGACCAAGTGAGTCTCCGGTGAGCAGAACACCTTCTGGGCCTGCATCCCCTTCCAAAGGAACGGGGTTCCTGCTCTAAACACCAGGCTCCGCTCGGTGGCCCATGACACTCTGGAAGCCCCAGCTGTCTGAGCCTCTAAGGAATTCCTCAATTCCCCGGCAAAAGGCAGAATCCCAGAGAAGGAACGCAACATTCCAGGTTAAATCCTGCCATCTGCCAAGTCTGCCTCTTCCTCGGAATCACCACTTCTCAAATCTGCCTTTGATTCCTACCTCTTACTGGTCTCGTGAACCAGCACAAATCACCAGGGGCTCCCTAAACTCCCCCCACAGCAGGTAGCAGGGAAACACTGGTTAAACACTGGTGGACCCGGCGCTTTCCATCTGAGATGAGCCAGTGGGTTCCAGAGGTCTCCTCACAAGAGCTTCCAGAGCCCTGGATGGGGGGCCCAGCTACAGGAATTGCTGTGTGAACTTGTACAGGTCCCGATTTGGGCCTCTGCCTCCTCCTCAGTAGCAGATGGAAGAGACAAGGCAGCATCAGAGCCAGGGGACATTGTTTTTCTTTTTAGGGCCATACCCATGGCATATGGAAGTTCCCAGGCCAGGGGTGAATCGGAGCTGCAGCTGCCAGCCTACACCACAGTCACAGCAACACAGGATCCATGACCTACACCTGAGCTCATGGCAATGCCGGATCCTTAACTCACTGGGCGAGGCCAGGGATTGAACCCACATCTTCATGGATACTAGTCGGGTCCTTAACCCACTGAGCCATGACGGGAACTCCAGAGCTGGGGACAATTATAGAAGCCAACACTGTCACCTCAGCAGAAGGGCCCAAGCAACACTGTCGCTCACCCACAAGTTAGACAATTGGGAACCCAGACTGGCCGAGCGAGTGACCCCATCCTCCAGCGGGCGGGGGCCAGGCTTCTACTGCCCACGGGGCTGGTGGTGTTGGGCACTACCATCTCCAGGCAGGCAGTTCTGCAAACCCCTAGGTCTGCAAAATCGTCCCTGCGCTAGGGGCTCAGTGAGAATACCCAGCAAGGCAGAGCCACCCGTGTGGGGCACGTCAAGTGTGACGTGAGCTGCTTTCCACCTGCCCCCTCTAACTGCCAGCATCCAGAGCGCAGACACCCTGGGCTCCTGAGGGCAGTTCTCAGCCATTTGACAGTCACATTTATTAAGCCCTTGGTAGGCACCGGCCTCTGATGTGGTCACAGGCTAAGAGAGCAGAACGGAGACCTGGCATCTGGGAGAAGGAGACAGAGGATGCAAAGAACCCCAGAACCAGGAGGCAGGTGATGAGAACAGGCGAGGACCAGGGATGCTGGGGGAGCCCTGAGGAGGGGAAGCCTGGCTCTGCCAGGACGGACAGAAGGTCAACTCCATCCTGCGCAAGGCACTCGAACCCCCAGAGCCACTCCCCGCCTGGTCTCTCATGGAGGGCCCTCCATGCTGGCGGCAGCGCAGTCCTCCCTGGTCCCTCACCAGGATGCTCTGACGACATCCCTGCCCCTCCTCTCCTCCCCCCACCACCCGCAGGTGGCCCACCGCCGTCCACTGAGAACGCCACGTCCACACACACACCCTCCCCCGGCCTCATCCCCAGCCACCTCTGGGCTTCGCCTGGCTGAGTCCCTCCTCCCATGCAGAAACAGGCAGCCTCTCGGCAGCTCACCTGGGATCCAAGGCCCAGCCAGGTGTCCCTGCACCTCCCAACCCCATGTCGTCCATCCATGCTCTCGTGTCCACTCTCCACTGGAGCTCACTCCAGCCATCCGCATGCTCCAGGCTGTCGCCTCAAATCTGGGTCCCCATGCCCAGGATTCGTCCTGGTGTCTCCTCCTCTTCTTTGGGGCCACGGTTCTCAAAAGAGGAGCCCACATGCCCAGGCCTCAGCCCCTGTCCCCCAGGTGTCCCCTCCCTACTCCCTGAGCCCCGTCAACCCCTCCTCCTCCTCCCTCTCTGAGCCTCCTCTAGACACTGGGGTCCCCCAGGTCCCATGACCCCTCTCCCGCTATGCCCGTCTTGAGGGAGCTCGTCCACTCCAGAGCTCTACCAGGAAGGCCCCTGGACACCTTCTCCAGGACAACCGGCACATCCCCGTCCCCAGGCTCAAATGCAAATACCGCGTCTCACACATCAAACCAGCCCCCTGTCCCCCTCAGCCCTTGGCCCTGGCATCTCCTCTCAGCCCCTCGCCCGCACTGCACCAGACTTTATGCTGGCTCCTCAGCACCCACTGGGCCCCTGCCTCCCCGTCTCGCTCCTGCTGCCCTTGACCCCAGCCTCACAGGTCCCTCCCAGGACACACAAAATCCTGCTTCCTCCAGGCGCCCCCCCAACTGGCGGAGGGAAGGGACCAGGGCGCACTTGATTCCATGCACCCTCAGCATCCAGCATCAGCCTGACTCCCAGTCCAGGCCAAGGACCGTTCATGAAGAGGACGGGCATTTGCAGATGTCTGAAAGCTCTAGAACTGCCAGAGGAGCTGCTGTGTGGAGCTGGAGTGGCCCTGGGGTCCAGCCTTGGCCTGAGGTTAGGAGAGACCTCAGAGCAGTTTTTAAGCAAGGGCAGGATGTGAACACAGCTAGGTTCCAGAAGGTTTTCTCCAACAGCCCCTGCATGTGCGACCCCAGAGAAGCCTGGTCAGAGGCAGTTCCTGGCTGCGCTTTGCTGTCGGCTGTGACTGAAGGCAGATGTCCCCTCAGCCGGGCAGCCCACCTGCCCCTCACCTCTCCCCCCTCTCATCTGGCTGCTTCGCCCAAGACCTCCAGGCACCGTGGGGCGGCCACAAGAAAGATACGAAATCACCAGGGAGCAAAGGCCCCTCTTGCTCTTTCAAGTCCTTGCTTTGTTTCTGCACAGCCATTGTCCCTCCAATTCCGCTGATTAAAGGGCTTTCCTCCCAGGCACGCCCGCAGACGGGCGCGTCCCACACAGCAACCCAGAAGGGCCCTTCGTCGGCACCTCGTCCATCCCAGAAGCCAGGGCCGGCCCGGCTCAGGCGCTCCTATTTGTGGGTTTCACCATGGGATCAAGACAGAAAATTAAATCCATCACAAGCCGCAGAACGCTCTGAACCAGCCCACCCAACGGTCACACGAGAAAAAGCTGCCAACTAATGACTTGCAGTTTTCCTACTAGAAAGGTTTCTTTTAATCAGGGCTGTGGTGGGCTTGCTGAGCTTTTGGTTAGAATTCTTGGGGATAAGGGTTTCTCCCTTCCAGTAGAGACCTCACAGCAGGACACTGGGAACATGTGACAGTGAGACCTGGAACCCTGCTTTTTTTTAATCCTTAAACCATTCTACTGAGGTAAGATTGACACATCAAAAGCTGTGCATATTTAACGGATACAACTTGATGAATTCAGAGGTAAATGTACTCTAGTGAAATGACCCCTACAATCTATGCCACAGACAAACCCACATCACCTTTATTATTATTATTACTTTGTGATAAAAACGCTTAACATAAGATCTACTATCTTAGCAATTTTTTTTGGGGGGGGGTTGGACCCATGGAAGTTCCCCAGCTAGAGGTGGAATCGGAGCTGTAGACGCCGGCCTACACCACAGCCACAGCAATGCGGGATCCAAGCCAAGCCTGCAGCCTACACCACAACACCAGATCCTTAACCCACGGAGCAAGGCCAGGAATGGAACCTGAGTCCTCATGGATACTGGTCGGGTTCATTACCGCTGAGCTACCACGGGAACACTCCTCTTAACAAATTTGTAAGCATACAGTACAGTATTGCTAACTATGGGTCTATGCCATATAGACCTCTAGGAATCATTCATCTGGCATAACTGAAGCTTCGTACCCTGTGACTAGCACCTCCCCGATTGCCCCTCCTCCCAAGATTCCACTCTCTGTGCCTATAAATTCAACTGTCTTAGAGCCCCTCCTGTGAGTAGGGTCATACAGGAGTGGTCCTTCTGTACTTGGCCTATTTCACTTAGTATACTGCCCTCCAGATCCATCCATGTTGTCACAAATGGCAGGGTTTCCTTCTTTTTCAAGGCTGAATAATATTCCATTGCACATAAATAGCACATTTTCCTTATCCATTCATCTACTGATGGGAAGAAACCTGCTTTAGGTGACAGAAAGTTCCAGCAAGAGCTGAGAAGACCAGAAGGTCTTCTGCTCCCTGATCCTCAGGGTCTTGGGGTCAGGACATGGATGCTGTGACCATCCTCCAGATGAACAGATTGCAGTTCAGAGAGGGGGCATGGGGGAGTTCCCGTCATGGCTCAGTGGTTAACAAATCCAACTAGAAACCATGAGGTTGCGGGTTCGATCCCTGCCTTGCTCAGTGGGCTAAGGATCTGGCATTACCATGAGCTGTGGTGTGGGTCACAGATGTGGCTCAGATCCCACGTTGCTGCAGCTACCAGCAACGTGGGATAGGCAGCTACCAGCTTTGATTGGACCCCTAGCCTGGGACTCTCCATGTGCCACAGGTGCAGCCATAGAAAAGACAAAAAAAAAAAAAAAAAAAAAACGGAGGAGGGCAGGGGGCATCAGTTTGCTAAGACTGCTGTAACAAATGAGCTCCAACGGAGTGATGGACAATGACGGGTATTAGTTATCTTACAGCTCTGGAGGCCCAAAGTCCAAAATCAGTCTGACTGAGCTGGAGTTGAGGTGTCACCGGGACTGATGTTCAGCGGGGCTGGTTCCCTCCGGAGGCTCTAGGGGAGAATCTGTTTGGAGTTGTTTCCAGCTTCTGGAGGCGGCCCACGCACCCTGGCTCGAGGCCCCTTCCTCACATGACTCCTACCTCTCTTTTCCATGGTCACAACCACCTTCCTGCCTCCCTCGTAGGAGGGTCCCATGATTGGCGTGTGCACAACTGGAGAAACCAGGACCAGCCCCCATCTCAGTGTTTTTAGTCACGTCTTCAAAATCGCTTCAATCAAGTAAGGGAACAGAGTCACGGACATGGACTCCGGGGATTAGGAAAGGGACAACTCTGGGGCCCATTATTCCACCTCCAACCCAGGGCTGGCCTGAGGTCACACAGCTGGGTGGTGGCCACACTGTGCCTGGGGGGAAGGAGCCGTTCAGCCAAGTGGAAACTGGGTTACAGACCTCTGCCACCTTTTCAGGGTTCCTGCACGTGACCATGAGCCTGATTTTTGGAAACCTGGTCCCTAGTTAATATTCTAGGAACTGCAACAAGTAGGATAGACGCTGTCTCTGTGCCCTAAGGCCTCTAGAACTGGGTCCAAATGCAGACATCGCTCCTCCCCCAGAGGGCCTGGGAGAAGACCTACAGAGGGCTGCCCAGGAGGATGGAGCCCCTTTCCTCCCCAGGTCTCCTGGGTCCAACTGTCACTCACCAGGACCTGTACTGACACATACCCAGGACACCCAGGGTCTGGGGGTGGGTCACGGCCCCTGCACAGGACGAATTCACAGCCTGGACCAAGTCAGGCCATCAGAAAAGTAAACAATAGGAGTTCCCGTCGTGGCACAGTGGTTAACCAATCCAACTAGGAACCATGAGGTTGCGGATTCGATCCCTGCCCTTGCTCAGTGGGTTAACGATCTGGCGTTGCCGTGAGCTGTGATGTAGGTTGCAGACGTGGCTCGGATCCCACGTTGCTGTGGCTCTGGCATAGGCTGGAGGCTACAGCTCCGATTGGACCCCTAGCCTGGGAACCTCCATATGCCATGGGAGCAGCCCAAGAAATGGCAAAAAGACAAAAAAAATAAAAATAAAAAAGTAAAATAAAATAAAATTGTATCAACAGAAATATTAAGAAAAAAAGAAAAGTAAACAACAACCAGAATTGTCACCAGGCCCCAGAAGTTCCAGCAAAAAGGGGGTGACCCACAGCCCCCAACACAGTGCCACCTGTGCTTGTGTAGAAGCAAACTCCCAGGACCAGAGGCCCTCCCATCTTGTACTGGAACTGGATCCCCGAGCAGGCAAACAAGCCTCTTTTCTTTGCCATCTGCTCCAACTCTGAGGGCTGGGGCCCTCCCTGCCCCCATCTCCTTCCGCTGCCCCAGCCCCCATGTGGCTTCTATTTCCACCACCAGGCAGCACCAACCTCTGCACAGAAGGCTTTCGTTAGCAGGTCAGGCCGGAGAGGCAGGGTGAGGGCAAAGGGCAGAGGCCAAAGAGGAGACTGAGGGAGAGGATGCCCTCGGAGGGAACCTGAAGCCCTTCAAGGAGGAGAGCACAGAGGAGGAGAGAGGGGGAACAGGGGAGGAGAGAGGGCGCAGAGGAGGAGAGAGGGGTGCAGAGCCCTGGGGGTTTGTGGGAGGCCCGAGCTGGCCAGGCCCTTTCCCCCACAGCCCCCTGCAGCACAGCCCCCTGCAGCGGGCCCTCAGCTTCCCAGCCCCAGAGAGGCAGTTCCCAATTCCTGAGACCTCACCAGATATTTACATGGAGAATACTCAAGGAATTTTCAGGAAAACTCCCCCTTCCCCACCCATTCCCACTTCAAAGGGAGAAGCAAGACCCCCTAAAGCTGGTGGTCTTTGTGGCTTCTTTAAAGTGGCTTCTGGAAAACTGGTCTGGTGGGAACAAACCACAGATGAGGACTTTGCTCTAGGACGCGTCAGAATTGTAGGCCTGCCCTGGAGGAGAGGTGAGGCTGGAGCCTCAGTTTCCCGCAGGAGGGTGGGTCAGGCACTCAGTCCTATGGTCACTTATTTGTCCCTTGTTTTTGTCCCCTTGTTTGCACCTGTGAGTTGACCGAAATTTGAGTCTTTGCTCCCAGTTAATGTCTGACCCATAGGAGCCCATGGACAATGCAAAGTCGACTGTGCCTCAGTCACCCCACGGCTCCGAGCACTCAGCAGGCCCACCGGGAGCATCTGAGCGAGCATTCCCGATGGGCAGTCATCTCTGTTCTGGGGCCTTTGGAAAAAGGCTCTGGTTCTCATCTTCCCCAGGTGGCCTCACTTCCCCTCCCCCACCCGAGGCCCTTACCTTGCTGACAAAATCCTTCCTAGCTCAGCGCAACCAATGATACTGGTTAAAATAGCAAAAATACGTATTATTGAGGGCATGGCTAAGTCGGAGAGGAAGGAAAGGAATTTGTAAGAGGCCAGAAACTGATAGTGTGTGTTCACCAGGATACGATCTCATTGCTGGGCTTCTGGATATCTGGAGGTATAGCCTAAGGAAGCTGGGAAGTCAGGTGAGAGACCCTGCTATAAAGCCCCATGGCTGAGGTAGGCAGAAGAAATGCATAAATGTCTCAGCCTTGATGCTAGGGCAGAAGGCCTAACCTCAAGCCTTGGGCATACTCCACCTTTTCTCAGAAAGCTCCTGGAGGATGTGTTCCATCACGATGAGAAAGTAAACCAAAAAGAGTGGGTCTGAAATGCAGGAAAGAGGGTGCCCAAGACGGGAAAGAAGCTTGGGGGAGAGGAAACACCCAGGTTGTTGGTGAAGAGTGATCCCGAAATGGTAGGTTTCAATTTCTACCTGCCCAGATCTTAGCACATCAGAGGTTCAAGGAGCAACTGCTCCAAGAAGATGAAAGTAGTGGAATATCTACTGCAGGATCAGAAGGAAATCTGCATGACGGGGGGAGTGTTTGGAAGTGCATTAATAAAATACAGAAAGGCTAAGTGAACCAAAACAAGAAAGGTCAAAAATGTGTTCAGGAAAAGAAAGACATCATATCACGCTATATGGCTCAGCTATCACCAGGCATAGAAATGCGTGTTGAGGAGTTCCCGTCATGGCTCAGTGGTTAAGGAATTCAACTAGGAACCATGAGGTTGTGGGTTCGATCCCTGGCCTCGCTCAGTGGGTTAAGGATCCAGTGTTGCCGTGAGCTGTGGTGTAGGTCGCAGACATGGCTCAGATCTGGCATTGCTGTGGTTCTGGCGTAGGCTGGCAGCTACAGCTCCAACTGGACCCCTAGCCTGGGAACCACCACATGCCAAGGGTGTGGCCCTAGGAAAGACAAAAAGACCAAAAAAAAAAAAAAGAAAGAAAGAAAGAAATGCGTATTGAGCTAGCCAGGACTGTGACATGAATAAAGTGTCTTGGGCAAATGAGGACACAGGAAAAGCGTGTGAAGGGGAGGACAGCATCTCGAAGACGCGCCCCTCTCATATTTCATCGTACAAAGTTGATACCTAATGCCCCACACGGAAAAATCCAAGATGTAGCCATGTGACTACGTCTCTTAGAGATGTGGGGGCCCATACCAAAAATACAAAAAGTCAAAAAGAGTTGGGGTGGTTGTCTGGAGAACAAGAGAAAGGAGGTGGATGAGAGAGGATTGCTGTTTCTCATTTCAAGCCTTGTAGAACTATTTGGTTCTTGAAACTATGTACCTGTGCAACTTTCATAAAAATTTCCAAATGAAATGAGACGTTAAAATACATGATCCAGGAGGGATAATGCCAGGTGCCTAAAAGACTTTTCTTTTTTTTTTTGGTCTTTTTTTTTTTGCTATTTCTTGGGCCGCTCCCATGGCATATGGAGATTCCCAGGCTAGGGGTCCAATCGGAGCTGTAGCCACCAGCCTACGCCAGAGCCACAGCAACGCGGGATCCGAGCCACGTCTGCAACCTACACCACAGCTCACGGCAATGCCGGATCGTTAACCCACTGAGCAAGGGCAGGGATCGAACCCACAACCTCATGGTTCCTAGTTGGATTCGTTAACCACTGCGCCACGACGGGAACTCCTAAAAGACTTTTCTTGTTTAGTCTTTACCACCACGTTTGAGGTAGTCAGGATGGTTGTCCCCGCTTTACAGATGAGGAGATGGAGGCTAATGGAGAAGAAATGGCTTCTCCCAGGTCACATAGCTGGCAGGTGATAGAGGCAGGACTTAAACTCTGAGTCAGACTCATGGTCACCAAATTATAGATCCTCGGAAACAAAGCCACAGGCAAGATCGCCTTTTTTGTGCTACGTATTATGCCTCAGCCTCCACAGGCCTTGAAAAGAGGGTGGTGGTGAGTTGGGATTGGTGAGACATTCTCGGGAAGTTTTGCCATGTGGCCATGCTACCGTCTGCCAGGCTATATTCATCTCTCTGCAGGCTGGTGACACAACATAAGCTTCCTGACTTGGTGCAGCTGCAAGGCTCTCAAGGGCATTGTACCTGATGACCCATGTCACTCCACTCCAATCCTCCCGGGCCTCCAGAGGCTCCTCATGGGCCCCAGGATGAACCATGCTCACCTCTATTCTTTTTTTGCCTTTTCTAGGGCCACTCCCACGGCATATGGAGGTTCCCAGGCTAGGGGTCAAATCAGAGCTGTACCACCGGCCTACGCCAGAGCCACAGCAACGCCAGATCCGAGCTGCGTCTGCGACCTACACCACAGCTCACGGCAACGCTGGATCCTTAACCCACTGAGCGAGGCCAGGGATCGAACCCGCAACCTCATGGTTCCTAGTCGGATCTGTTAACCACTGAGCCACAACGGGAACTCCTCACCTCCATTCTTGCTTCCATCTCTCGTTCTCAGAACCCTGGGCCACACCATGCTGGGCCCCCTCCCACTCTCTTGCTGGGCCTTTGCTCACTCCCTGTCTCAGCCTTCCCCATCTCTGCCTCTTCTACCTTCAGAGCCACCTCAAATGTCACCCCCTTTGGAAAGTCTCCCCAGCTGTCCTGGGTACCACATGCTCCTGCTTCTTTTCCTTGTATCCCTTTGTCCAGACCTTTGTGACTCCAGACCTCACGGGATACCTGTTCACTGATTCTCCTCTACTAGACTGTGAAGGCAGGGACCTTTTCTGAACCATTTCTGCCTACTCAGCAACTGAAAGTCCGTGCAAAACCCTGGGCATCTGGAATAGTTACAGAATGACTGAAGACTGCTTCGTTGAGGCTTCCAGGCAAATATGCTACAAGGTAGGACCCACGATTAAATATACTGACCTTCCTCCTTAACATATCCTGCATGATCTCAACTCTGCAAAGTGATAGAGAGACAGATAGTAGGTAGATAGATGATAGACAGGTAAGCACAGAGTAAAGACCAAAAGGAAATACGCCTCTCAAAAACAGAATTATAGGGAGTTCCCACCATGGCTCAGCGGAAGCAAACCCAACTGGTAGCCATGAGGATGCGGGTTCGATCCCTGGCCTCACTCAGTGGGTCTGGGATCTGGCGTTGCTGTGAGCTGTGGTGTAGTTCATAGACATGGCTCAGATCCCGCGTTGCTGTGACTATGGTTGTGGCCAGCGGCTGTAGTTCCAATTTGACCCGTACGTAGCCTGGGAACCTCCATGTGCCGCGGGTGCGGCCCTAAAGAGACAAAAAAAAAAAAAAGAAGAAGGAAATTCTGACACACGCTACAACATGGATGAGCCTTAAGGATACTATGCTAAGTGAAAGCAACCAATCACAAAAGGACCAGTACTATGTAATTCCACATATACCAGATACCTAGAGTCATCAAAACCACAGAGGCACAGCAGGTTAGGGATCTCGCATTGCCACAATTGCAGCTCAAGTTCAATCCCTGGCCCAGGAACTTCCACATGCCATGGGGGTGGCCAGCCCGCCCCCCACCCCCCACCACCACAGAGACATAAAGTGGAACGGCAGTTGCCAGGGCCTGGAAGTGGGTTGCAGAGAACTGGGAGTTAGTGTCTAATGGGTGCACAGTTTCTGTTTTGCAAGATGAAAAGGGTCTGGAGATGGATTGTGCTGATGGTTTCACAACATCATGGAGAGACTTGGTGCCATAGCACCATTGAACTGTACACTTACAAATGCTTAAGGCGGGAGTTCCCGTTGTGGCTCAGTGGAAACGAATCTGACTAGCATCCATGAGAATGCAGGTTCGATCCCTGGCCTTGCTCAGTGGGTTAAGGATCCAGCGTTGCATGAGCTGTGGCATAGGTCACAGATGGGGCTTGGATCCTGCATTTCTGTGGCTGTGGTGTAGGCTGGTGGCTACAGCTCTGATTCAACCCCTAGCCTGGGAACTTCCAGGTGCCACACATGCGCGCCTACCCTCAAAAAATGGTTAAGATGGTGGTGTGTATTCTATCACGATGAAAAGAATTAAATTTTTTAAACTTAAGAAATGGAATAATAAATGATTTCTTTCTTTCCACATTTTCATAATTTGCAAATAATCTATAATAAATATAATCGGGGGAAAATAAACCTTTATTGAAGAGGATGCGTCAGACCCCTTTCACCTAAACATCTGTGCTGGCCACCAGAACCCCAACCCTGCTGCTCCCAGGCCTGCTGGGCCATGGGCTTCCATCAGCTTTCTCTACCTGACACCAACATTTGGTTTCCATTCCCAACTCTTCACATAATTCTTGGAGATCAGGGCCTGCCAGTTTTGGGTCCAGAGGAAAGAAAGCGGCCCTTGGGAGGGTCGGCTTGCACCCCATGGGGGCGCATTTGGCTGGGCCAGTGGTGAGCTGTCTTGCCCATACGCCCTCTAGCCCCCAGAGCCCATCCATCCTGCAGTCTACCCACCCACTGTCAGCAGGGCAGGCGAATTTCCTGGTGCATGGTAACCCAAGCCCCTCTCCACTCCCCACGGGCATGGCCAGGCTCTGTTATTCATCTTGGGGCAGATCCTATGTCCGAACCTGAGACAGCTGTCCCCACGTGCAGCAGCCCCAGGCCAGCAGGCAGACAGCTTCCAGCCCTCTGGCCTCCCTGCCAACCCCCTTGTTCACGCAATGCCTGGACCCTCCCTCTTCATCAGGCTCCACCAGGCCCCTTGCTCACACCCTGGTTCATTCCAGGTTAGAAGGCAGCTCCAGAATCCTGAGCTCTGGAGCCACTTGGGCTTTTCAGCCAAGAAAGGGAAACACTGCGGTGTCCCACTCGGGCCTGCGGCGGTTGAATCAATAAGGGACTGTTTGAGTCCATGCTCCATGCTCAGCCCTGGGTTACCCGCCACGCAGACAAAGCCATCTCGGATGCCCGGAGGGCTGCACCCCCAGCTGCAGAACAAGCTCATGAAATGAGAGTAAAGCAAAGCCAGGACAGATATTTGACCCACATGGCCAGGTGTTCCACAATCCGGAAGGCAGTGCCACCCACCCCAGAGGCCACCATTCACACTGGATTCCAAGCGGAACACACAGCCCCGATTCAAATGGCTCATTTAACGTACCCACAGGAACCAGCTAGGATTGGTCCCATCTCACAGATGTGTAAACTGATGCAAGGTAACAGGAACTTGCCCACAGCAAGAAGGGAAGCCAAGTTTCTGATGTCGATGAGGCCCACCCACAGCAGCCCTACTTGGCTGAACCTTTATAAGCTGCCCCGCCCACCCCCTCACAGCTGGCAAATGCCCACCCATCATGAAACTGCTTGGCTTTATCACCTATTTCTGGCTCTAAATGGCAGATTCCAGGGATATAGTGATAACGAAGGCTGAAAATTCCAGGGCCCCCAGAAGCTTCGCCGCTAGGATGTCCCAAGATCCCAGGCATTCATGACTTTGACCTTCTGTATTCTCCGGGTCACTGCTGTGACTCAGTCTTAGCTGTCACAGTGATTCCCCCACCAACAGGTACAGAAAGACCAGAGTCTGTCTACAGAGCCAGCCGCAGGCCATACGAAGCAACTGGACGTCTAATGCATGGACTAAAATATAGCCGGCAGCAGCTATAAGAGAGGGTCATGCCAGTCTCAAACACTGCTATCTCGCCGTCATCCTAACACGCTTTGAGCCTGCAGTTTAGGGGAAACATCACCTATCTATGAGATAGGTTCATGGTTCTTGGCTCTGCTCATCAAGATGCCCTTTGGGGAGTTCCCATCATGGCTCAGCAGTTAATGAACCCGACTAGCATCCATGAGGATGCAGGTTCGATCCTTGGTCTCGCTCAGTGGGTTAAGGATCCAGCCTTGCCGTGAGCTGTTGTGTAGGTCGCAGACGTGGCTCAGATTTGGCGTTGCTGTGGCTGTGGCATAGGCCAGTGGCTACAGCTCCGATTTGACCCCTAGCCTGGAACCGTCCACATGCCACGGGGGCGGCCCTAAAAAGACAAAAAAATGCCCCTTGGTTTTCATTTTACTTGCATTTCCCAGCATAGGACAAGCTGGGCGGGGGAGAGAAGGAATCACATACTCTCCGCCCCTGCTCAGCATTCACCTCCCTACCCCCCTTCAAATAGATGCTGGCTCTGTCAGAGAGAAACGGACCACACAGAAGCTCATGGTCTAGGACCAGGGCTGTTTTTAGGATGAATACGTCGTTATGGATGGGGAAGGAGAGGACGGATGGGTGACGATGGCAGAAATGATTCAACCTCAAATCAGAATGACTGGCCTTACAAGGAGCTAGAAATCACAGTCCATTATTAACCTGTTTGTTCAATAAATGGGGGGACACAGGGGAGGAAAAGGTAGGTGAATCCTGGGTTCTCTGACTCCCCAAAATATCCTATCTATAAACCAAGAAGTGAGGCAAATATCTTATCATCTTTTAGCCATGTCCGGGACCCACAAATTGTCTACCTCTCTTCAGAGTAAACGAGGGAGAAGGAGAGAAGAGGGAGCAGAAAGGGTGACCCTGGGTGAGAACAAACCACAACCCACTTCCCTCTCTCGCCTCAGAGCCCCCTACCTAGCCATCCTTTGTTAGAAAGACGAGGCTCCATTCTTCCAGCCCAACCAAGATGCTGACTTACACAATGACCAACACACACACACAAATACACACACACACACACACACACACACACACACACTGGAAGACTGCAGGGTTCTCTACCTCAAAAATCCTAGAGAACCCCCTGAAAAACCATTAAAATATTTTTTTAAATGCCTGAGGTAGCAGGATATAAAATCAACAAGCTCCAAATCAACAGCTTTCCTATTTGCCAGACATAAACATTTACAAGAGGCAGGGAACAGAAAGGACTCATTCACAAAGCTATAAAAACTATAAAATGCCTAAAAGTAAATCTAACAAGATCTGGATAACTAACAAGGAGCAGTATACCTTGTTCCTGAAAAACACACAATATTCTAAACATTGAATTCTATTAATCCATTAAGTCCACACGGCCTGGATCAAAATCCCAACAGCATGTTTTACAGAACCAGAAAAAGATGATTCTGAAATGCACCCAAAAGAAAAAGTGCACAACAGATGCTAAGAATATTTTGAGGAGTTCCCTTGTGGCGCAGTGGAAACGAATCCAACTAGGAACCATGAGGTTGCAGGTTCAATCCCTGGCCTTGCTCAGCAGGTTAAGGATGTGGCATTGCCATGAGTTGTGGTATAGGCCACAGACACTGCTCAGATCCTGTGTTGCTGTGTCTGAGGCGTAGGCTGGCAGCTACAGCTCTGATTAGACCTCTAGCCTGAGAACCTCCAAATGCTGCAGGTGTAGCCCTAAAAAAGCAAAAAAAAAAAAAAAAGAATATTTTGAGAAAAATGAATGGTAAAAGAGGAAATGCTCTACCAACTAAAAAAAATAAGAATAAAGACACAATAATTAACATAATATGTTGGCACCAGATCAGATTAAGAGTTCAGAAAAAGGACTGTGAGTGAGTTCCCACTGTGGCTCAGTAGGTTAAGAACCCAATGAGTAGCCATAAGGGTGCGGGTTCGATCCCTGGCCTCGCTCAGTGGGTTAAGGATCTGGGCTGCCACAAGCTGCAGTGTAGGTTGCAGATGCAGCTCTGATCTGGTGTTGCTGTGGCTGTGGTGTAGGCTAATAGCTGCAGCTCCGATTCGACCCCTAGCCTAGGAACTTCCATATACAACAGGTATGGCCCTAAAAAGAAAAAATAAAGAGAAAGGACTGTGTACATAGGAAAATTTAGTATGTTATAAAAGTGGCATTTCAAGTTATTGGGAATAGCTAGATTATTCAATAGAAGTGTTGGGGGGAGGTTTGAGAGAGAAAAAACTAAAGTTAAATCCCTACCTCACAGCCTATGTAAAAACTTTCTTGCAAAGCAAAAACCATGCCTTTATCACGACTCTTCACACAAGGCTAAGTCTTAACAGGATTTTGAGGCTCAAAGCTGCTTTCAGTCTTAACGCTGTTTGAAATCTAGGATCATTCCAACTCTCCAAGGTTTCAAATGTCTGATTTATCTTTCCTTTTTCATTCCCATGTGTGTGGTAGGCTAAATAATGCCCCACCCCCAAAGATATTCTCATCCGAATCCCAGGAACCTGCAGATATGTTGCTTTATACAGTAAAAGGGACTTTGCAGGTGTGATTAAATTAAGGATCCTGGGGAGTTCCCTGGTGGCCCATCAGGTTAAGGACCTGCCATTGTCACTGCTGTGGCTCAGATCACTGCTGTGGCAAGGGTTTGATCTCTGATCCCAAAAGCCTACAAGCCATGGGTGTGGCCAAAAAATTGAGGATTTTGTGGTAGGGAGCTGATCCTAGATTATCAAAGTGCACCCGACTTAATCACAGGGTCCTTCTGAAATGGGAGCAGGAGGATCAGGGTCAAAGAGAGATAAGAGGATGCCCTCAGAAGATGGAGGAAGGAGCTCTAAGTCAAGGAATGCCGGCAGCCTCTAGAAGCTGGAAAAAGCAAGGAAATGGATCCTTCCCTGGACCCTCCAGAAGGACTGGTCCTACAAATACCTTTCACCCCAGTGAGATCAAGCTCAGACTTCTAATCTCAACAACTGTAGGATAATAAATTTGTGTTGTTTTAAGCCATACAGTGTACGATCATTTGTTACAGCAGCAATAGGAAACTAACACAGCTTGCAACATGGTCAGTCCTTTCCTGGAAACTCTCTGTAATTCAGGGACTCTGGAGAAACCGAGAAATACAGCGACAAACACGAAAGAAGGGATCTCTGCCCTAGAGGGACTTACAGTCTCTCTCAGTGTAGACAACTATTAACTAATTATCAATCAATTAATTGTAGGACTGACTTCATTATCATGAGCTTCTAAGTGGGAGAGTAAGCTCTGAGGGCATTTAACAAACGGGCCTGAGCTTGCCTTGGGCAATGGGGGGGGGGGGGACGGGGGGGGGGCAGCGGCAAAATGTTCCCTGAAGATGTGCTATTTAAACTGATCTCTAAGCTTTGTGTGGGACCTAGGTAGAGCAAGAGAAAGCAAAGACTGATCAAAGCAATGCAAAGGCCCTGAGGCAAGAAGAAACTTGAGATTAAAAGGTGGCCAATGGTGGTGAGTAGAGCACCCAGAGAGACAAGAAGCAAGCTAGGTGGGGTCAGACTGGGCTCCTGATGGAGGGGTCTTTCCCATTGTTCAGCTGCCTTTCCAGGAAGGCAGTGTTCAAAGCTCTTGCACAAAGAGTTTCAGGATCTGAGCTGTCATCATCAGCCAGGGGACAAAAGAGAGAAAGAGCCTGGCAAACCCTGTAGAGGCCCAGGATCCCATGACCCCAGAAATAGAGGGTGTCCAGGCAGGTTGAGACCTCTAGGAACCAGAGAATCTGCCGCCGTGTGGCCAAGTCAATCACAGAGAGGCAGGAAGAGCTAAGTGCCGATTCACCAGATAAGTCCCTGCAGGAATGACAAAAATGTCAGATGCCAGAGGCAACTGGCCAGGGTGCAGACAGCTGGAGCCAAATCAGAAGGAAATGGCCACCTTCTCCCCAAAGGCCCTGGCGCCTCCAGGGGCCAGCAGGGCAGGCAGGGTCAGCAGGCAGCCTGCCACAGGGCCTGATTCCAGAAGTTACTCTCTGGGGAAGAGGGCAGCCTGAGCGTTTCACAGTGGTTCCAAGCCGAGGAGCTCCTCCACCAGGCCTCCTGAGTGCTAGGAACTGGGGTCTTCTCAGCAAAGGCCATACGGTCCCCAGTCTTCCAGAATGAGGAAGGGGGAGGGGACCAGGCACCATCAAACAAAGACACAAAATGTTTGAGCTGCAAACCACAGCCAGGCATGGGTGCAAACAACTTCACACACACACACACACAATTGTCCATCCTCCTGCCAGTGTTGGTGCCCTCAGTCTTGCTCAGAGGGCGGGCTTGGGGTCTGCAAGGCTGGGGGGCCCTGGTCCGGTGAGTAATGGTCTGCATATTTAACAAACACATTTCCTCATCTGATCCCAGCCCAATCCTACTAGTTTCATGTTACTGGTGAGGCACTGAATCAATGAGGGGAATTACTGGCTTGACTGTGGGTCCCCTGCTGAGTGGTGACAAAAGAAGCCTTCTCCCCCACCCTGGGGCCACATGGGGTCCCCTAGCTGTCACACTCCCGGGACTTGAAGCTCATCCGAATGCCTCAGCCTCTAACTCACTGTGGGCATCTCAGGACCCCAGACCCTCCAACCTGCTTCCCAGTCGTATTCCGAGGGCGACCCTCTTTGCTAAGCTGGGACAAAGGACCAGCCCCCCACTCTCGCTCTTGGCCTTGAAAACCTGAGCTGTGTCTAAGGGATTCAAGAAAAGCCTACAGGCCCCTCCCTCCATATTTCCCTGGTCCCCCCCAGGACCAGGGTGGGCGACTGCAGGGCAAGGTAGGAAATGACCCCAAAGAGAGGTCTTTTGCAAAAGGTGGAGGGCGCCATAACCGCTGAGGCATTTACCCTTGACGCACTGGGCCCGCATTTCCCAAAGACAGCGTCTGGAATGACATCCAAACAGCAGGCTCCCCAGAAGAGGATCCAGTGGCCCCAAATGTCTGCAAAACTCTCCTTTTTCCCAAGCTTTGCGAGGCCCAACAGCCCCCTGCCCGCTCCGAGAAAGCCCTTGTCCTCCACGGGGCCACAGAGAGCACGTACTGGATGCTGTCCTCAGCGCTTTACAAACCTTAACTCCGCGAAGCCCCAAAACCACCTGAGGAAGTAAACCCTGCGATCTGCCCATTTTACAGATGAGGACACTGAGGCACAGGGAGATCAGGTAGCTCGCTCTATCAGAGCCACCCAGAGCAGGGATTCAGACTCAGGCCGCCTGGCCCCACCGCCCACTCTTCATACCCTCCCTCTTTCTGAAGGAAACTCTTAAGCTTGCTTCTCATAACTTCCATTACCACCTGACAGAACAAGCTTGGAAAGAGCACTGCGGGCAGCAGGGGAGCTGCCCAAGGTCAGCGGTCAGCGGGGCCAGCTCTGACCCCTGCCCCTGTGGCTCTGAAGGCAGCTAGGGACAGGGCAGACGGCGAGGCGGGGAGACAGGAGCCCCCACCTCTCGCCTGAGTGTTACAGAATTAACCTGGACTGGGTCCAGCTTCTTTCAAGGTGGTCTCGTCCAGGCCACCAAAGAAACATCTAACCATGGTTTCCGGGAGGGCAGGGAAAGGAAGACCCCTGATGGTGAGGAAGCTGGGGACCCCTGACTCTCCAGGGGAGCGGGGGGACGTGGGGAGAACAGTGGGCTGTGTCTCCTTGCATAGGATCCGCTGCAGGATTCCTGAAAATCCTCTAACAGTTAGTTATTGTTGCCCCTATTCCCCCGCCCCAGGCAGAGCTGGTCTGGCTCCAGCTCACACACCCTCTAAGCGGCAATGAAGTGTTGGACCCGTTCAAGCCAAGAGAAGCTTGGAGTCGTGTTCTTATTGCCACAGAAATTGTTTCTCTGGGAATGGATTTTAAAATAACAGAGAAGCTGGGGGGTTGGAGGTGGGGGGGGGGGACAGCGAGATGAAGGGAGAGGGGATTCGGAAAACTCGGCCTCAGGAAAAGACCTCACCAGATGTTTACACTGAGGCCACCCCATGTGATTTTGTCACTCACTCCTACTTCAAAGGAAGAAGGAGGACCTCTCAAGCAGGAGGAGGCCTCTGGAGCTCCCCTAAACATGGCTTCCAGAGCTGGCCTGGCGGGGACAAAGCACAGACAAGGACCTCACTCCAAGACCACTTAGAACGACAGAGCTGCACAGGGACAGAAGCCACCTCCTCGGCTTCCCAGAGAACAGAGGTCAAGACTCATTCACTCATTCAAAAAGCAGCCATGGGCGTACCCCGGTGGCTCAGCGGGTTGCGGATCTGGCGTTGTCACAGCTGTGGCCAGAGTTTGCTCCCTGATCCGGGAGCTTCCGAATGCCTCCGGCATGGCCAAAAAAAAAAAAAAAAGCAGGGAACACCTGATACATGCAAGCCTGGCTCTAGATGCTAAAAATACAGGTATTTTACAAAAATATAAGGTGAGTAAAGGCCATGCTTTGTTGCCTTGCCAAAGCTGAGAAAATACTGTGCAGTCTTTGCAAGGTTCCAAGGAGCAAAAGAGCTGACTTCCGGCATCCCAGGAGGCTGGGGAAAGCCGGGAGCCCCAGGTTCCAACCTGCTCCAGCCGGTCCACAGTCCACCAAGTGGCCAGGTGCCTCAAAGCACACAGACTTGGAGCGCTCCTCTCTCTGATCCATCCCCGCAGCCCCTCCACCCCTGCCCTGTTTCAGGGTTCCTCACACTGCCTGTTAGCTGCCCCCCTCCTCCGGCTCTCCTTCTGCCCCGTCTCCTCCACACCAGCAAAGCTGGCACAGGACCCACTATGGCCAGGCCTCCTTAGGGTGGCAGAAAAGGGGCCTCACCCTCAGGCTCCAAAGGCCCTGCCTGCCCCACACCTGCAGCCCTCAGTCTGAACCCAACAGCACAAACCACGTATGTCAGGAACCGCCTCCCCTCCCAGCCCTTCCCAGCTGTCCTGCGCGCCCGAAACGCGCCCCCAGTTACTGCAGAGAACACCCCCCCGACTCACCCTACAAGACCCACTTCAAACGTGACTCCTCTAGAAAGTCCTCCAGGCCAGCATTCCCCAACGCATGGAGTCTGGAACGCCATCCCAACAAAAGGACTCCCTGGCCTCATAAGTTTGTGAAACCCCTCCTTCTTGGCAATCTGTGCGTGGTTAGCATGCTACGCAGCACAAGCACGAACAAAATGCTTACTACATATTTTTCTAAGTGCTTTATTAATATGAATTCATTGAAGCCTGGAACAACATTATGTAGTAGATACTCTGATCACCCCCATTTTACAGAGGAGAAAACTGAGGCACAAAGACACCCAAAACTCCCACACACGCACCTCCCCTAGACGGGTACTTGCTCATTCGCCCCTTGCCTGCCGCCCCAAGCCTGCTCACCCCACGCCTGCCCACCCCACTTGGCACACATTTGTGTCACAGCAAACTATACTCTTGCTTCTGAGTCAACCCCGCTGGCCAGGGCCCAGGATGGAACCAACAAGTCCTGCGCTACAGAGACACCACTAATCCCATTGGGCCACAGCGGGTATGCCAACAACTTTTTTTTTCTTTTTAGGGCTGAACCTGCAGCTTTATGGAAGTTCCCAGGCTAGGGGTTGAATCGGAGCTGCAACTGCCGGCCTACACCACAGCCACTAGCAAGGCCAGGGATTGAACCTGCGTACTCATGGATACTAGTCAGGTTCAGAACCCGCTGAGCCACAACCGGAACTCCTCCAATAACTCCTTCTTTTTTTTTTTTTTTTTTTTTTGCCATTCCTTGGGCCGCTTCCGTGGCATATGGAGGTTACCAGGCTAGGGGTCCAATTGGAGCTGTAGCCACCAGCCTATGCCAGAGCCACAGCAACGCAGGATCCGAGCAGTGTCTGTGACCTACACCACAGCTCACGGCAACGCCAGATCATTAGCCCACTGAGCAAGGGCAGGGATCGAACCCACAACCTCATGGTTCCTAGTCGGATTCGTTAACCACTGCGCCATGACGGGAACTCCTCCAATAACTTCTTGAAAGTAAGTCACCAGGGAAGCTGGAACCAGCTTCAGGGACAAGGCCCACAGCAGGCTGCAAGGGATCCTTCGCTCCCTGGAGTTTGCAGAGAGCCTCTCACATTCAGGCCTGGGGCAGAGAGCTCAGCCCCCAGCTCAGTCTGCCTTCCATGGACTCAGAGAAGTTTGGGTGGTTAAATGCCTGGCCTGGGTAAGCTCCAATTCCCGAGAGGCAGGTGTGGGTGGCAGGCAGCCCAGGCGCAGGGCACAGGCTCAGGCTCTCATGTCCCAGGTGGGCTGATCAGGACCACACTAGGAAGCAAACAGCTACGAGAAATGAGTCCATCTGCAAGGAAGGAAAGTGGGAAGTGTGCTCTCTGAAAAAAAAGCACAAGTGATCACAGACATGGGAGGTGAGCAGAGCAGTCCGAGAAGGCTTCCTGAAGGAAGGAGTCTGTGACTGCCCCAAAAAAGGGTGGAACCGGGGTATAGGGGTGCGGAGGGGACAGGCCAAGCACCTCAACTTGGCAGAAACCATAAGAAAGAGACTTCAGAGTCAGAGAGAGTCTAGAGGACCAGGCAAGGGAACTGGGGTGGGGGGGAGGCAGGGCGCCAAAAGACCCCTGCATTCCCCCAGTGCACAGGGTCTCCCACTACAGGTCTTAAGCCAGAAGGGCCATGGAATCAATTTTCTAAGCCTTGGCAAGCACTTTTTCATGAACTAGATAGAATACAATAAAAAAGAAAGTATCACATATGGTAATAGTAAGTGAAACTTGTTTCAGGTATGCGTTCGTGCATGCGTGCGAGTGTGTGTGTGTGTGTGTGTGTGTGTGTGTGTGCGTGCGTGCGCGCACATGGACTCAGGAACCATATAAAAGGCATTTCCTACTATGGTCATGATGAAAGAATCTCAGAAACCTCTGTTCTCCATGCAGTGCTTCCTAAACCTGGCTTCGCCAAAGAAAAAACTGCAAAAAACAACAACAGAAAACCCACCTGGGGAGGCCAGTAAATACAGCTCTCTGGGCCCCGGCCCTCCAGGCTCATGCGTGGGTCTGGAGATCCCATTCTTTAATCTTCCCAGTTCATCCTGAGGAGCCAGCCCTCGCCCAACTGTTTAGGGGACTCCGTACCTAAGACCAGCTAAATAATGTGTGGGTCACAGTGCACCCTGAAATTACGAGGCCCCCTCCTTCGAAAAGCGGGGAAAACCTGTCATTAAAGGCAAGTGACATACAAAGTGTAGGAGTTCCCGTTGTGGCTCAGGGGTAACAAACCCAACTAATATCCATGAGGACACGGATTCGATCCCTGGCCTTGCTGAGTGGGTTAAGGATCCCACCTTGCTGTGCCTGTGGTGTAGGCCATCAGCTGCAGCTCTGATTGGACCCCTAGCCTGGGAACCTCCATATGCCTCAGGTGCAGGCCTTAAAAGACAAAAAGAAAAGAAAAGAAGGGTTTTCCTCCCTTGTGAGCTCTTGCTCTCTCTCGACCTATCTATCGTTTGCTTAGTGTTTCGTGTTTCATGTCCCCCCCCCCACCCCCGCAGGTAAGTGCAGACCCTGACAGGCACCCTCAGACCCTCCCTGAAACTGCATGATGTACTCTCATGCACGGCACCCCAGCCGGGGCAGGGGTCTCCCGTCCAGGGTATGCAGGGAGGCCAGGCCAGGGTTCTCCCCTCCAAGGTATGCAGTCCCCACCCCGGAACACGCTAGGATCAGGTCGGCCAGAGGCTCTCGGTTGCCCAAGTCACCCACTGGGCACACCCTGGCACAGCCAGCCTGGGGTGGGGTAGTGGGCACTGCAGCCGCCACGCCCCAGCCCTAGGTGCACGCACCCAATCCCAACCCTCTCTGAGCCCACATACAGGCTCCTGCCAGAGGCCGAGGATGGCAGCAGTCACTGGGCAGGGGTGGAAAGGGGAGGCCAGGTAGACCTGGGGTGCCAGAGTGGCGGAGTAGGGGGAGTAAGTAACGGAGAACCCACCCAAAGGAGGCGGTAGGAGGTGATAAGAGGTGGGTCATGGTCAAAGCTGAGGATCAAGTCACTGGTGCCCCTTTGGGGAGAGAGCTCTGGTCTCTCTTCCTCTTCTTAAAAGGACAGTAATCCCATCATGGGGACCCCACTCTCATGACTTCATCTAAACCTAATTACCTCCAAAAGGCCCCCCCTCTAAACCCCATCACACAGAGAGTTAGGGCTTCCACATGTGAATTTGGGGGCTAGAGGGAACACAAACATTCAATCCATGACACCTCCTAATATGACGCAATGTGATCCACCAGACCTGTTACGAAGTATTCTTGCCCTGACCCCCACCCCCACAAAGATCATAAATCTGGAGTTCCCACTAGTACTCAACAGGTTGAGAGCCCCGACTAGTATTCATGAGGATGCAGGCTCCAACCCTGGCTTCATTCAGTGGGTTAAGGATCTGGCATTGCCACGAGATTCAATGCAGGTCGCAGATAAAAGTCAGATCCGGCATTGCTGTGACTATGTAACCAGCAGCTACAGCTCCAATTTGACCCCTGGCCTAGGAACTTCCATCTGACGTGGGTATGGGTATTAAAAAGAAAAAGATCCTAAATCTAATAAAACCTTTACAACTAATCTCTAATACAGAAGAAATACAGTGGGTAGAGGATCAAATTATTTACACCACTTGGAAGCAATCAGTCAAATCTAGAACCCGGGATTCTGCAGGACAACTGGCCTTCTTCACTAAGTCAACGGCAGGGGCAACAGCCTTCTTTTAAAGAAGAGCGTGTCCTCCCACCATGAAGGAGACGCAATAACCAGTAAGTGGATTTGATTTCGATCCAGATGTGAACAAACCAACAATGGAGAAAGGCTTTTTCAGACAACTGGAGAAATCTAACGTGGATTGGGTTTCAGATCCAATGATAAGGAAGAAGGAAGAAGAAGAAATGGTGGTGAGTCTGCTGGACGTGGTTAACGGCAAGATGGCAAGGAATCAGGTGTGCGGTGAATATTACAAGCGCAATGCGTGAGTCTGGGATGTGCTTTAAAATGCTCCACACACACAGAAAATGTGTCGGTGGGGGCGGTGGCAGGGGGACAGAAGTGTGGCTAAATGGAGGGTTCGCTTTACTCTCTCTTTGTGTGCAGGCTTGGCAACTTCCATCTAAAAATTTTAATTCGGTATTTTTAAATGTCCCCCAAATCAAAACATCGAACTTTACAGAGAACAGTGGTTCTTAACTGGGCATGATTTTGTGTCCCCACCCCCACCCCGGGAGATATTTGGCAGTGTCTGGGGACATTTCTGACTGTCACAGTTGGGTAGTGGAGGTGTACTGTTGGTATTTAATGGAGAGAAGCCAAGAATGCTTCAAAATATCCCACAGTGGGCAGGACAGCATCCACCACAAAGGGCTCTCCAGTCCACAAGTCATGGGTACCAAGGTTGAGAACCTTGAGACAGAGGCAAGCAGAGTTTCCTAGGGGCGCATAGGAGGCCATCTCCCTCAGCAGGAAAAGGCGTTCCTAGCAAAAGAAAAAAGGAGATTCAGAGAAATGACTCATGCAGTGTAGCTGATACAGAGAGAGACAAAAGATAGGCTTTAAAAAGGGAGCCTTTGCCCCTAACGCTGGAGAGGGTAGATGTCATCCTAAGGCCCAGGGCTACCAATGCATCACACTGGTCACTTTCCTGCCCCACACACACAGTGACGTCACCTGATTGTCCTGCCCTCCTTACCACTGAGCCCAGACTCCCCCTCAGAATCCTCCTTAACACACTGGCCTGGGCAGCTCCTACCAATCAGTGAGAGTTGACCTAAGAGTTGAAATCTCTTGGCCAAGATGATGCACGAGATGTTGGGTCTCCAAAGGGTCTTAACCACTGGACAGCAGTGTGGAAGAAGAAGCCAGACTATCATAGAAGTAAAATAGGCCCCATCCAACCATGGCTAAGCTGGTCATGAACCGTGCGCCCTATTAACAGGCATTTGGGCAAAGAAGGGGAAGCCCAGGATGCCAGACCCCATCACCACTGCCCACGAGCTACGGCTTTGCTAACACACACCCGCAGCCCTCTTGCAGAAAGCTGCAGGGTCCCCTGAGAGCTGGGAGAGTAGGTCAAGGGGACAGCAGGTTGAAGGCTGAAAGGCAATGAAGGTGGGACAAGCTGATAGGCTGAGAAGAGGGACTGAACAAAGGAGAGGGTCAGCGGGGTGAGTGAGGGAGTGAAGGGCCAGAGGGCCTGACTGATGAGATACCAAGGTAGGAGGTTCCTGCTGCCACAAAGCAAGAGCTGGGGGAGGCCAAGGAAAGTGGCTGATGTGGAGGGAAGGGTATTTAAGCTGTTTCTCTGCTTTAAACCCGGGCAGATCCCACAGTGCTCCTGGGTTCTCTTAGAAGATTCCATCTCCAAGCATTAGAACTTTATCTTTTATCCAAATTCAAACCTCTTGGCACCAGCTGGGAGATTCGCACCCAGATAAGGTGCAAGGCCCTTCTCATGCCCCATCACTCACTGCTGTGTTGGACCCTTTAGGGTTAGATACAGAGATGAGGAGGAGACAACAGGCAAGGCTTCTAATGACCATCTGTGAAAGGGAGGGAGGGAAAGATCAGGGAGGGAAGCAGAGAGAAGAGAGATATACATACTTTAAAGAGTTTAGCCAAGGCGTGACCCTTCCTTGGCTCGGATGGAAAAACTGGGGCGGGGAGCTGGGGGCTCCGTCCTTGGGCAGCCTTCCCCGTCAATTAATGTTAGGTTTCCCTTTAGCTTTCATTTGGCATCTGAACAGCTCTACGGATGACAAAAGGCATGGGTGGCCCAAAACGCAAGGCTGCAATATTCCACTGGAAACAGCCCTCTAAGGAATTGGGGTCCTCTTCCCTTTGCCACAATAGCTTCAGCAGAGGGGGCCCACCTTAAGCTGCTGACCAGGGCAGAGCACCCCTGGGTAAGGCTAGATGTGCCAGCACACGTCAGATCCAGATGTCCAGCCCAGGAGGGTAGGTACAGGTACACGCGCACGCATACACACACACACAGACACACAGAAAGGAGGACACAAACTGCCATCAGGAGCAAAAACTGTGAAATAAAAGAACACAATTTGTCAAAAAACAGCCCCGTCACCCAGCCCATCAGCTGAAACCAAGCCACTGTAAACACATTTACGGAGTCAAGCAGAAGCCAAAGCTGTGAAGAGCCCAGTGCCAAGCGTTGTCCCCAAGTCTCCTGTTGCTCATGAATTCATGAGACACAGGACTCTGTGACACCAGACCAGGTCCAGCCCGTATCTCTCCCAGATCTGAATCAGGTACCTGCAGTGCCCACGCTGGGCTTTACATGGAAGTTACACTCTGGAGCATCCATCTCCAGATCCGGAACCTGCCCCAAGCCTCCTGAATACCTCCCAGGATCCTATTCAGAAATCCATTTTCCACAAATTCATCCAGATCCTTCCTGAATCTAAGTACACCTTCTCGCTGCTCCCATCCTGGTAGAGAGAGTTCTGGAAGATTACCATGTTTATTTGGGCCTCGTTTTACTTGTGCTAAAACTATCCTTTCCAAGTGTTTCTGGAGGTCCCTAAGGTCCAGCCCACCAAATGCCAGAACCCCTGTCCCCAAGCACCAGATCCCTTTATGGACGTCCCTCTGGTCCCTCTCAGCATGCAAAGTCCAGGCTGCAGGGCCCCGGCCCCCACCCCCACCCCCAACACACACATACTTTTTAATTAGAAAACTAATACATGTATATATGATCCTTGTAAACAAGACACATGCAGAGGGGAAAAAATGGGAGATCTCTTTCACTCTCTTCCTCTGGTCCAGCCCCGGGTCTTTCCAAAAGTGGTTTCCTACCAACTTTCTTTCTGTATATATGTACATGCGTAGCTGTGATCTATACACAGATCGATTTTTTTCATGGGATCATTCTATATGTATCATTCTGCAACTGTAAAAGCTTAAATTTCAGACTATTCTCATATGTAAGTGTGCAGAGGCCTCACTACTGTGGGTGTTTGGAGAATAATACTAATAGAAGCCTTGGGTAAGTATTTCCAAACAAAATGAAGGAAATAACATTGCTTGCAAAACTTTCTGGAAGCACTTTTATGCTCTTCTGAGTCCCGCCTTATCTAGCCATGAAGCTACCATTCTTCCCAACATAAAAATACCCCTGTCTCCTTGATAGACGACACTGCCAGAATTCGTCTTGGTAATTCTTAGGACCTCCCAGGCTTGGCAAATGTCAAAGAGGACAAAAGACCTGGGATCTGTCTCTTGCCTTGCTCCATAAACGATGAGCAGAGTGGTGCCATGGAAAGAACAAGATCTGGCGAAAGAAAACAGGGGGTGAATTCTGAGTTGCCTCTGATCTTGGGGACCTCTCTCTGAGTCTGTTTCCTCGGTTATAGGAAGAGATAATACTCTTAATAGCTACACCTGGAGTGGTTTTAGGATCAAAAAAAGATGAATGGTACCAATTCAAGTTGTGTGTTCTAGAAGGCTATTACAGCCGTGTGAGTCGTAGTTATTATTAATTGGGAAAAGCTAAATTCGAGCGAGTTGCGCAAATGAGGGATTTAGCAACTTTTACTTGAGAGATTACACATTTTGCGGGGGGGGGATTCAACCGCGGGGTGAGACGCTGCTATAACTTTCCTGGGGTGGCCAGGGCGCCACCTGCCGACGGAGGAGGAGGCCGCAGGTGGGTCCCGGCACCGCGGGCTCCTTGACCCTCCCTGCTCCTTCTCCCACCCTAACGCGGACCCATCCGAGCCGAGCCGATTCCACGTTCACAGGTTGCTGAGGAGCCACAACTGGGGCTCCTTAGAGGCCCTAGTCCCCAAAACCGGATGGAATCGCCCCTCCGGTGTCCCTGGCGGCGAGTGTGAGAGTAGGGGGACCGGACGCAAGGCCCTGGCATCGCGGGAACCTGCTCCCCAACACAAAGCCGCGGCCGCGCAGGTGAGGGCGGAGGAGCCATGTGAGCCCGTAAACGTCCAGGGACTAAACCATCGAGCGCCAGCGAGCCACGGTCGCCCCTCCTTGCGCCCCCGCCGCAGGTTTGAGCCACCTCCACTAGGATTCTGGAGCCGAAGGGGCGAAGGTTGGGGAGCAAGAAAAGGAAAAGGGGGGATGGGCGCGGCCTCAGACCACCGCAGTCCCAGCCCCACACCTTCAGTCTCTCCGTCCCGCGCTCCCAGCCTCCACTGTCCTTGCCCTCAGCGCCCGATCACTCCGCGTCCCCAGCCCCCAGTCCCCGACCGCCCCGCGTCCCAGCCCCCCGCTGTCTGTGCCCCTAGCCGGGTCGCCCCACGCCCCCCAGCCCTCAATCCCATCATCCCAATTCCAAACCCCACCCCCGGCCCCAGCCCCGGACCGCCCTGCGCCCCCCAGGCCCCCAGTCTTCAACCGCCCCGCTCTCTCAGCCCCGGATCCCATTATTTCAAGCCCCAAACCCCACTCCCCACGCCCCCAGCCCGGCGACCGCCCCGAGGCGGAGGCCCCGGGCCCCGCCGTCCCCAGCTACTCACCGGCGGCTCCCGTAGCCACTGCCGGGGGAACCGGCGCCCGGCTCGGGATAGCCGTGCTGCTGCAAGGCTGCGGCCGGGAAGGGGTAGAGGAAGCCGGTGGCCAGCGCCGACCCGCATAGGCAGCAGCACGCCCAGGGCAGGAGGAGAGCCAGCTTCATCTTGCGCGCCCGCCCGCCCGCGGGGACCCGGAGTCCCCGGGCGGGAGGACAGTTGGGAGCGCACCGGCGGCGGGACGAAACCCGCGGCCCCCACCGGGAGCCGAACGAGCGCGCCGGCGAGCGGACGGAGCCCGGGTCCGAGCTGGAAGTGTCTCGGGGGCGCCCACGCCTCTCAGGGCCGCCTTTTCAAATTCAGCGAGGTGGGCTCTGCTCCGTCAAAGGGGGCGTGGGTCTTTCGCATTAACCCTCGGCGGTCCGGGGCCGAGGAGACTGCCCTGGCGGCAGAACGGGGGTTTCCGCTCCGCTGGGGGTCCCGAGAGCCGCGCGCCCCGAAAGCCAGACCTTGGGCCTGAATCCCGGCACACACGCTCTTTAGAACCGTCCCTGTTTGGGTCGCAAATGCTTGTGGCTCTCCCACTGTGTGCCTGGCAAGTACACCTGGCAGTGTTGTTTAATCCCCGCAACGTTGCTCTCTATATTAGGCGGTGCCTTTCCCGTTTTTTCAGAAGTACAAACTGAGGCTCAAAAAAGTTAAGGCAGGAAAAACCCACGCTCCTTGTCTAAGCCGTTTTGGAGAGAACCTCTGCACACCCAGACTTCCCCAGAATCCTCTCCCACTTTCACCTCCAGCCCTACCTTGCCAGCTGTCTCCCTAAGCTGAGAAGCAGCTGGGAATGAAGGCAGCATTCAACGGGGGTGAAAAGTTGTCCCCAGACTCACAGATTCAGGACGCATCACATCCGGAAAGGAGTTGGGGGGAAGATGTAATACAACCCCATGTTTTACGAATGGGAAAAAGTTTCAGATCAAAACTGAGCCCAAGGCCAGCCTGGCCCCACGTTGTTCTTTTCTGGACAGAAGGATCCCCACAGTGCTTGTATGCAGCACGAAAGGTGGGTGGGACCTGAAATCCAGCCTGTGTCCCACTCGCCTGGTGGAGAGTCTTTATCTAATTCTCCCCAAAGCATCCTAGGGCCTAAGAGGCCCTGAGGCTGACCCTGCCCCTGCTAAGAGTGGGGAGCTCCTAGTCGGTAAAATGCTGGTAGGACTGGGGGGAAGCCATCAAATGTGGAAGTGCTTAGGAGTTCTCTTTTGGCACAGCGGGTTAAGAATCAGCGTTGTCATTGCAGTGGCTTGGGTCGCCTCTGTAGTGGATCCCTGTGCAGGCAACTTCCACATGCCTCACGGGTGCGACAAAAAAAAACAAAACAAAACTGGAAGTGCTTAGTGGCTGCGACCCATTTTGTAAAAGAACTGTGGGATTGTTATGAGAGGAAGACTGGAAGATGCTGTTGAAAATGTGGAGGGAAAGGGCCACTCCCACAGCTTCTGCCCTCTTGTTTACATCCCCCAACACGTATCCACATGTGCATTTCCCGCAAGTACCCTCTCGAGTACATATCTCAGGATATCATGTCCAGCCCCCTTTACCTCCCCCTCTACTGCCCATCCTTATCCACTCATCTCCCTCAGACTCTGCCTGGGCCTTTTAAGTGGAACTTCCACACTCCCCAAGTCCAGAGTCTCCATGGGCTCTGGGATGGACAGCCCTCTAATGGGAAATGCCACTTGGACCCAAGACCACTTCCTCCATCTCCATCCCTTTCTCAAGGCCTAAAAGATTTGGAGAACTTGAGTTATCAGGGGATTTTCAGTGCCTCCCCCGAAAAAAATCTGAACGTGTTCCTTGGGCTGGTTTCCAACACTCAATAAATGATGAGGTCATTCCCCCCCACACCCCACCCCCACCAGGAATTTGTAAGCATCTGTCTTCCTCCTTCCCCTCCTTGACTTGCATAATGAGATCTTAAGGACCCGAGGAATTCCGCATTGCTATAAATTGGCTTGATGCTGTAGGCATTGCAGTCAAGGAACAAGAATTTGGTTTTTACCTTCAACCCATTTTTTTCGGTGCCGTGGGCTGCACCCAAGCTGGAGGGATCAAGGCGAGGAAGGGATAACGCTATTTCATCACTGAAGGATTCTCTTAGGATAAAAAGCTTCAGGAAGTGAAAATAATATATCCCAGAAACCTCAGGGAGGTTGGTCAAGTTTGGTCCTCCTTTTCACATCCCAGACAAAAAGTTCATTCCACTCCTGGGAACAGGTAGTAGGAAACTTCTGTGTCCAGCACTGTGCTGGGTGCCATGAACACTGTTAGAGAAGAAAATACCATGGTCCTCTCCCTCGGGATGCTTACACTATGCTTTAGGGGGGGCATTAAAATGGCCTTTTTTCCTTCAAAAGCCAGCAGGCAGTCTGGACAATTGGTCTGCAAACAAGAGGAGGTCCCATTGAGAGGGCAACGGATAAAAAGACAAAGATGCAGAAAATTGAGAAAAGAAATAGGATATCATCCACACCACCGAGACCCAGAAGCCCCAGGTCTGCTCCTGGCTCCCCTGCTGACTTGCTGGGTGACCCAGAGTAAATCCCTTCCATCTCCCGCCCTCCCCAGCATCTCCATGTGTAAAATGAAGAGTGAACTGGCCTGTCTCTAAAGACATTTCCCATTCAGGCCTCCTCTCTAATCCACCTCATCCTCCACTCCCATCTCCAAGGCAGCTGTGGATACACCCAGCCTTAGTATGCTGTCACTCTTGTGGGCAAGATTTCCAGCTGCAGCACCCCCCAGCGGTGCCATAGGGCCAAGAAGAATGGAGAGGGATCCTATGGCCTCACACTCCAACCCCCCTGCTCAGCCCCTGAGAACAACAGGTAGTAGAGTCCAACTCCAACAGGTACCAGCTGTGTGACCTTGGACAAGTTACCTAACTTCTCTGAGCTTCTGCATTTATAAAACCAGAATGGATAGGTTTGCTAAAATAAATCAATGAACTAGTCACATAGTGCTTGGAATCATGTGCCTGACATGTTACAATGCTCTATAAACTTAACAATTATTATTTGCAGAGCTTTGATGAGGGATAACATTGAAAAACAGCTCACTTCTCAAACTCCCAAGTGGGCTCCTACTCAGGAGTGCTGAGTGCTTTCTCGGAAGACTCTGGAGCCCAGGATAAACTTGGCACATCCTTCTCTGTGGTCAAGAGTTTAAAACAAAACCTTGTGGGGTTTTTTTTGTCTTTTTTTTTTTGGCATTTCTTGGGCCGCTCTGGCGGCATATGGAGGTTCCCAGGCTAGGGGTCGAATCGGAGCCGTAGCCACTGGCCTACGCCAGAGCCACAGCAACGCGGGATCCGAGCCGCATCTGCAACCTACACCACAGCTCACGGCAACGCTGGATCCTTAACCCACTGAGCGAGGCCAGGGATCGAACCCACAACCTCATGGTTCCTAGTCGGATTCGTTAACCACTGCGCCACGACGGGAACTCCCCTTGTTTTATTTATTTGTATTTTTTTATTTATTTTTCTTTTTAGGGCTGCACCCAAGGCATATGGAAGTTCCCAGCCAGGGGTCCAACTGGAGCTACAGCTGCCGGCCTACACCAAGCAAGGCCAGATCTGAGGGATCCGAGACACGATGGCAACCTACACCAAAGTGCAGGGCAGTGCCGGATCCTTAACCCACTGAGCAAGGCCAGGGATCGAACCCGCATCCTCATGGATACCAGTTGGATTCTTTCCGCTGTGCCACAACGGGAACGCCCAACAAAAACCTTGTTTTAAAAGCAAAGATGGAAACTGTCTTGAGTAGAAGGTGCCATTTGCATTATTTTTCAAGATAAAATATACTTGTGGGTGGCAGCAAATGTGGGAAAGTTTGACCAGTCCTGAAATAAAGGGTGAACTGGCACCCTCGGAAGGCCCCGAGGATCATCCTCAAACATTAATGCCAGCTGGCTTCTGACTCCACTCCACACAAGTTCTGGTCTCTGTATTTGTAACTCACCAAATATATGTTAAAACCTCAGAGAAGAAGTCTCTGCTCCCAAGAGCCTGAGAAATCAAGCGCTGAAGGCTTGGAGCTGGGACCAGGTACAGCGCCAGCTCCCTCCTCCTCTCTTCCTTGGTGATCTCTGGGCATCACGGAGGCCCGCCCCACCTCCGAACCTGAACCTCAACACACATAAGGGTCAATGGCAGGGCATCACCGAGCCCTGAGCTCCTGGATGGCTCACCACAACTCTGACAAAGGCAAGCAGGGTTCTCGGAAGCTTCCCATGTTTCACACAAGGAGATGTGAAAAGTGATTGCCCGCAATCTTGTGCTCCTTCCCTGTTCTTTAAGTTCAAAAGCGCCTTAGAAACTGGCCTGTTTGTACAAAGAGGGATCAGATTTCTTGGTGGAATAAGACAAACCCCCAACACCACATACACACACACACACACACACACACACACACACTATACCAGAGAAGCGGGCTCCCCCACAACTATGTTTCCAGGCCTTTCTGATAAGAAAACATCAGTCGGCATCCTCTTGGGCAGACAAAAAGCAGATCTTTGCTTCTGCTGAAGTCAGCAGAGAAAGCCACTGAACAGAGAAGTAAATACTCATCAAGCTGAAGCCAAGGTAAATATTGACCTTCTGGCATGATAAATCCTCCTGTTAATCTAAAACAGAAATCTCCCCCTCCCCCTCGAGTGCCCTCATCGGACACCGATCCTGCAATTCCCCCAGAAGTTCAGGGAGGCAAGGGTAGGGACAGACTGGTTTTCAGACTGATTTCTCCAGCACATCCTCCCAGCTGTTCTGGATCCCAGGAGCACAGGAACGGGCTGGATTGACTCAAGGTAGTGGGAGAGTCACAACAAAGGGGCTTCTTGGTTTTCTTCCAAGCTTTCTGTACTTGGCCAGGGCAAAATACAGGCAGAATGTAGCTAGAGGGGAAGATGCCAAATCTGAATTTTCTTCTTTACCTGAACACCCTCAAAATTCCACCCAGCCCTATAAAAGGGAACACTTGACAAGTGCCAGCTTATCTGCTTCCCTGAACATTGACTGTGAAATAGACATTCCGAAGACAACAAATTAAGACAAAAACTGCATCCATCTACGTCTTTCTTGCATTAACATTCATGTACGGCTTTAGCAAGTAGATTTTCTGCTTCTTTTTTAGGAAATAAAGAAATAATCTCAGGAGTTCCCATTGTGGCTCAGTGGTTAATGAATCCAACTAGGAACCATGAGCTTGCGGGTTCGATCCCTGGCCTTGCTCAGTGGGTTAAGGATCCGGCATTGCCATGAGCTGTGGTGTAGGTCACAGAGGCGGCTCGGATCCCTCGTTGCTGTGGCTGTGACGTAGGCCGGTAGCTACGGCTCCAATTAGACCCCTAGCCTGGGAACCTCCATATGCCATGTGTGCGGCCCTGGAAAAGACAAAAAAAAAAGATTAAAAAAAAAAAGAGGGAAGAAGAAGAAATAATCTCACACACACAAACACACACACACACACAAGAAGAGAGGAGATTAGAGAGCTACCACAATAGCCCAAGATCTTAAACACCAATTGGGCAGGGAAAAGGAAGTATTAAAAACAAAACCTAAAAAAATGCCTTAAAAAATGGAGTCTGCCCAATTGCCAAAGCCAAAAACACAACTTAAACATGGTGATAAGAAATTTGACTGCTGACTAATGTAGCCACAACTAAACAAATGCTTCCCTAGGAACTTAATGAGATTGCTGGGTGAAAAACAAAGAAAAGGAATGTCTTTGGCTGGCTGGCCGCTATACCAGAATCCATACACTGGGGGAGGGGGAAGTTGCACTTGTAAACAATAGAAAGTTATTTCGCACAGTTCTGAAGACCGTAAGTCCAAGATCAAGGCGAGGATTTGGTGTTGCTGCAGCTGTGATGTAGGCTGGCAGCTACAGCTCTGATTCAACCTGTAGCCCAGGGAACTTCCATATGCTGCAGAGGCAGCCCTAAGAAGCAAAAGAGAGAAAGAAAGGAAGGAAGGAAGGAAAGAAGGAAGGAAGGAAAGGAAGAAAGAAAGAAAGAGAGAAAAAGGAAGTAAGGAAGAAGGAAAGAGAAAAGAGAAAAGAAAGATATCCTAACCGTTAAAGTATTTGGGGGGGTGGAGTCTTTGGGGTGATTAGGTCATGAGGGTGGAGCTCACATGAATAGGATTAGTGCCTTCTAAAAGAGATCCCACAGAGCACTCTCCCCTCTGGCCTTGTGAGGACACGGCGAGAAGATGGCCATCTATGAACCAGCAATCAGGCCCTCACCGGACACCAAATCTGGCACTGGACCTTGGACTTCCCAGCCCCCAGAACCAGGAGAAATTAGGTTCTCTTTTTCATAAGCCCCCCAGTTCATGGGAGTAGGGCAGCCAGAATGAACTGAGACATGCTTCCATCCTCACACTGTATCCCCCTGATGAGCTTTCTTCAGGAGGCAGCTCTTCACCAAATCCCTCCAACTAGGAGTGATACACATTCTGTGCTCCCAGAGATCTTTCCACAGTCTTCTATGTCCACGCCCACTTCCACTGGCCATGCTTAGTTCTCAACATGTTAGCCACTGCCCCATCACACACCACACACTCTAAGAACAAAGGTAGCTTCTCATTCATCTGTCTCCTGGGGCCTAATAACAAGCAACACACTCAGTCAAAGCTGAATAAATTTTAGCTGGGTAGCTGAGTAAATCAATAAACCACTTGATTGGTTTGTTCTCTTAAGCCACCAGGAAGAGGAGGGCCAGGGGGCCAAGCTGCCGTCTGAGGAGTGGTGTCTGGAGGACATTCGTTAAAGTTTGGGGACCTAAGCAATGCAATTGTTTACTATGTATTCATCCTTCTTTGCATGTGGCAAAGAAAAAGAACCACAAATGAAAATGACAGGTGGGTCTATGTTTATTGCAGCACTATGCACAATAGCCAAGACATGGAAACAACCTAAATGTTCACTGACAGATGAATGAATTAAGATGTGGTACATATATACCATGGAATACTACTCAGCCATAAAAAAGAATGAAATAATGCCATTTGCAGCAACATGAATGCAACCAGAGATTCTCATACTAAGTGAAGTCAGAAAGAGAAAGACAAATACCATATGATATCACTTACATGTGGAATCTAAAATATTGTACAAAAGAACCTATCTACAAAGCAGAAACAGACTCACAGAGAATAGATTCGTGATTAGGGGGTGGGAGGGAGATGGACTGGGAGTTTGGGGTTAGTAGATGAAAACTATTCCATTTAGAATGGATAAGCCAAGAGGTCCCCCTCTACAGCACAGGGAACTATATCCAATCCCCTGGGATAGACCACGATGGAAGATAATATAAGAAAAGGAATGTATATGTCTGTATGACTGGGTCACTTTGCTGTATGGCAGAAATTGGCACAACACTATCAATGAACCATACTTTAATAATAATAATAATAGAGACAGGTGGGTCCTGCAGATGACCAGACCAAAGAAGGAACTTGACATTCATTTCAAGAGAGACTGAGATCTGCCCCACTCACATTTCTACCCAAAATTGAGTCTAAACATTAAGAAAGGATTGTCAGGTGCAGTCTTCAAACTAAAAGTCTCCTGATAGCCCTGTAAATACCAGCCCCCTGTAAACACCAGCCCACCAACATCTTGTAAGTATTTACCACGGAGGTCTTTGTTGCACATAATCTAAAACACCTTCTTGGAAGGCATGTTTTGCTGAACAGCAGAGGAAGGCGGGCCATATTCCCCAAGGGTGGCTTTGCACCGATACCAAGACCCAGAAGAAAGAGAACAAAAAGGTTGTTCCACTTGATAAAACTTCCCTGCAATTTACTATCATGAAGTGTCTGTTTGAAGTCCAGACAAGGTCTAGATAAGCCCTTCATTGAGAAACCAGAAAAAAAAGGGGAGGCGGGGAGATAAGGCAGCCAGAATGGAACTCTGATTATGGAGTCATTAATTAAGTCCATGGAGCTGCCTTTGATTGGAAAAATAGATGACTGCAGAATTAAAGGCTTTGGGAGAAAATCTTTGCATGCGTACGGAGAGCCAAAAATTATTTCAAGGGTTTTAAAATTAAGGCACTATTAAAGCTAAGGCATTGGTTGTGACCAGAAGACCCTGTAAATTTAATCAAAATGTTATGATGAGGAGGGGGACAAAGCGATCCGTTTTGTCTGATTCCACACACAGCCTCCTTCAGGCGGCCCCAAGCACATTCTTAGAGACCCCAGAAGGCCCCTGCCACAAGGAAGCAGCCCCAGAGTCCAGTGTTCACTTCTCGGTGGTACCCAGAGGCTGCGACCCTCCTGGCGTGGCCGTTGGGCTCAGGGAGCAGCACCACCCCACCTGAATCTCTCCCTGGCATCCTGCCCCGCCTCCTCCGCCCCCCAGCAACCATCCAGCCCCAACAGAACCCCAGCTCAGACACTCACTACAGATGCTTTGGGCAACCTTCTTAACCTCCCTGGACCTCACTTCCCTTCTTTTTTGTGTGATGTGAGAAGAATACTCGCACCCAGGGTCACAAGGAAAACCCATACCTATCTCCATTCATCCCCATAATATGTGAAGAGTGGGGCCCATGGAAGGTCTGTGTGTGTTAGTTCTCTTCCTCACCTCCTTTTTCCAACCCTTCCCTAAATGACCTTCAGAAAAGATGGTTCTAGAATGCAGATCCTGTCATTGCCCTCCAGGTTTCTGCAGAGGGTGACAAGGATTTGGATTTGACTTCACATTTAGTCTGATGCTCAGGCCAAGAGACCCTCTTGGCTTCATCCCTCGCCCTAGCTGCTCTCCCTCCAGCACCTGCCATGGCTCCCCACTGCCTACAGAATAAAGTCTGGATTCTCTTTGAACTGGCATTCAAAGTCCTTCATGATCTGACCTCATACCACCCTTCTGGAATCATCTCTCACTGCTTCCTTTCATAAACACATTTCCCAGAGCAAGCCATATACACAGGGTGGGGAAACATCATGAGACTGTGAATGGCTCGGTGCCCAGCACCGAGAGGAGTCGGGGGAGAGAGATAAGCGAACCCACAGGTACAAGCATGTGACACCTGCACAGGGTGTGTAGGAACTCCGGGAGAGGGACCGACTGCTGCATCAGCCTGTGGGGGTTAAAGGTCCTAGAAGAGCCCTATGTGGGCTAAGGAGAGGAAGTGGGGTGAGTGTGCAAGACGGGGGAAGGGGGAGCAGGTGCAGAAAGGGGCTGAGCAGAGGATGCGGGCGAGGGCAAGAGATGAGGCCAGAACAGTTGGACCAGCAGGTGTCACATGCTTGTAGCTGTGGGTTCGCTCATTTCTCTCCCCCAACTCCTCTCGGTGACGGTTGGACCGGCAGGGACACATCATTAGGGGCTTAGCAGGCCGAAGTTGCCTCATTTGCAGAGGATGGTGCCCCACTGGAGGAGTTGCAGCAGGAGCAAGAACTGTCAGGCTTGCATTACAGGGGCATTTCTTCGGCCGCAGGAGGCAGAGCAAACAGGAGTGGAAAAGGTGAGAGGCTGGGAAACCAGTTCGAAGGCTCATGCGTAAACTCTGCTAGAAGTGTCGATGGGGAGGAGGGAGCAGCTTAGAGAGAAGCCCCCAAACTTTCTGCCCAGTTAGACATGCATTGCCCAAGAAGTTAGGTAGCCAACCACTGCTTGTGGCAACTGAGCTCTCGAGATGTGTCTGGTCCAAAATGAGACACTGTACATATATGGCATACACACCAGGTTCTGAAGCATTGGTTCAAAATTTCTACAAGAATGTAAAATATTTCACTAATAACTTTATATTGTTTCTATGTTGAGATTTTATATATATATATATATATATATATATATATATATATATATATATATATGCCTTTTTTTAGGGCTGCACCCGCAGCATATGGAGGTTCCCAGGCCAGGGGTCTAATTGGAGCTGTGCCTCTGGCCACAGCCATAGCCACAGCCATGCCAGATCCGAGCCGCATCTGGGACCCACAGCACAGCCCATGGCAACGCCAGATCCTCAGCCCACTGAGTGAAGCCAGGGATCGAACCTGCAACCCCGTGGTTCCTAGTCAGATTCGTTTCCACCGCGCCATGACAGGAACTCCTGAGATTATATTTTTGAGATACTGGGCTAAATAAAGGAGTTAAAAATTAATTCTTCATATTTCTCTTAAATGTTTTTTCTTTTTTCTCTTCTCTCTCTCTCAAATGTTTTAATGTGGCTAAGACTCAGAATCACGTCTAAAGCTTACATTCTATTTCTATGCGGCAGTGCTGGGTTAGAGGGACGGTGGAAGGGGAGGGGATGTCTGAAATGACTCTGGGTCCCTGCTCAGGAGACTGAGTGATGATCTGGGTGATAAGACTTACCACATGCAGCCCCTGCTTCCCGGATGCAGGTTCTGTCCCAAGCACCTTAAACCACGTGCTTTTTCATTCCTCCCAACAATCTAATGAGGCGAGTGCCAATGCCAGCTCCATTTTACAGATGGGAAAACTAAAGCACATGTGGATCCAGACAGTGTGACTCCAGGGTCCACGCTCCTAGTCACAACATACATGGCCCACTTGGAGAAGTGCCAAGGACTGAGGCTGGGAAGCGGCGAGCAGGGAGCAGGCCTGCAGGGTGACAGAAGAAAGGAATTCGTTTGGGGATGCGCTGAGTGTAGATATGCCTCTAGGATGGCCAAGGAGGCTGTTTCACTGGAGGGACAGACCTGGAACTCAGGAGGTAGATCCAGGCTGGGGCTGGAGACTACAGATCACAGAACAGATCATGAGGGAAACCAGCCAGGATGACTCTCCATGGAGCCTGCCCTGCAAGCCTCCCTCCCTCTCTGATGGCCAAGCCTCGCCCCACCCCATCCCCGACACATACAGCTGATCGCTGTATACCTCATAGTCACTGATTCATTTGACAAATATTTATTGAGTGCCTATGATGTGCCAGACACTTAATGGTAAGAATTTTTCACTGTACCCGGAGCATCATTTGAAGGAATATCCCTATCAAAACCAGTAGAATAACTTAAGGCAGGAAAAAAGCATTCTTGTTTTTTTTTTTTTTGGGGGGGGGGTGGTCTTTTTGTCTTTTAGGGCCGCACTCACGGCAAATGGAGGTTCCCAGGCTAGGGGTCTAATCCGAACTATAGCTGCTGGCCTACGCTAGAGCCACAGCAATGCGGGATCGGAGCCGCATCTGGGACCTACACCACAACTCACAGCAACGCTGGATCCTTAACCCACTGAGCGAGGTCAGGGATGGAGCCTGTATCCTCATGGATGCTAGTCGGGTTCACTAACCCCTGAGCCACGATGGGAACTCCAGGAAGAAAGCATGCTTAACTTTACACAAAACCATTGGAAAGGACTCTACCGTTGTGCTGAGTGAACAAGACAGACCAAGCCTCCAACACCAGAATCTTTACATTCTGCTCGGGGGTTCCGGCAGTTAATCAATAAATCAACACAGGAACTCCCCATTTTAAAACGTTAAGTGTTAGGAGCGATGGAGAGGCCGTTTTAGATGGGGCGGTGGGGGCCGGCCTCTGGGAGGAGGTGACATTGGAGCAGGGGCTTTAAGGACGGGGAAGGAGTGAGCATGAGATGTTCCAAGCAGAGGGAACAGCATATGCTGGAACGTGGCATGTTCAGGGAAGAGCAAGGAGGAGGATGTGGACGGAATGGGGCAAGCAAGGGGGAGGGGCCGAGGTCCAGATGGTTCCAAGCATCATGGGAAGCCCGAGGAGGCACACGAGAAGACGCTGGGAACCGCTGTGGCAGTGGAGGAAGTCCCACCATAAAGGGAGAGGGAAACTGAGGTCCCCGGGGCCAAGACAGATGTTCCATCCTGAGCAGTGCCTCAGGATTCAGGGGCCTCTTCCCAGGTATCTGACCCACCTCCTGTCACTGTGGGCTGCCTCCACACCCTTCACACAATGACCCTTCTGCCAGGGTTCAGCACGCTTTAGGCGGATAAAAGGGGGCCTAACATTTTAAAAGAGTTGTGACCAGAAGGAGAGAATGGTCTTAGATCTAATATCCAACCCCAGGCCCCCTGATGTGCTGGCTTTTCTGTTTGGTACCTCCCCTCCAGATCCACAGCCTGCCCCTCTTTAAGTGTGTTTATCCTAAGCACAGAACAAAACTCATCCAAAGAGAGCAAATTTGATTTTTGAAAAAGTGCAATGATAGAACAAATACGACATGCGAGTCAAAAAGATCCCCACCCCCGCCCCAGGAGTTCTCTTGTGGCTCAGGATTAAGGATGCAACATTGTTACGGCAGCAGCCTGAGTTACTGCAGTGGCATGGGTTTGATCCCTGGCCTGGGAACTTCCACATGCCATGGGCATAGCCCCCCCCCCAAAAAAAATCCTCCAAAAACCACTGAAAGGGGGACCTCCAGTCGTTTTGTGCAGTAGGAAATATTCAGCATCATTCACGAAGAATCCCTGTCTCAGAAAGACATGGAATCTCAATCGAATGAAGCCTCTGCATCTAACCATGACCTTACAGGAAATACAGGAGACAGAGGAACATGTTTAACAACAGCAAAGGGAAGCCATCAGCCAGGTCCAAGGGCAAAAGACCATCTCCAGGCCAGTCGCCTTGGTTTCTCCCACATGTGAATGGCATGAAGAAAAATAAATACAGTGATTAAATTAGATTAAAATTTAGATTAGATTAAGGAGATTTACCAAATGCAATATGGTATCCTGGCTTGGAGCCTGGAACAGAAAAAGGATATTGGTGGAAAAACAACTGATGAAATCTGAATAAACTTTGAAGATTCATATTAATAGTAACATATTCATGTTCATTTCTTACTTTTGACAAACACTCTGTGGTTGCCTAAGATACTGACATCAGGGACAACTGTGTGACGCGTATACAGGCCCTTCTGTACTAACTTTGCTACCTCTTCGTACATTCTAAAATTATTCCAAAATAAAAAGGTTGTTTTTTTAAAGAGAGAGAGGCTTTGAAAGTCTAAGCGCCACATACAATGCATGGCCTTTGTTTGGATCCTGGTTTGAGTAAACCTGCTGTAAAAACATCTTTAAGACAGTGGAGGAAATTTCAATACGGACTGGATATTAGATGCTATTTTCAGGAATCGTTGCTCATTTTATTAGGTGTGATAATGACATGGTGGTTATGCTTTTTTAAAAGCCCCTATCTGTTAAACACATGTATGTACTGGTGAAATGACATGATGTCTGGGATTTATTTTAAGATACTCCAAGAAAAAAAAAGTGGTGATAGTAGATAAAATGGGGTTGAAAATGGTTGATAATTGTTGAAGCAGATGATGCGGTACTACCTATCCCTCTGTCTCTATGTCTATATCTACATCTATGTGTCACACCTGAGGCATGAGGAAGTTCCCGGGCCAGGGATAGAAGCTGAGCCACAGCAGTGACAACTCTGAGTCCTTAGCCACGAGGCAGGAAGCTCCTGGGATACATATTTTAAATTGTCCACATTGACAAGTTAAGAGAAAGGAAGGGCGAAGAGGAGGAGGAAGAGAAGGAGTAGGAGGTCTGTGCGCTTCCCTCTGAGATGGAAGAGTCTGGCCACCAGTTTGCTTTGTCTGCCTGACCACTGCCAAGCCATCAAATGACACACCTCCCACCCTAAAGTTGGCAGCAGCAACGTAGCAGTACGGGGGAGTGGCAAGGAGTTGGGTCCTGGCCTTGCACAGGCTTCATTCAAATCCTGCACGGCCTCAAACAGGTCAGTCTCTGTGCCTCAACTATACCTTCTATAAGATAGCAAGTAGTAGGAGTTCCTGTCATGGCACAGTGGAAACAAATCCAACTAGGAACGATGAGGTTGCAGGTTCGATCCCTGGCCTCACTCACTGGGTTAAGGGTCCGGCGTTGCCATGAGCTGTGGTGTAGGTTGCAGACGCGGCTCAGATCCTGTGTTGCTGTGGCTCTGGTGTAGGCCGGCAGCTGTAGCTCCAATTAGACCTCTGGCCTGGGAACCTCCATATGCCTCGGGTGCAGCCCTAAAAAGCAAAAAATGGAATTAAAAAATAGATAAAATAATATAAAATAGAAAGCAGTACCTACCTACAAGGTTGTTGGGAATTTTAAAGGAGCTGATGTGTACAAAGAGCTTAAAGCTGGGCAGGGCATCCGGGAAGGACTCAGCCAACGTTAGCTGATTTCATTTCCATCGATACGCACTCCCCAGCCACTATAACTTGGTGACCATCATGTTCCTGCCTTCTGCTCCCCAGCCTCTCCTCGACTTCCTAACGTATCCCATATGAATGCTAACAACTGCCCGAAGTTGTTTGGCTAGAACTATGCCTTTCAGTTTTCACATGCTCCTAATTTCCAAATTAAATTCTCTTGTTTTCATGGTCCTTGTCAGAAACAATTTGATTAATCCCCGTCACCATTGTGAGAGTCTTCAGATGGGTCAAAGAGATCTCTTTTCAAGTAAGAGTTTGCCAAACTCTCTGGCTTCTCCTTGTAACTAGCTGATGACAGAAGCGATGTGATGTTGATCCTTGACGCCTCATTTTCCTGGGGGGTGACCTTATGTCCTGTGGCACTGGGCTCTCCCACCGTCTGTGCAGGAGTGAGCCCGTTTTTTATTTATGATCTGCCCTGTTGTCCTGCAGCCCAGCATCCTGTCCAGCTTTTGCGCTACAGCTGTGCCGTGAGCTGGGAGCCTGTGAGGGACATTAAAAGGAACCCTTCACTGACCCCTCAGTCCTCAGGAGAGCACACTTGCTCTCTGCCGGGCTGGTAGGTAGCCAGTCGGTTTCCATTTGAAGGCATTACACAACACAATCAAGCCCCTTCCTGGCTCCTCTTGTGGTTCTAACTTGTAGTCATCTAAAGTGCCTTTCTTAGCAATTTTTCATGCCTATGGAGAACGACCAGTCCGTGAAAAAGCATCACCCTGGAGCTGGGCCAGGTTTGCATGGTTCTAAAATCTGACGGTGATGGAGCCCTTCCCAGGTACCAGGAACTGAGCTGTTTGCCTGGGGTGAGTTGGCACATCTGTCCTCACAACAATCCTCCAGAGCAGGTGCTCTTCTTACAGCCATTTTACAGATAAGGACACAAAGGCACAAAGCAGTTAAGTAATGGGGCCAAAGTCACCCATTTGAGAAAAGGTGGAGCCAAGCTTTGAATTCAGACCGTCCAGCTGCGGGCCCCAAACTCCTTGCATCACTGTTTCATATGGCTACTCCCCCAGCGACAGGCAGGAACTGTCAGGCTGTCTGATTTGTCAGGATGTCTTTCTGACAGACACCAAAACGATTGGATCAAACAATTTTGTTGATGCTGCTGCTGTTCGCTTGATCGGTTGGTTGTGTTGCCTGAACAAATTAATTCCGTACATACATGAAGCATCTTAATGTGATTATCTCATTGTATCACCCCATTAATCGTGACATGCATACTACTACTCCTATCTTACAGAGGCTCAAACAAAGGCTTCTGCTTCCCCAAAGTCATATTACTAGTGTTTAGACAGAGTCCAAAAAGCTGAGTTGTCCATGGATACAGGGCAGGGCTTCAGCTTGCAGACTAGAGAACCTGACTCCGAGCCCCAAACTTCCACCAAGAGATTCAGAGTGAAGGTGGGGATGGAAACAGAGCAGGGTTCTCCCAGAGGTGCTGGCAGGAGGAAGGTTACAGGAAACCTGCCTCCTCCTTCTTCTTCTTCTCCTCCACTTCCTCCCCCCTCCCTCTCCTTCTCCTTTTTTGTTTATTTGTTTGTTTGCTTTTTAGGGCTACATCTGCGGCATATGGAACTTCCCAGGCTATTCCACAGCCACAGCAACGTGGAATCCAAGCCACTTCTGCAAGCTACACCACAGCTCACAGCAAGCCAGATCCTTAACTGAGCAAGGCCAGGGGTCGAACCCATATCCTCATGGATATTAGTTGGGTTTGTTACCACTGAACCATGATGGGAACTCCGAAACCTGCCTTCTCCTTGAACTGTCCCAACTTGCAGTCACTGTGACATAAGGAAACTATCTTCCCTTCCAAAACATCCCATGTAGACTGATAAGAGAATAGGGGCACAGTGCTTTGAAGGGAAATGATGTAGGAAACCCTCTGTGTTTGTTTGGGTTGATTCCTAAGGGACCTCAGATGAGATGAAGGCCCACGAATGGCTCTGCTCTGGTGGTTGGGCTGCTTGGTGTGAGAAAGGAATTGTTTCCCAAAACCCATGTCCTAGAGGGGCTGCCCAAACCACAGGGCTCTGCTGCACACCCGGGCAAGTTCTTCTGCAGCCTGGTTGTCACACAAGGAAAAGGAAATTCATATGGTCAAGATGTACTTAGACATCAAAATATGCCTTTGATGAAGACAATCACTAACTGTTTTAGAACACGACTCCAATATGTAAGTTTTATTGGGAGGGAAGAAGATAATGAGATCAGTGGATGAGACATGGCATCAAACTAGAGAATCAGGGTGGAAGGAGGATCACAGGACACTCGGTCCAACCCCATCCACGGTCTATGCCTTCCCTCCCATCCAAGCAGTCACCAACCTGTATCTGAACACCTTACCCACTGGGCAGGTTGTATATGAATTATGAGTCGTGGAGTTCCCTTCATGGCGCAGTGGAAACAAATCCGACTAGGAATCATGAGGTGGCGGGTTCGATCCCTGGCCTCGCTCAGTGGGTTAAGGATTGGGCATTGTCGTGAGCTGTGGTGTAGGTAGCAGGTGCGGCTGGGATCCTGCGTTGCTGTGGCTGTGGTGTAGGCTGGCGGCTACAGCTCCGATTTGACCCCTAGTCTGGGAACCTCCATATGCCGCGGGCGCTGCCCACAAGAGACAAAAGAAAAAAAAAAAGAATTACTAGCTGATGAGCAAAAGAGAAAACACTTCATACAAGTTGTCTGATACTTTCAATACAAATACCCCTATCTCAAGCCATAGCACCATTGGTTTGGGAACTCTGAAAGTTAATTTTATAATATACTCTATTGAGGACACGGAAGGAAACAAGGCTTTTATACATTAGCGGTGGAAATATAAAATGGCACAGTGTGGGGATAGGTCAAATTAGTTCCATTTATTCAAGTCAAAAGTGCATATACCCTTTGACCCAGCAATCCCACTTCTGACAATTTATCCCACATGCATACCAGCACATGTCAGAAATGAGATACATATAGTGTTATTCACCACAGCATGGTTTGCAATAGGATCAGGCTCGAAACTACCACATATATATATATCAAAACGGATCTGATTAATTCAAGTATGATACATCTACATGGCAGAATACCATGCAGCCATGAAAAAGGAACCAAAAGCTCTCATTACAATGATATGGAAAGATCTCCAGGCTACACTGCTAAGTGAAGAAGAAGAAAGAACAGAGTAGGATGTGTAGAGTATGTGTAATACCAGGAGAAATAAGATCATATACTAATACTTGTTTCTATGAGAAAACAATGCAAGACATATGAGAAAGCAAGAAAAGTGGTTCTACATCTGGGAAAGAAGGTGAAGAAATGGGGTGAATGGGAACGGGTGGGGGACAGACTTCCTTTGGAATTTTCTTTTTCTAACATTCTTATTTTCAACCATGTGGAGGTGTGCCTATTTAAATACACACACACACACCCACCCACCCACCCATACACACACACACACACACACACACACACACAAAACCCAAACAAAACAAAATTTAGCTTTGAGTCTTTTGGGAGAAAGTTGGTGAGCAAATAGCAGGGTATCCCACTTAACCCAAGGTTTCTGGAGCTTTCTCTTCTCCATCCCCCTCCATTGTCTAGCCTTCTAGCTCAGGGAGCCGCCCCTGCTTTGGAATCGACGGGGAGATGAGACCTTCCCCTTCTCTCCCTTCCTGGGCTTTGCAGTCTCCAGAGCCTCAGACTCCGTCCACAGGCTACTGAAGCACTGCCAATTCTTGCGGGGGCCGGGGTGGGAGGGTGGTGGTACTGGGCTCTGGTTCCCAGGCTATTGGGGGGTGGGGGAGGGTGTCCCACTTCAGTTTCTCTATCAACCAATGTCACAGCTAATTTTCTCCCTAATTATTTAAGAGGCAAGCACATCTCTCCAAGTCAAACAGTAAATGTTTTAGGAGACAACCCGATCTAGTCTCCTAAAAGGAAAATACGTCTCTCAGGAAATGATAACCCGGCTTTATCCTGCTAGGGCAACTTTGATGCTTCTCTGGGCCTGGTCTGGAGTTCAGGCGCCACCACGAGGAGACAGCCATTCATGGCTGCTTACCCCACCCCCATGCGGGGTGCCAGGCAGTACCTCTCCAACCAGGGTCTTCCTCATCCCAGCTTTCCCACATTTATAGGAGGGGCTGAAAAGAGTTTTTCTGCACTCTACACAATGATTATATCTTCAAATACAAACTATTAACAAAAGATTTTTTTCTTGTCTTTTTAGGGCCACACCTGCAGCATATGAAGGTTCCCAGGCTAGGGATCCAATCGGAGCTGTAGCCACGGCCTACATACACCACAGCCACAGCAATGCCAGACACAAGCCGAGTCTTCGACCTACACCACAGCTCACAGCAACGCTGGATCCTTAACCCACTGAGCAAGGCCAGGGATCGAACCCGCATCCTCATGGACACTAGTCAGGTTCTTTCCCACGGAGGAGATCTACCCCTGCCCTGAGAACTCCCATATGCTGCAGGTTTGGCCCTATAAAGAAAAAAAAAAAAAAAACCTCAGTGTGAGAGGTGAGTGTGAGAGGTGACTTCTTTAGGTAATGAACAAGGCTGGAATTTGCAGCTGCCCACTGGATGTACAGTAGCCTTTATTTTAAGCAAACCTACAGAATTTGGTACACACTGAGTCAAAAAAGCAGGAAATTAGCTAAGTTCAGCAAGAGCGAAATAACTCTGCCTGAAGAAATTTCAACAGGAATGCATCGTGTGTCAGTCAAGGCACTAACTTATTTGCAATAGGTTAAACATACAGACGCTCCCTTCTCCAAAAGGAGGGAGTGCTCAGCAAAGGAAGATTCGTGCTCAAAAGGTACAATTGGTGTAGTGGGAAAACACTAGGTCAAGGTCAAGGGTGTGGAGAGACGGTGGTGATCAAGGGGGTGGAGCGCTCAGAAGTATCGCGGGTGTTACAAAGATCTGAGAATGTTACGAGTGATGACAGCTGCCAGATATCAACCACTTAATGTACCAGGAACTGGGCTAGATTGCTTGTAAGTCTCAAGTCGTTCAATCCTCCCAACAACCTATAGGATGGGTTTAGAAGTCCCATTTCAGTGGGTGAGTCACTAAGGCTCTGTGTTAGTTATCTATCATTACGTAACAAATTACCCCAAAGCTTAGCACCTTAAAGCAACAATAAGCACATCATCCCAGACAGTTTCTGTGGGTCAAGAATTTAGGAGCAGCTCAGGGAGCTCTGGGTGGTTCTGGCTCAGGCTCTCTTATGAGGTTGTAGGCAAGATGCTGGCAGGGGTCACACGTGATCTAAAGGCTTGACTGGAGCCGGAGGACTGGCCCAGGATGGCTCACCCACATGGCTGGTAAGTTACCCCATGGGTAAGCAGGGAGCTTCAGTTCCTCACCCCATGGGGGCTCTCCCCAGGGTGGCTTGTGTCCTTGAGACATGACAGCTGGCTTGCCCCAGAACAACTGACTGGAGAAAGTGGAAGGAGGAAGTTACAATATCTTTTTATGATCCAGCCTCAGAAAATCCCTCAGCATCCTATTGGTTACATGGGTCAGCCCTACTCAGCGCAAGAGGTGAGTGTCACGGGAGCCATCTCGAAGGCTGGCTCCCACGGAGCCCAAGAGTGTAAGGAAGCTTCTTATGATCACTCAGCTAATTTCAAATTCTGCCTTACTCCAAAATCAGCAGTCTTTCCACTGCACGACTGCTTCCCCAACGGCTGCGTGCAGCACACTGACAAATGAAGACAAAAGATCCTAGTTAAGTCACATCCCTGTTTCACTGTTTTCGCCAAAAGTTTTATCTTCAACCCACTGGGAAATATTTTTTCATACTGAAAGCATAGCTCAGGCTTTATAATGGGAATTGATGAAAAATAATTTTATTTTATTGATTTTGCCCTAAACCAAACTTTCTGAAGCTTATCCTTGGCTAGAATGTTTTAAAAACCAATAATAAAAAATAAGGGATGCCTGCATAATAGAAGACAAAATATTTCCAGGTTACAAACCATTCTGTGATGATTTCTATCTTTGAGAGTTGAACTGAAAGTGCTCAAATCTCTATGTTGTAGGAGGAAGTGACTGAATGGCATTTTTATTCCCTTGAATAACAGGAAATCCATCATTTATTCTTTAGTAATAAAAACTGCATGTGTAAGAATTGGGACCACAGAAGGTCACCTCAAATTAAAGATTTTATGACTGGCGGTTATATTAAATCTTTTCAACAATTTATAGAAAGGATTTGAAATATGTCAAATGTATTTCTTTAAATTCTTTCAAGAGAGATTTTATTGCATCAAGTCACAAAATCAGGAGGAAAAATTACTCTTAGGTCATGCTGGCCTGGCCCCTGCCAAGGTCATATTGCTCCCTTCAGAATCAAAGGCTGGGTTGGGTATAAAGCCATCTGAAGTCAACCTCCTCTAATTAAAATGAAAGTCATAAAGCAAAGTATTTCAACAATCTACTACAATAATAATCACAAATTTATATCATACTTATATCCAAGACATGTAAAGCAGTTGCCATTTTTTATTTCTCTCACCTGGAAACAAAAACTAAAGCCCTAAGGCAAGTATAAGGGAATTTTCATTAACTTACATATTTATAGATTAAATGAATGTGCATGCGTATGTGTGTCTGGATGCATGTGCTGGAGAGATGGAGATGGAACTGAAATTTACGGGGCACCTATTGTGTCCAGAATTTGGACTGGGCCCAGGGGACCCAAACATGAATAAGACTCTTCAAAGAAGTCTCAGGTTGTTAAAGGAGGTAGCACCCCCCGCCCCCACCCCAGTGAGGTTCAGGAAACACCAGGACTGAGGAAGCCCTGGCTCTGGACCCAACACACCTGGTACGGACTGAGAGGCAAAGCCATTTCTGTGCAAAGAGGAGGTATCGTGTCTTTCCACACAGAAAGGAGAACCGCCATTGTAAAGCTTCATGGTTCCTGCCCCCTCCCCAACATTGATCCAGGATACGAACTCAGACCCTGAAAAATCACTGCTCTTTTTCCATCCTTTTCTCTCTCTGTGCTTCAGTCTGGAAATATTTCCTTCTGAACTCTCTTCCTTCTCCCTAATATTCTCGCTCTTGCTCTCGCTCTCTCTCTTTCTCTACATCTCGCTACTTATTTATTTTATAACTGGACTAATTCCATCTTTTTAATCTTTCCAATTTGCAGTTAAACCCACTTATTTATTTCTGAACTTTGCTTTTTTCTATGTTGTCAGTTATAGAATTGCTATTCGGTTTGTTTTATTTATGAATATATATGAACAGAAACATATTTCTACATTCTTGGATTTTCTGCTCAAATTCTCTATCTTATTTTTATCTCATTTGATCTCCTTTTTTGTTAAAAAACAAAATCCCTATCACATACTAAACACAGAAAGAGAAAGTATATTCAGGAGCTCCCATTGTGGCCCAGCTAAAATGATTCCAACTAGGAATCATGACACTGCAGGTTAATCCCTGGCCTTGCTCAGTGGGTTAAGGATCTGGGGTTGCCGTGAGCTGTGGTGTAGGTGGAAGATGCGGCTGGGATCCCGCATTGCTGTGGCTGTGGTGTAGGCCAGCAGCTGTAGCTCCAATTAGACCCCTAGCCTAGGAACCTGCATATGCCTTGGGTGCAGCCCTAAAAAGCGGAAAAAAAAAAAAGAAGAAGAAGAAGAAAGTGTATTCATTTTAAAGTTTTTATCTGATGGTTCAATAATCTAGGGTCCTTTCTGGTATGTTTCTGTTGTTTTTGCTTGTTTTTTCTTTCCATGTCACTTTGCCATTCACGAGTCTGATTCCTTTTATTATGTGATGGACATGATACTGTCTTAATGGCATTCCACATGCTGACTGGTATCTTCCAGATGTGTGGCTCTAGTCTTCACTTTTCCCATCGGGTACCGAATTTTATATCCCATTCCTCCCTCAACAGCTAATAGGCACCTCAAAACTAACATAACTAAAACGCAACCCTTAATCTCCCACCACAAACCCTCCCCCAGCCTTCCCAAGTCTGGAAATGGCAAACATTATCCACACAACCACATAAGCCAATGTCCTGTGACTCTTCCTTAACTCCTCTCTCCCTCACGCCTGACAGCTAATCCACCAGCAATTCCTGCCAGTTCTACCTTCAGTGTGTCCCAGATCCAACCTCGCTGCTACCCTAGCCAGACCATCAGCATCCCTCTCTTAAGCCACCTGAACACCTTCCTAACTGCCAGCTACACATCCTCACTTGCCCCTTTTGCTGCACACAGCAGTAGTGTTCACTTTTAAACACAAATCAGATCATGTCAGCACACAGCTCCAAATCTCCCATAATGACTTTTTTTTAGCCGCACCCTTGGCATGCAGAAGTTTCTGGGCCAGAGAGTGAACTTGAGCCACAGGAGTAACCCAAGCCACAGCAGTGACAATGCCAAATCCTTAACTGCTAGGCCACCAGGGAACTCCGATGACTTCCTGGCTGGCCAGTTTCCTAGCCAATATCAACCCCCATCCCCACACCCCACTCCCACTCTGGGCCCCACTTTTTGGGAAAAGAAATGTGCAAAGCTACAACGGACATTTCCCAGGTTCCTTTGCAGTGAGGGAGGTTCTACCCAATGAGACATAAGGAGAAATCACTGGATAAGGATTCTAAAGAAGCCACTGCTTTTCTGAGTAAGGAGGAGACTGGAGTACTTCTTTATCTTTTGACCTCTGCTCTTCACCTTTGTTCCTGCCTAGAAAGCAACGACACAAAGGTAGAGCAGCCTCACCAAAGGCGTCAGGACACAAAAGGAGAGAGAGGCTACATCAGCTGTTGTACGTCTATCCCTCGATTCCTTGTTATGTAAGAAAATAATCAATCTCATATTTGGTTAAGTCGCTGTGGTGGAGTTTCTATTACACATAGCCAAATACAGTCCTGGCACAGGCTTCCAATTACCCTTAGCATCCACTTCCAAAGTCTTACTTAATCTCTCCAACAGCACTTCCTGCCATCCCCTTATTTTTCCTGCACCCATGTCACCAGCCCTCTGGGCCGTTTTCAGAATATGCCAAGTTTATTTCCGCCTCAGTATCTTTGCCCCGCTGTTCTGCTGGAATGCTCTTCCCCTAGATCTTAACATGGTTAATTTGAGCCCTCTCTTCACTTAGCTTTGTGTACGTGCGAGCGAGCACAGCTCAGCAACGCCAGGTCCTTAACCCACTGACTGAGGACAGGGATCGAAACTTTGTCCTCATGGATGCTAGTCAGATTCATTTCCGCTAAGCCCTGCTGGGAACGCCTTAGCTTTCTCCTTTAATGTCACCTCTGCAGCAAGGTCTTGCCTTGACTACACCATCCAAAATTGGCTCCTTCACACTCCTCACCTCTTTAGTGATTTATTTTTATTCATAGCACTTACCAACGTCTAAAATTGTCTCTACCAGAGACTAAGTTGTTAACTTGTTTACTTAATATCCATCTACTCCACTGGAGTGAAAGCCTCAAGAGGTACAGGCACATCCTCAGCACCTAGAAGAGTGCCTGGTATACAGCAGGCATTCAAAAGATATTTATCAATTAACGACACCTTGAAGTTGGGGCAGACTCTTCCTTACAGTTCAGTTTGTACTGCAAAAAAGTTCTTTGCAATTCAAACAAAGATTTGGTACTGGATTTATTTACTTATTTTCGTTATGCTAGCATTCTGGGGGGTCTAGCATATTTTGTATTGGCACGCTTGGCACACAGATACAATTTCAAGGCCTCACCCAAAATTCTGTACCGGCCCTGTAATTTAAAGCTGTCCTAATGACTGAATTTAGCAGCAATGCGATCAGACACCGGCACTGACAGCCAACAAGGCCGAAGCATTACAATCCTTTTCGTTTCTCCCAGATTATCCAAAAGCCAGTGAGGGGTGAATCTCTATTTAGAGACTCGTTTTCCCCTGACCTTTTCTAGACTGGGCCAAGGATAGGATAACTCCGTTCCCAAGGTGGGCAGTATCATGCCAGAGTGATAAAAGCGTCAGAGGCTGGTTCCAACACCACCTCACCTGCTGTTTGGCCTGTTTGACCTCTTTTGGGGTTAGAGGGCGGAGTAAAGGAGATTGGGGATCCACATTCCGCCTCCTCCCTGCAAAGTGTGATGCCAGATCGGTGAGCTCTGCGGGCTCCCCTGCTCAGAATCGAAAATGGATCCGGATTTTTTGTTTCCTTCCCACCCTCTTCCTTTGCCTTGCCGCCCACCTCCAATCCGAAGCTCACGTTGTGCATCAGGGAGCCAGCAGAGGATATCGGAGCCCTGGGTGCGCCTAGCCCCGCCCCCATAGGAACCCGCCCACTCCCGTCGGCCCCCGCGGCCGCTCCCGTCTCCATGGGGACGAAAGCAGCCAACCAGCGCGGCGACTTCAGCTCCGCCCTGAGGACCACTCTGACTCAGGCAGCGCCCAGGTGGGCTCCAGGGGGCCTGCAGACGGTGGACGGCGATGCTGAAGGCCAAGATCCTCTTCGTGGGGCCCTGCGAGGTGAGGCCGGAGCCTGCGGGGCGGCAAGCCGGGCAGCGGCCGTGTTTTGCGCCCGAAGCCCCACAGGAGCCGGGAGCCCAGTCCTACCGCGCCCACCCTGGTGTGAGCTGCTGGCTTCACCGTGAACTCGGGGCTCCCAGACCTTGACTCGGTTGTACTAAGGCCTGAAGGCCCAAGGTAGTGAGTGGCATTATGGAATCAGAACCTAGATCTCACGACTCTCCTTTGCGCCCATGACATGCCTAATGAAATATGTCTGTCGGGCGAGAAAAAAACGGAGGAAAAACTTATCGATTACACGTGGTCGTGGAACAGTTAGCTTTTAATGTGTGTGGCAGTCGGGGAGAGGGAGGAGTGGGATTAAATCTAGCTATGTACTTCACACCGTACACAAGAATAAATGTATAAAACAATTTTGTTAGTAGTAAACGAATAACTCTTCAACTTCAGCACGCATCAGAATTGCCTGGTGGTCTTGTTAATAGCACACTTTGCCCATCCTATCCCAGAGTTAATGATTCAGTGGGTCTGGGAGGGACCTGAGAATTTGTATTTTTTTGCTGATGCTGGTCGTCCAGGAACCACCATAGTAGATGAACATGTGGAAAGATGTGTTTTTTTGTTTGTTTATTTTGTCTTTTTGCTGTTTCTTTGGGCCGCTAAATAAACTAAGACATCTTCTTACTTTGGAAGACTGCAGCAACATAACAATTGTTTTCTCATCTAGAGCTTCAGGGCAAGCCAGCCGGGGGACATAGATGTGGGTAAAGTCACCCAGCAGCAGAGCCAGCACTGAAGGCTGTGCTCTCTGGTCCCAGAGCAGGCTGTGCCCACCCATCTGGGGAGAGCCCTCCACCCAGGTGGTCTGGGGTGGCCTGGCCTCTTCTCCACCACAACTGGGTCCAGCCATTAGAAGACTTGCTCATGGTTCACTATTCGCCTCTTCCACAGAGATCATTTATTATCTTAATTTCCACAGAGCGGGAAAACCGTATTGGCCAACTTTCTGACAGAATCTTCTGACATTACCGAATACCACCCAACCCAAGGAGTGAGGTGAGCCCTGACAAACCTGTGTCCCACAGAGTCCGCAGCCGTCACCCAGCCCTACCTTTGGTGCCAGTGCTGTTCCCAAAGTATGACATTTCCTAAGGAAAGGTGCCGCTCGTGCTTTTATCTTTAGGATCCTGGAATTTGAGAACCCGCACGTTACCAGCAACAACAAAGGCACCGGCTGTGAATTTGAGCTCTGGGATTGTGGCGGCGACCCAAAGTACGTTTCCCTTAAAGAATGTTTGCTCCCTCAAATGATTCAGAAATCCCCTGCCCGCCAGACACCTTGAACATGAGCCTGGCGCCCTTCATAGCATGTGTTTAGGGCTTGATCAATTATGACACATTGCTCTTGAGACGTTAGTGCCTGGGTCATGATACCGTGAGAGGTCATCCATCAGTGATTCATACTAAGAGATTATTTTTCAAGTCCCCGATTAGAAACCAGAACCACCTACCCTTCCACCCGCGTCCTTTTCTGCTGCGCAGGTTCGAGTCTTGCTGGCCAGCTCTGATGAAGGACTCTCACGGGGTGGTGATCGTCTTCAACGCTGACATCCCAAGCCACCTGACGGAAATTGAGATGTGGTATTCCTGCTTTGTCCAGCAGCAGTTTTTACAGGATACTCAGTGTCTGTTAATTGCACACCATAAGCCAGGCTCCGGAAGTGATAAAGGAAACCCCACTTTGTGTAAGGAGCTTGGGGTTCTCCTTTCTGCTCTTGTCTGAAATGCTCTGGGCATCTGTATATTGCTCTGTGTCTTTGAAACCAGCAGCTCCGTGCAGTTAGTGAGCACTGACTGTATCCTATGCATTTGTTTTTCTCACTGCAAAAGTCAGAATTGCTGGCGTTCCCGTTGTAGCTCAGCAGGTTAAGGACCCAACGAGGCAGCCTCGCTCGGTGTGTTAAGGATCTGGCGTTGCCGTGAGCTGTGGTGTAGGTTGCAGACACGGCTCGGATCCCGGGTTGCTGTGGCTCTGGTGTAGGCCGGTGGCTATAGCTCCAATTTGACCCCCAGCCTGAGAACTTCCATATGTTGTGGTGTGGCCCTAAAAAGACAAAAAGACCAAAAAAAAAAAAAATTCATGCCTAATTACATTTTTTCCCTTTTTAAGCGCCACCCTTGAACAAGCTAAAGCTGGTGCACTCGAACCTTGAGGATGACCCCGAAGAGATGAGGATGGAATTCATAAAGTATTTAAGAAGCATAATCAACTCAGTGTCTGAGAGCAGAGACCGGGAGGAGATGTCAATTATCACCTAACCGCTCCTCGTCCCACAGGAAGTCAGTTCCCCGCAGATCTAAAATCCATCCCGACACTCAGCTTCTCCCCTCCCTCCCTGTGGCTTCAGAAGACATTTTCCCGATTTGCCCAAAGGTACCAGTTGACTCTACCATCTATTCTCTGTCCTTAGTTGAGCTGAGAAAATCCCGTTCTTGAATTCTGATTCCTTTGCCCCAGATGTCTCCAAAGAGCTGGAAAACTGAGGATTTCTAATTTTTTTTTTTCACTTCATATATGTCACATTATAAAAGTTGTAGAATTGTTAACTGTCATAGCCCAGTGATACAGCACTGGTTTAAATCCTTAAAATTCGCCTAGGATATTTTCAGAAAACATTAGCATTTAACCTCTCTAAGATTTTAGTTTTATTTAGATGTCCTTGACATCTGGATACCATAGCATATTAGAAGGTGAAAGGCATATGTGGGGTTTTTTTAGGGTTTTTTTTTGTTATTTCAGAATTTGATTCTTAAATATTACTTCATGTAATACAGGAAAAAACAATGTTATGTTGTCATGACACCTAATTTGTAAAAATGGTCAAAAGATTTGCTGCTTCAGTAACCCAAAAGGGTGAGTTTATAGCTTTTTGTACAGGTGAGTTTGTTTTAGTAATCTGAGGATTTGTTTTTCTTTCATAATTTTTATTTTTTTGATTTTCTAATATAGCCAACCTGAACATACATGAAGTAGATTGAAAGCTCGATGTAGGTCTTTTCCACTGAGAGTGGAAGAAAAGAGGAATAAATATGTTTGGCTGTGTTTCGCTCTTCCAGCGCAGAGGGCTGTGTGGGCAGTCTGCCTGAGAGAGTGGTGTCTGCAGATGATGACGGCTCCCTGGTAAATTTAGACTGAACAACAGTCAGCTCTTAGCAAACTGCCTGGATTATCCGTGAGCACATCTTAAGCCCAGGTTAATTTCCTTTGGCCTGACCTGTTCTCGGGACTTTTTCAAGGAACACAAAACTACGTTCACATGAACTGTAGTAAATCTTCTTTACCTAATAGCTGCGATAATAATAATCGACCTTGAGAATGCAGCCCTAAAACAAACAAATTATTTTTATCTAATTTTTAATGATTATCCCAGAGCTAAGGAGAAAACCCAGCAGCTTTTGTTTACGTTAATAGTTAGAGTACAACCTTTTCGAGTCCTTGAATGGAGAAAATGCTTTCAAATTTAAGAGGCCGTGTGTGCCGAAGTTACAAGAGAACATCCAGTGAAGTCTCCCTGTCTTCCCTGTCCCTGAGCCCCATTCCCAACTCCAGAAGCCCCTTCCGCATCCTGTCAGAAGTCTGTGCATATACAAACATGCTTTATTAATGGAAACAGTAGCAAGCTATTAACATTTTTTTACAACTTGCTTTTTTCACTTTTTTTTTGTCTTTTTGTTATTTCTTGGGCCCCTCCCGTGGCATATGGAGGCTCCCAAGCTAGGGGTCGAATCGGAGCTGTAGCCTCCGGCCTACACCAGAGCCACAGCAACAAGGGATCTGAGCTGCGTCTGCAACCTACACCACAGCTCACGGCAACGCCGGATCGTTAACCCACTGAGCAAGGGCAGGGACCAAACCCTCAACCTCATGGTTCCTAGTCGGACTCAGTTAACCACTGCGCCACAATGGGAACTCCTTTTTTCACTTTTTTATTTGGGGGATCTGTGCAAATGTACACAGGAAAGGTACAGAGCTGCCTTTTATACAACTGCATAATATTCCATTTGACCACTTATTTTGGAATTTTAGATGCTTTTACTAATAATTTATGTTGAAAGATATTTTTATTGATGGACATTTTTAATGGCTTGGAAAAATATGATTTGTGACATAAGTATGTTGAATGTGGAATTTTAGGGAAGTAGTTTCAAGCCTCAGCTCTTTCAAGGGAAGGATATCCCTAGACTGCTGGTCTGGGAATCCTAGTTCTGATTTATAATGTCACAGAACCATTTTCTAATTGCACAGTGATTTTTGCCATGTGCATGCCAGCATATGGTTGAAATAAGGTTCCTTTCTCTATCACAGATGTGACAATGCACATGAAAGCCACAGAAGCATAGAACAGCCCGGCCATACAGGAAACTCAGAAGTGGAGCATCACTCGAGAGTGTGTGGAAGAGGGAGTGTGTGAGTGGGTGAGACTGAGTGTGTGTCGGTGGGTGGGTGTGAGTGCGAGGGTGAGAAGAGAAGACGGGGGTCAGATGGTGAAGGGCTTCTCTGATCTAGCCAAGGAATCAGGGTTTGAGGTGCCACTGAAAGGTTTTTACTGCAGGAGTTCCCTGTGTGGCTCAGCAGTTAACAAACCTGACTAGTATCCATGAGGATGAGGGTTCAATCCCTGTCCTTGCTCAGTGGGTTAAGGATCCGGTGTTGCCATGAGCTGTGGTGTAGGTCACAGACATGGCTTGTTTCCAGCGTTGTGGCTGTGGCTGTGGCTGGCAGCTACAGCTCCAATTCGACCCCTAGCCTGGGAACTTGCATATGCCTCAGGTGCGGCCATAAAAAGCAAAAAAAAAAAAAAAAAAGGTTTTCACTGCAGATTGATGTGGTCAGATCTCCATGGCAGAAGAGCCCCTCTGACCACAGCATGAGGGCCGATCGGAAAGAGGACAAGTGCCAAGGTGGCTGCTGTCATGCCTTGGTTTGTGCTGCAGTGCTCCAGTCTTCAAGGCCACATCTTCACGCCTCTCTCTTCTCCATCCTCTGTGTACATCACCTTCTCTGTGTATCTGACTACCAGGCTCTTATGAGGACACTTAGAATGGCATTTAGAGCCCTGGATAATCCAGGCTGATCTCCCATCTAAAGATCCTCAGTTTAGTCACATCTTCAAAGGTGCTCCTTCCAACTCTCATTTACAGGTTATGCAGGTTACGGGTAGTAGGGCCTGATATCTTTGGGGGTCCTTATTCACCCTACCATAGATGCTATTCACTGAGGCATTAATAGAAGAGGAAGAGCAAGTTTGGGGAGTTGGGAAGATGACACATGACTAGTTCGAGGTGACCCAGCAAGATAGGGACAGAGACAGAACTGGGCCCCATGCCCCCACCCTTTCCAATGTCTTGTGGTAACTGGGCAGATGATTCCACAAGCAGACCTGTCTAAAAGTGTCACCCTTTGAAACTGACCCTAGCAAAGCAACAACAGCATGGCAAATCAATTTTTGAAGCAAAACCACCCAGAAAATGGTTTGCAAGTATGTTGCAGATCTAGTATCATATTTCCTTTTCTTTTTTTTAATTTATTATTTTTCCCTGCTGTACAGCATGGGGATCAAGTTATTCTTACATGTATACATTTTTCCCCCACCCTTTGTTCTGTTGCAATATGGTGTCTAGACATAGTTCTCACTGCTACTCAGCAGGATCTCCTTGTAAATCTATTTTAAGTTGTGTCTGATAAGCCCAAGCTCCCGATCCCTCCCACTCCCTCCCTCTCCCGTCAGGCAGCCACAAGTCTATTCTCCAAGTCCATGATTTTCTTTTCTGTGGAGATGTTCATTTGTGCTGGATATTAGATTCTGGTTATAAGTGATATGATACGGTATTTGTCTTTGTCTTCCTGACTCATTTCACTCAGTATGAGAGTCTCTAGTTCCATCCATTTTGCTGCAGATGGCATTATGTCATTCTTTTTTATGGCTGAGTAGTACTCCATTGTGTATATATACCACATCTTCCGAATCCAATCATCTGTTGATGGACATTTGGGTTGTTTCCCCATCCTGGCTATTGTTAATAGTGCTGCAATGAGCATGCGGGTGCAAGCGTCTCTTAAGTAGAGTTTTGTCCGGATATATGCCCAAGAGTGGGATTGTGGGGTCATATGGAAGTTCTATGTATAGATTTCTAAGGTATCTCCATACTGTTCTCCATAGTGGCTGTACCAGTTTACATTCCCACCAACAGTGCAGGAGGGTTCCCTTTTCTCCACAACCCCTCCAGCACTTGTTATTTGTGGACTTATTAATGATGGCCATTCTGACTGGTGGGAGATGGTATCTCATGGTAGTTTTGATTTGCATTTCTCTTATAATCAGCGATGTTGAGCATTTTTTTCATGTGTTTGCTGGCCATCTGTATATCTTCTTTGGAGAAATGTCTATTCAGGTCTTTTGCCCATTTTTCCATTGATTGATTGGCTTTTTTGCTGTTGGGTTGTATAAGTTGCTTATATATTCTAGAGATTAAGCCCTTGTCCATTGCATCATTTGAAACTATTTTCTCCCATTCTGTAAGTTGTCTTTTTGTTTTCTTTTTGGTTTCCTTTGCTGTGCAAAAGCTTTTCAGTTTGATTAGGTCCCATGGGTTTATTTTTGCTCTAATTTCTATTGCTTTGGGAGACTGACCTGAGAAAATATTCATGATGTTGATGTCAGAGAGTGTTTGCCTATGTTCTCTTCTAGGAGTTTGATGGTGTCCTGTCGTATATTTAAGTCTTGCAGCCATTTTGAATTTATTTTTGTGCATGGTGTGAGTGTGTGTTCTAATTTCATTGCTTTGCATGCAGCTGTCCAGGTTTCCCAGCAATGCTTGCCGAATAGACTTTCTTTTTCCCATTTTATGTTCTTGCCTCCCTTGTCAAAGATTAATTGACCATAAGTTTCAGGGTTTATTTCTGAGTTCTCTATTCTGTTCCATTGGTCTTAGTATCATATTTCTTGAAACTAACTGAATGACCAAGTGGTGTTCTGGAGCTCTGTCGTTAAAAAAACTTTTCCACTTATACTGCAACTTGAATGTCCATATCTCAAAACTGTTCAGGAAAGCTCCTAGAGATCATCTTACATTTTCCAGAACACCAGAAGATTCTTGCATCCAAAGCATAGGCTTAACTGCTGTAACAAGTGAAGCTTTGCTGATCAGTGAGAACATGCAAGAAATAATCAAAGAGCAGTGATCCTGAAATCCATTGAAAAGGCAACTGCATTGGTACCTCTTAAGAAAATTATTCTGGAGTTCCCGTCATGGCACAGTGGTTAATGAATCCGACTAGGAACCATGAGGTTGCGGGTTCGGTCCCTGCCCTTGCTCAGTGGGTTAACGATCCGGCGTTGCTGTGAGCTGTGGTGTAGGTTGCAGACGTGGCTCGGATCCCGCATTGCTGTGGCTCTGGCGTAGGCCAATGGCTACAGCTCCGATTAGACCCCTAGCCGGGGAACCTCCATATGCTGCGGGAGCGGCCCAAAGAAATAGCAAAAAGACAAAAAAAGAGAAAGAAAATTATTCTGAGCTATAGCTCTGCTAGCTCTTGACTTCAGCCATCCCCTCCAGATTGTTGAGAAATACAGGGATATCCTGGCCTTCAATGATGCTTTCTGAACAAATGTACTCTTTCCTTAGGCAAGAAATGAAGGATTTCACGTTTCAAAAACCAAAACCAAAGGAACTAAATAAGGATGGAGGGAACTCTCTGCTTTTGAATGTTAAGGATAGATTATTTTTGACTGTGACTTCCAAATTGCTTTATCAGTTAACATAATTCTCAACATTTATGTTCTGGGCCATTCTTCCTACCAAAGTTGAAAGCTAATGGAAATACTGTGTCTGCCAAGTATTCCCACTTCAAAAGGAAGTTCTTAGTGCTTTGATGTGAGCAACACCTCATCTGTCTTTTTACACCGTACAGCTCATTCCTATCTAGGCTTTCTGATAGCCTTTAAAAGTATGCCTCCTTTCAGCCTCAGTGCTGATTTACTCCATCCATACTCTTTGGATCAGGCGTAATTATAGATCTTAGACTTGCAAAGCATTGTGTAAAAAAACAACAAAAGCCTCATCTACTTTATAGTCTTACTGGAATTTTGTGACACTTTACATAAGAAATATCATGGAGGTTTTTTTTTTTTTATCTTTTATGTGACGAGGCCCAGAAAACACCTAAGTGTGATTTAACCAGATCATGTAATGAAATATTTTGTTCTGAGAAAATTCTACTTTATCAGACTATGAGGAACTTGGTTTCTACTGATAGAAACCTATTTCAAGTACTTTTCAAGAATATTTTGCATTCACTACACTTGGAATTTATTACCCTTTTGGGCATGCAAATGTTCAAAGCAAGTTGTGCCTTGCATTTTTCAAAAATAGTAACAATGGTGATTCCATTGTGGTGCAGTGGAAACGAATCCGACTAGTATCCATGAGGATGTGGGTCTGATCCCTGGCCTCGCTCAGTGGGTCAGGGATCCAGCCTTGCCATGAGCTGTGGTGTAGGTCACAGACATGGCTTCAATCCGCCAGCTGTAGCTTCAATTAGACCCCTAGCCTTGGAACTTTGATATGCCACCAATGTGGCCCTAAAAAGCAAAATAAATAAATAAAATTAAAAATAGTGACACTCGCCATCAATTGCAAATGAGATGGACAATCTAGAGGATGGTTCTTATGCATGAAACCAGTGGGAGACATGCCAGCCAATTACCAGGCCTTGGTTCTCTTAGCTGTGTAAGAGCCCAGAGCAGGAACAATTACTTTGATGACCTCGTGGAGTACAGACTGAAGGGAATGTCTGAAATAAGCACTGAGGGTTGACACGAAGAGGAAAGGGACAAAGGTAAACACTGTGTTTAAGTGGACAGGAAGGTAAAGGCAGGGAAAATTCAAGCCCCTGTTCCAGGTTCGAGGAAGTGGCCGTTAATCAGTGACTACATTTCCCATAGTCCTTAGGCGAGCATATCTTCATTTCCCAGAGGGCTGTGCGATGCTTGAGCGGGCCCTAAGCGCCCGCAGAAACTAGACGGGAGAGAATATACGCTTTATGTTGCTTTATAGCCAAATTTCCCACGCTCCTCTCTTCTATTCCTCTTCTCTGTCTACAGCTCCTCTCTTCACCGGCTTCAGGGGCCCGGATAGCTTGGGTCTGGTCTCCTTGGCAACAACTCGACGTTACCTTTTGGGTCTCCACGAAAGGAAACAAGAGTGTGCACGAAGATTCCTGGGAAATATAGTTCGGCCTCTCTGGGGCCGGGCCCCGGCCCGGCCTAATGGGTCGGCTTTCTTGGTCCCCAGAAGCAAGGACAGGGTGGCGGGAGCGCGTGGCCAGCCCGTTTGGAAGCCGTGGGGGTGGAAGCTGTTCTGACTACGGGCACCGGCAGGCCCAGGCCAGTTGGCAGTCGCGGAGCCGACGAGCCCGGCCCGTCTCCGTAGTAACTGGCTGGCCGCAGAGGGCTCTGGGAAGTGTAGTTGGACCGCGCCGCTGCCGTTACCGCTCGCTGCAGTGCTCAGAGCGGTTTTGTAGCGTGCGGCCGAGCTCCTCCCGCGTTGCCTCGGCCTCGGAGCACCCAGGCAGGTGGGCGGCTGCCCGGAAAGGCGGGGTGTCGGCTCCAACCTGCCCCAGTGTCCCCGCACGGCTGGGTCACGGCGAGGGTTCCCTGGGAATAAGTGTGGGTGCAGTTTGAGGAGACTCACGCAGGGGATGGTAGTGATGAGAGGGGGATCCGAGAGGATCAGGGTGGAGCCCTTAGAGAGCATCTAGCCCAATCCTCTTCTGTTAGAGAAGAGATACCGTAGCCTAGAGAGTTATTTCCCCCAAATCTGTTCCCATCTTTATTTTCAGCACAAAGCAGTGCCTGGCACAGAACAGGCACTTAAGCATTTAAGTGTCATTTCGTTCAAAGAACAAACTGCTGAAATATTTTAACAAATTACAAGATCAAAAAAAACTTTTTAAGAGGGAGGTCGTGGCTCAGCGGAAACAAATCTGACTAGCATCCAAGAGGATGCAGGTGCTATTCCTGGCCACACTCCGTGGGTTAAGGATCCCGCCTTGCCAGTGAGCTGTGGTACTGTGGTGTAGGTCGCAGAGACGGGTCATCTCTGGCGTTGCTGTGGCTGTGGTGTAGGCTGGCGCTACCTCTCGGATTCCACCCCTAGCCTGGGAACTTCCACATGCCGAGGGTGCGGCCCTAAAAAGGCAAAAAATAAAATTAAATAAAAATTTAAAAAGAGGGAAGAGGACCTGAATAGACTTGGCAGCCAAAGGCAACCTGTAGACCTTATTTGGATCATGATCTGACAACCAACCGTGCAGTTTTTAAAAATCAGGGAAATGTCAACATGGACAATATTAAGGAATTACTCTTTAAAATTGTTAGTTGTGATAATTGGGGTTGTGCTTTAAAAAGAAAAAGTTTTGAGACACCTATTGCAGATGTTAGGGGTGAAATGTCTGAGATTTTCTTGAAAGTATCCAGTGTGGTGGGGCAGGGGAGAGCAGATGAAAGGAGCCTGGCTGGGTGTCTGTATAATTACTGGAGGTGAGACGGGTACAGGGAGACCACTAAACTATTCTATGATGGTATATGTGCCCCCTAAAATCAATCAATTCTTATCTGCTAGAGATGCGTACTTAGTTATCTATCAGAAGGAAGATATACTGGGAGTTCCTGCTGTGGCTCAGTGGTAACAAACCCAACTAGTATCCATAAGGACACAGGTTCGATCCCTGGCCTCTCTCAGTGGGTTAAGGATCCAGCGTCGCTGTGAACTGCAGGGCAGGTCACAGACTCAGCTCAGATCCAGCGTTGCTGTGGCATAGCTCCAACTTGACCCCCAGGCAAGGAACTTCCATATGCCGCAAGTGCAGACCTAAAAAAAAACAGAAAAAAAAAAGGAAGGAAGGAAGATATACTGTCTGGGATTTACTTTAAAATACTCCACACAGGAGTTCCCCTTGTGGCTCATCAGTAACGAACTCGACTAGTGTCCACGAGGGTGCCGGTTCGATCCCTGGCCTTGTTCAGTGGATTAAAAGAATCCGGTGTTGCCATGAGCTGTGGTGAAGGTCACAGACATGGCTCAGATCCCACATTGCTGTGGCTGTGGTGTAGGCCGGTGGCTACAGCTCTGATTGGACCCCCAGCCTGAGAACTTCCATATGCCGCCCTAAGAAGCAAAATAAATAAAATACTCCAAAGAAGTACACAGGCACACACACAGTGTGATGGGGTATGGCAGAAGCAGGATTGGCAGAAAATGAAGAGTTAAGGAAGCTGGGTGATGGGCACATGAAAGTTTGTTGTATTATTGTCTATTCTCTTTAGTGCGATTGAAAAGTTCCATAATCAAGGGGGCTTATATGATTTTTAAATGTATTTTATGTATTTCAGAACATTTCTGAAATATAAAGATGTTCATGAGGAGTTTCTCTGAAATTAGCCCTCCGGCTGCACAAGCGAGCCGCCCCAGGGACTTCTCCAGGCAAGAATGACAACAGGGCTGTGTCCTCGACCCCTTGATTCAGTACCTTAGACCAGCATCAGGGAACCTCCCACAGGGGAGGCCAATAAGCTGCCCTGCCCCAGAGAAGAGTTTTTAGCAGGAGAGAGAAGAAAGAAGCCACAAAGTGACAAGAGTGACCAGAACTGCGGGCCAGGTGAGTTCCGTGTCCCCAGCCAGAAAAGGTGTCTAGGAAGAGACCCCACAGATGGAGCATGTGTGGCTCTGGTTTCCAAGCAGACCCAGCCCTCACTCCAAGTCAGAGCCCACACAGGAGAGAGCGCTCAGCTGTGAGCGTGTGGAATACACTTCCAGGTCACCCAGAACCTGGCGGTCAGGCCCTCTGTGTGACCAGGTGGGCAGGGTGTTACTCTGATGGGAGACTGGCAGAGGGGCAGGGACCTGAGGCCAGGTGTGTATGAGCTAAGGGCACAGCTGGAGAGAAGCGGCCAAGAGGGTGGCCTCCAGGAAGCCTGTCCCCAGCGCAGACCTCTGCACGGCTGTGGAAGGGCACCTGGGCAGCAGCTCCTCACCAAGCCACTCGGTCCCCTTAGCCACCTGGCCTCCACTTGAGTGTCCCCACTTGGGCTACTTCTCTGTCACTTCTGCTCTTTTTTAGAAAAAGCATAATACATTTTTTTCTATTATCAACAAAACTAATACACATCCACATTTTCAAGTATATATAAGCACGAAAAAAAATGAGTCACCTATTCCAGAACCTATTCCATAATCACTGATAACACTGACTGTCTTTCTAGCATTTTCTTTCTCCACTGTTCAGGTTTCCCAAAAAAAAAAAAAAAAAAAAAAAAGAGGAGATCCTGCTGTTGCTCAGAGGGTGATGAGCTCAACTAGCATCCATGCAGATGATGGTTCTCAATGTATGAAGGATCCAGTGTTGCCATGAGCTGTGGTGTAGGTTGCCGACATGGCTCGGATCTGGTGTTGCTGTGGCCGTGGCATAGGCTGGTGGCAGCAGCAGCTCTGATTCGACCCCTAGCCTGGGAACTTCCATATGCTGCAGCTGTGGCCTTTTAAAAAAAAAAAAAAAGGAAGAAGAAGAAGAAGAAAAGAGGTGAGGCACCTTCCAGAGTCCACAGCTTCATTTCACCAGGCTTCCCTGGTCAGAACCTAGAGCCAAGCCACAGGCCTACTTGAGAATGCAGGCGCAGTACCTATCTCGGCCACAAGAGGGAGATGCTTGCCCACGCAGTCTGCCCCAAAGCCGCGGGGACCCCTCAGGTCTGTCCTTCAAGCACCAGAGGTTTCCTCCTTGAGATCAAGCCCCCAGCACTCGGTCCTAGCTTTATTACTCACTCTGCTCACTGCGCCTCTTGGAAACCTCCTTGGTTCACAAGGAAACTGGACAGAACTTACTCCTTCATGACCTTGACTGTGTCTGCCCTAGTTTGCTGAATCCTCAGATGGCTTATCTTGTTAGGGTTCAGCTCTGGGCTTCCAGGAAAGGGATAAACTACAGACTGCTCAGGGCCTCCCTGAGATTAGCACTCTTCATAGCTCTTGGACCCTTGTTCTTAGGGGCCAGTCTGAGTTCCTTTTAGGGGCCCTGGATGACCTGGTCCCTCCCTGCTTCCACATCACGCCCTATCTTGCACACGTGGGCCGTCTTTCGGCTCCTTTCGCTCTGCTCATCACCTGCAGACCTTCCAGAACATTTCTCTCTGGAAGCCACTTCCCAGCATCCTCCAGGCTGATGCTTGTTCCTTCAGGTCTTACCTCACGTGTCACTCCTTCCCAGAAGTCCAGGTCAGGACTCTCCTCTGCTGCGGAGCCCAGTACTGCCCCTTGCAAAGCGCATCACCTGTTGGACCAGCCGCCTCCTAGAATAAAAGTTCCGTGAGGTCAGGGCCGTGTCCCTCTTCCTCAGTGGCATCCCCAGCGCTGGAGCACAGCGCCTGACCCTCCACAGGGCTCAGTAAAGATCTGCTAAATGGATGAACGGGTGGGTGGATGAGTGAATGAGTGAGTGTGCCTTTCCCCACTCCCCAAAGTTGAGTCTGCAAAAGCCAGTCCCTGTCTCTTCCATCCCCTTCCCTCCCGCTTCGCCAGGTGCCTCTCCCTGTCCCCTAAGCCTCCAGAAACACTGCACAAGGAACAGTGGGCTGGAGGGTCTGTTCCCTCCTTCAGGCGGTGGGAAGATGGATCAGGAGTGATACAGACCTAAACTACCTGTGCCACCCGCTAGCTCTTTTTTTTTTTTTTTTTTTTTTTTAGGGCTGCACCTACGGCACATGGAAGTTCCTGGGCTGGGGTAGAATCGGAGCTGCAGCTGCTGGCCGACACCACAGCCACAGCAATGCAGGATCCAAGCCACATCTGCGACCTACACCACAGCTCACGGCAATGCCAGATCCTTAATCCACTGAGTGAGGCCAGGGATCCGACCGGCATGCTCATGGACACTAGCTGGGTTCTTAGTCCACTGAGGCACAACAGGAACTCCTCTCATTTTCTTTATTTACAAAGTGGAGACCACAGTCCTGCCTGCAGGTGAAGCACATGCTGACCTGTCACGTGGGAGGCAGTCTTTGATCAGAGCTTTCCCTCCCCTCTCCGAAGCCCCCCTGGGACAGAGACACCCCTGCCGTCTCAGAGATGGTCCTGTAGTCCTGATTCCCCTCTCTCTTCCCCAAGGTGGCCAAAGCCACCTGTGCTGCTGCCTCCTTCTCCCCTGTCCTTTACCCCAGCACAAACAATGTGCTGGCACAGAGTGGAAGAGATGCTTGAAAGTATCTGTTAAATGAATGAATGAATGGACTAGTCCCAGCAGCATCCCCTGGGGCGGGTTCACCAGCTGCCCAAACCCCTTGATGGTCAGGTGGCCCCTCCTGGGCAGCACCAGGAAGAGGTAGGCATGCGGAAGACACAGGCCAGGACTTTACTGGAAGGAGAGGAAGGGGGATGGGCCGTGAGAGCTCCGGAGCCGACTCCTCTCTCCTAGGCCCCCCGGCAAGTGGACCCCAGGGGTTGCAGGCGGACGACCATGTCCTCTGGGCAGACTCTCTCCCTCAGGGTGGCTGCCTCCCTCCCGGCCCACATCTGTGGGCCCATTACAGGTGCTAAAAGTACAAGTTCCAACAAAATCATTTTCTAAATTTGCTCTTTCATCGTGTTTTTCTCTGCCATGACCACTTTATACAACGTGAGCTCTGAGGCCCCTCTGACCATCCTTCTCGGCCCCAGTGGCCTCCGTGATTCCTGAGGCCAGAGCACCCCAAGAGCCCCCTCGTTCATGACAAGCCCCTGCCCTCTCTCCAGTCAGAAACTTTGGGTGATGACGGGGGCTGGTTTCTCCTCAAATGGTCACCCCCATGCCATCATTACTTGTCAAAGACTGAGCTCCAGAATGGCTGACCCACCGGGTGAGGCCGTGCCTTCTGGGGGCACCTTTGTGCCTGGGGTTGCAAGTCTTCTCCGGGGCAATGCACTCCAGGCTGAGCTCTTTGCTCTGTCAGCTTCCTGTGCACCCGGCCTCGCCACGAGCTCTGATAGCTGCTGCTCACTCTGAGGACTCTCCTGCATGGGCACCATTCATCAGGGATCTCTCTGGCGTGAACTGGGAGATGAATGGAAGTGCCCCCTTATGCAGAGTGCTCAGAGATTTCCTCTGCCATCTGAATTCTTTGATGTTCTGCCAAATTGTGGTCCAGGTGCCTGGCCACTTGTCTCCTGCAGGTGGAGCGAGGTTTGGGCTTAAGAGTCTCTGGTTTCCCACAGTGACACTGTCAGTAACAGTGCCCCAGGTCCCGGCCTCTGAGAAGCAGAGGGGCCTCCAGAATGCCCTGCGCAGTGACGTTTCGGCAGAAAGGCTGAGCAGTGTTGGTGTTGCCTGCAAGTCCTTGGCCCTGGCCTCCCGCTGTATTGGCACCACAGGAGATGAGAGTCTCCTCAGGCCCCCACTTCTGCAAAGCAAGCTCAGCCTGCACCTGCATGCGCCGTCCAGCCTCTGGCTGTGGTGATTCCGGAGCAGGAAGAGGAAGCACTGGCTGAACCCTGTTTCACAAGGGGGTTGATGAGGAAACTGTCTTGAGCCCACCCACAGTCATGTGCAGCCCCCACCCGCCGTCCTTCCAAATGCTGCCCACGCTCTGAGCCCAAAGCCCGCCTCTGCCAGGAAGCCTTCCTGGGACTCTGCGGGCCTGCAGTGGGGCTCTCACCCTGCACTCTGCTCACGGGTCCACTGCCCCTACACCCCGTTTAGCACCCCTCAAACCCTCTGGTCCTTCCTGACCTTCTTATGCCTTTTCTTCTCAGACAGATTTCAGACTCTGAGGAAGAACCACATCTTGTCCTTTGTGCTCTTCGCGGCACCTCTGAACATCGAGGGACATGGGACGACTTGGGAACTGGTGACTGTATGTGGCCATGGACACCACGCTGAGCGCAGACTGTGGTTCAAGGCGGTGGCGGGTGGCGATGCGTTACCTGTGAGGTCGCAGCCTGCCTTCCCTGGGCTGGCCGTCAGCCCTTCTCTCCCAAGTCACGCGGGAGGAAGGTGATTTCGTCCCGACTGCCACCCTGCCCCCCCTACGCCCCCACCCCCACTGGCAGCCAGATGAGCCCGGATGTCCGTAAGGTGGCAGATGCTTAGTCCCGTTGCCTGGGTTCTACCTGAGAGGTACTGCTGGTCGCCACGCACTGCACTAACCCTGCAAGTGCCCTTGAAGAGGGAGGCAGGGAACAAGCAAGGCGTCAGGATGTTGGAGAGGCAGCCGGTGTCCTGGTTAAGGAGGGCCGGCTTGGGGGCACCCTCAGCAGGAACCTGGAACTCTTTGAGAGCAAGGCCTATGTCTGAAACATCTCTATTTTCAAGTGCCTCGCTCCATGCCTGGCACGTAGTAGGTATTTGCCTGGCACAGAGTAGGTGAGCAGCGCTCCTGTAGTGAGCAGCAACCCAGGAGTGCGAGGAAGTGACTGGGAGAACGGATGTTAACAACTGGGCTGAAAGGTTCCCCCCCGGGCCGCCCCCCAGGGGTACACCATCCTCTTGGTGTATGTCGGAATTCTGAGTCAAGCACAAAATGCAGACACCCCTTGTCTTTTGTTAGCTGCAGACTCTCTCTCTCCCCTGCAAAAAAAGGGGACTACTTCTGTCTGTCCATCCAGGGACTTTTATAGCCTCGGCGCTCTGATCTAAATTTCTTTAAAAGCCAGTGAGTTAGAAATGTTCATGGTGGGGATCATAAGAGCTGGTCCTGGGGTTGGGCACTGCCCAGAAGAACTGCATGTCCTCAGCATCCGAGGCTGCCTCTGATCAGCTGTGCTTGAGCCTGGTGAAGATGTGAGCAGATCGTCGAGCGTTGAGGAGAGAAAGAAAGGGAGGGCCCGGACCAGCCGCCTCGCTGTCTGCTTACCAAAGGCTCACCGCTCCCGAGGTCGTCCCTGGGCAGGAGGCCAGCTGGTCACTGGGTTTGGGGGCTCCTGTCTTGGAAGCTTCTAGCTGGCACGTCCTGGGTCTCCAGCGGACCCTCTCAGATACTCTTCCCACGACAACCCCGAGACCAAACGAATCAGACATGATTAAAGAGGCAGAGGAGGCTGAGATGGCTCATCCAGGGAAGGCTCCTGGGAGAGCAAGGACTGGACGGCTGGGGGCCTCTCAGCGCGGCACTGCTGGGGAGCTGGCACCGGCGGTTCCAGACAAACTGTCCCAAAGGCTTCTGGGAAATGGCTCCAGCAACTAGAAGGAAAGCTGTAAAGCACTTTATGGTGTGCGAAGTGACCCCCCACCCCCGCTCCCCACCCTGGAGGACCCCGAGGAAAGCACCACGAAGCTCTTCTGACGGGCGCTGGCGAGCTGGCCATCCTTGCAGGGGCTCAGCCCCACTCCCAGGGGGCGTGAGACTGAGGACGACGGCACTGACCACCGAGCGTTCTGTGCTTCACACACAGCATCTCATTTAATCCCCCCATCGAGCCTTGAAACGGGCCGTTTCTATCCTCACATTACAAATGAAGAAACTAAGACATGGAGAGGCCAAATAACTTGCCCAAGGTCATGCAACTAAGAAGTAGGGGAATAGGATTCAAAGCCAGGTCTGCCTGTCAGCCGGGCTTTTGAAAGTTCTCGTTCTCCCACTGCGGGATTTTTGCATTCCCTTTGCTGGGATAACCAGCCCATCTCCTGTCCCCCGTTACATGGTTTTCTTGAAACAGTCCTGCTTCTCTAGTCTCTCCTGTGGCCCATTAAAGCCACAAACTGGTTTCTAGGAGAACACGTCGAGTCGGTGCTGAGTGCTTCCCACCCCATTAAAGCCGTGTTCACGACAAATGCCCAGCTTCCTACTAGCAGTCACTGGACTTTCTGCTTCGGGAACCTGGGGAGATCTGTGCTTAGGCTCTCAGTTCTGAAGATAGGGTAATAACAGGTGGAGCAAAGCAAGGACATCTTATTTCTGTTCCACCCTGACTGGACCTCAAACAGAGTTACCTGAAGAGCTGGATTTGGCTGGCCTGGTTCAACTGTGGCCTTAGGTCAAGGGTTCTGTCTGCCAGCCAGACTCCCCTCCCGTCCTCCATGGGGCATCCACTGAAAGGGGGTGAAGTATCCAAACTGGCTTTTTCACTCCTGGGTCTGGCGCCCCGGCGCTCTCCTAAGTGGCGTCTCGGTGGAGCGGCCTCATCTTACAGTGTTGCCCTGGGCTCCCAGAACGCACTGTCCGTTCCCTTCTCCACTCCTTTCTGCCCCCCACCCCGCAGCCCCTTCTGTGGGGAAGGGTCTCATTCAGCCCCCGCCACCAGGTGGCTGTGCTGTATCTCGTGACCCTGCTCTGCCCCCCTCCACACACACATACAGGTCACTGGACCAGGATCTATATAGGCTGGCCAACAACTTTTGAAGTCCCCTGGCTCAGAAATATAAAGAAAGCCAGTGAGACCAGTCAGATTCCCCTTTTAGGAAACGTGAACCCCCACATCAGACCATACGGGCAGTGTGTGACAAGAGGTGGCGAGAACAGGAAGGAGCCTGGAGGGACTGATGTGTTGGCCAAAATTACAGCGAGGAAGAAAGCTGGAGATTTAAAAAAAGCAAAACAAGCTGTGACACAGAAAAAATGCACTTCTAGCTGGGGAACCATGAGCGTCTTTTGGTGAAAAGATAAAGGAAGGAATGACCAGAAGGGAGCTGGGACTCTGTGAAAGGCAGAGAGACAGGCTGGCCCTGGAGCCACCCTGGGGCCCACTAGACCTGCTCTGCCCCAGTGGGTGTCACTGCAGTGAGCTCATTACTTACTCCCTTTGCTGACTGTTGGCTTAGACGTGAGTGGGCACGTGACTTAGTTCTGCCAACAAAACTTACAGAGAAATGGCCAGGGAACATTCTGGGAAGAAGTTTGCTTTCTGATCAAAAGAGGCAGAGAGACTGAAGAGGCCCATCCCTTTGTCCTGCTTTGAACATGGATGTTTGAGATGTGATAGCTGGAGCTGGAGCAGCCATCTTGAGACCATGAGGCAAAAAGACCAAGCAAAAAAGCCAATACACCAAGATGGGCCAAGCAACAGATTAAAAAAAAGCCTGGGTCCTTGATGATAGCGTTGAGCCATTATACCTATCCTGGAATCATGTACTTCCAGTCTTAATGATCTATCAATTAAATGTCTTTTATTTTCTAAGCAGATTTCTGCTATTCGCAGTCTGAGGCCTTCTTCACCAGTGCAGCGCTCCTCTGAACCTCTCCGTCAGCAATTCCCTAGAGCCCCACGGCTCTTGGTGTAGCTCCACATGGAAAATCAGCCCAAGTTTATACACTGGAAATCTGACTCATACAGTAAGAAGTAAAAGTCAAGATTTGTCACAGCCCACAGAGGCGAGCAACTCTAGCACTTAGTTCCAGTTCCTGGGGCCTAAAGGGCACCAATGAAAGAAAGATTCGGGAATGTTCTAGACATATGAGCCTGAGTCTTCTAAAATGGGGCACAATGATGAATTTTAGAACAAAGCAGTGCGATGGGGTGGGAGCCCCATCCCTGGGAGGCGGAGCCTAAGCTCAGGCCAGAAGGCCATGGAACGCATCGGGTGGGGGAAGCATTAAGTTGGAATGAGCAAATGGTGGGTGGGGTGGATGAACCCTGGAGAAGGCCAGTGTCACAGAGCAGGATGTTAGGGAGCCCCAGGTGCCAGCTGGAAGAAATGTAGGGCAGCAAAACTACGTGGGTGGAAACCTAGGCCTTTCCGTTGCTCTCCAGCCAGCCTCAGGGACATTTGATATCCTCTGAGGAGGGAGACGCCCTCAACAGCAGCTACTCCCCACGTTCCTCACTCTGTCCGGTCTCCACCTGCCCCTTTTTGCTCTACCTTTGCTTTCTGTCTCCTCTGACCAAAGCCGGGAGCCAGAAACACCCAGGACCTGAGTCCCTCTCCCTCAACTGGAAAGGAGATGTCGTGGCAAACAAGGGTGTCTTTTAGGAGACTCCAAATCCTAGGCCGGGGAGAAGGCCTTCAGCTGCGGGCAGAGAATGCCGGCGGTTGACAAGGACCAGGTTACGCCTTCTTCGGATCCAACCTGTATCAAGCAGTGTGTGGTTCGTGTTGTTTGAACACCAGAAAATGTGCCTGACCCTTCCCTTATGAAACGAGAGGCTGAACTCAGAACTCTAGCCCTTCCTCTCTAAATTTCTAGTTTTAGAGAGAAGACAAAGAGAACCTGGCATCATCCTAATGTACCCTTCAGATGACATATTATTCCACTACATACAGAACTTGAGAAAAATCAAAAGCCCGTTTCCCATCTCGAAAGAGTCTTCAGCAGTAAAGACGCATGGCCCGCAGGAGTTCACCCAGTAAATGGGGCCCCCGAACAGAGATGTGTTGCAATCACAGCAGAATTTGCACCCTCCAGCTGCTGGGGGTAAGCCATACACCGTCCTTATGGAGTCCTGCCCCCGGGCCCAAACCAGGCCGCCTGCTCTGTTATTATTACTTCATTCATTCAGCAGACATGGACTGAATACCCCCTGGAAGAAGAATTTAAGCTTATAAAAGCAAGGTTAATATAAGGAAGCTAAAATATTAGAGATTTAAAAAAAAAAATCCTCTGAGATGATCGGAGAAAAGAATGAAAGCTTTGGTTGCAGTGGAAGAAGCAAAACATTGAAACCCCTACTTAATGCAATTAATGCTTCAATGTGATACTTAATCAACCGCTGAACTCTCCCCACCCCCTAAAGTTTCCCCATATGTCACTAAGGATGCTCTGAAACCCATCAGGGAAGAGAACTGAAGGCTTTTCCTCCTTCTCCCTAATGAAGGTTTTTCTCCAGAATGAATGAGCCTGATTACTGACTAAAGGCCCTCCTGCGGTCTTTACGCCCAGGGTGCTGCTTTCCTGAGAGTTCTCCAAAGACGAGAGAAAGGGCTCCGCTCTCCCCAGATGGCACCACGCGGCTCTGACGCACTGGCTTCTCTCTCGCACGAATGATCTGACGTTCAGTGTGCTTCACGCTGCCCCCCTGACAGCTTTCCACATTCATCACAGATGCCTGCTTCGAGTCCCAAGGAACGTGCTGACAGTCTAAGGCTGGAACTCTGGCTCCAGGCTCTTCCCCACCCATTCTGCTCGCGGGGCTCCTGGCCGCTCTGAAATCCCAGATGTCTAATTAGCTCTGAGCACAGTCTAAAAGCATTCGCACATCCGTTCTGTGCATATGGTTTTTCTCCAGTGTGAATTCTCTGACGTTGAATGAGCTTTCCTTTCCCGCAGGCGCCCACATTGACGGCATTTGTAGCACTTCTGAATGTGAATTAGCCGATGCCATGTGAGGCGTCGGAAAGCTGACGGATGCCTCCCGCAAACAAGGACTCTTTCCAAAACGAATGTTAGAATGTTCTGGAGGACAGGAGCCCTGAGAAAAGTCGCCTCCATTCATAACAAAGATGTTCCCTCTAAGATGCATATTGTAATGTTGAATAAATTCTGAATTCTAAGATTTGGCCACAACCATTTTCTCACTTCTTAGAAAATGTGTAGAGAATTGCAGATTTTCCCATATGCATCACGTTCCTGGGGTGGGGCCCCTAAAGGTTCTTGAGGATCTCACTGTATCCACAGACCTGTCTACACTCAAACCTGGTCGGTGTCCCACAGGGACCTTCTCCAGGCATCCAGCTCTGAGTTCCCACTCAGGCCACATGGCTGTGCTCTGTCCCAGGTCACAATATGAAATTACAGGAAATGTACATTTCAACCACTGTCTCTATTTTCTTTGATGTCTTTTTAGGGCTGAACCCAGGGCATATGGAGGTTCCCAGGCTAGGGGTCAAATCAGCTACAGCTGCCGGCCTAGGCCACAGCCACAGCAATGCGGGATCCGAGAAGTGTCTGCAACCTACAGCACAGCACATGGCGCTGCCAGATCCTTAACCCACTGAGCTGAGCCAAGGATCAAACCTGAGTCCTCATGGACACTAGTTGGGTTCATTACCACTGAGCCACAATGGGAACTCTTCAACCACTGTCTCTTACAAGATCAAGTTTCTTGGACTAAGAATAAAAGATTTGGGGAGATCGATGATAAGCATGCCTTTGGGCAAATATAGAAACTGATGGGTGTGACAGATTGCTGGGTTTTGGTATTTTTCTTTCTTAACCCAGTTTTCATCACAGTGAGAAGGTAGCCATTAAAACCGCTCACGTTCTCTGGTGACCGGGAGGGAGCACGTGGGCAGGTGCAAGGAAGCTGTTCCCAGTGTTTCTTGATCTGGATGCTGGTCAGAGTGTGTTCATTTCCCCATCCTCCCAGGCAGCCCCAGGACAGTTCTAGCAAACGAGGTGGAAGCGGAAATGGGCTTTCAAGGAAACCTGTGACAGGGAGCAGACTCCAGAGCAGGAACCTCTTGCCTTCTCCCTACCTGCCCCACTTCTTTCTGCCGGATCCTGGTCATGATGCTGGCTCCTGCCGCAGCCATCCTGTGAGCACATGGAGAAGGGTCAAGGGCGGAAGATGGCACAGCGACCCTGCAGACGGTGCCTGGTCCTGGTGGCCTTGAACTTCTCCCTTCTGGAATTTTCAGTTTTTAGTCTAGTGGGGGAGAAATGATTCACATTTGATGATGGACGTAAAGCATTTTTCCCTATGTTTATCACCTCTTGTTTTAATTTCTGTCTTTCCCTTCCTTCCTTTGTAAAACATGTGTACTCATGGAATATGTTAGTCCTTTGTGTGTCAAAAATGTTGCAGATTAAAAAAAAAAAGTTTCAAAAAATAAAAACAAAAACATTTTGAAAATGTTGCAAATAGCCTTCCAAATTTGGCATTTTGAGTCTTTTGAGTGTGTGTGTGTCTTTAAACCAAAGAGACGTTGTTCCATTTTTATTTGACAGCTTCAGAATTTTGCACAGTGTTTTTCCCATTCCAGAACTGTTAAAATGCTGACTCCTTTTAATAAGTACCTCTATGATTTCATTTTATTATGCTTAAATCTTGGCTCCAAGTGGAATTCAACATGATATAGGGAATTAGGTAAAGAAGCAGGTTTCTCCCTCCCATCATCTCCCAGCCCTGTCTAGTGAACTCTTTTCCCAGCTATTCTGAAATGCTACCTTGATCATGTGTTACATGCCCATCTGAGTTTGCATCTTGTCTTGAATCTCCATTTATCGGTCTGTACCTCCTCTAATACACAATACTGATAAAGTTACTTCCCCCTGTTGCTCTTTTGTTCCCTCAAAATGCTCATGGTGAGAATAAGGTGGGTAAGCTGGAGCTGGTAAGAGTCACTCAGAGGTGGAACACTGTCTTCAAGAGGCATTAGAGTCAGAGTTCCTGTCATGGCGCAGCGGAAACGAATCTGACTAGCATCCTCGAGGATGCAGGTTCGATCCCTGGCCTCACTCAGTGAATTAAGAATCCGGCATTGCCGAGAGCTCTGGTGTAGGTCACAGACACGGCTCGGATCTGGTGTGTCCGTGGCTGTGGCGTAGGCCAGTGGCTATAGCTCCAATTCAATCCCTGGCCTGGGAACCTCCATACGCTGCAGGTGCAGCCCCAAAAAGACAACAACAAAAAAGAGGTGTTAGATTCAATGCAGTCAGGGTGTATGATGTGACCAAGACATTTGGTCAAATGGAAGAGGATGAAAGATGAATAATGTGACATCCTCACAAAATAGTCTGTTTGTTATGACATCAACGATTATTGCACAAAGGTTCCTTAACACAACAGCATTTTAACAGTATCCTTATTTTAAGCACTTATCCTTTTTCTCTACAGTGCAGTCCTGGAACCATTTTGTAAAAAAGTCATATTTTCTCTTAATATTTTCTCTTACTTAACCCAGCATCAAACAAATTATGGTTCTGGAGTTCCCACTGTGGTGCAGTGGGTTAAGAATCCAACTGCAGGAGTTCCCGTCGTGGCACAGTGGTTAACGAATCCGACTAGGAACCATGAGGTTGCGGGTTCGATCCCTGGCCTTGCTCAGTGGGTTAACGATCCAGTGTTGCCGTGAGCTGTGGTGTAGGTTGCAGACGCGGCTCGGATCCCGCGTTGCTGTGGCTCTGGCATAGGCCGGTGGCTACAGCTCCGATTCGACCCCTAGCCTGGGAACCTCCATATGCTGCGGGAGCGGCCCAAGAAATAGCAAAAAGACAAAAAAAAAAAAAAAAAGAATCCAACTGCAGCAGCTTGAGTCACTTTGGAGGTGTGGGTTTGATCCCCAGCCTGGCACAATGGGTTAAAGAATCCAGCCCTTGCTGCAGCTGGCCTAGGTCACAGCTGCGGCTCGGGTTCGATCCATGGCCCAGGAATTTCCATGTGCCATGGGTGCAGCCATAAAATGAAAAAAAAAAAAAAAGAAGAAGAAGAAGAAAAAGTTACTGTTCTAATAAATAGGTAATAAAAGCAAAAATAGAAAACTTTGGATGGTCTGGAGGAATAGAAGAGGGTAACATTGTGTTTCAGGTCCTGTTTCATGGCCACGTGTGTACTCAAGATGATTATCTCACAGGCCTCAATGTACTATGACGTCTTTGCAAAGCACAGGCCATTCTATCTAGTCTGAAAATAGCCCTGTCTATGACAAGAGGACAGATGTAACGGTAGCAATTGTGCTTCCCTTTTTGGAATTTCAGAGAGTCATGAGGAAATTATGTGTAGGATCCAAGTCTCTCCTTAAAATAAGCTTGCCAAAGAAAACTGAAATGATTCTATTTCCTCTGATTGATTTTCTTGAAACAAACAGAAGCACTCAGAATAATTCCATTGGTCTCATAGCTGCATGTGGTCTTAGGTTCTTTTCCTAAAAATGGTTATTATGGTATTTAAAGCCCTCATTAGGACATGAGTGCATGCAAGTATTATGAAAACTAGTCTCTCAAATCATGCCTTTTCATTCATCTCTGCTATAAAAATGCTTGATATGGGTGTAATTAATATTAAAGTGGAATGTTTAGAAAAATATGGGCCCAGTAAAACTGCCTCCAATAAATCAGAACTTGTAAGAGGAAAATAAGATCTACCATAAGTGGGCCCATAGTGACTTCCTCCCAGAGAACCATGTGGAGTGGGGGGGAAGGAACATCACGGTGGGAAGCCTGACGAGCACTGCCTCGGCCAGGTGACCGTCAACTCCGACAATGATTAGACAGGTTGAGGTAGGTGTCCTCGATACGATATGACAACAATGGCACTTCCTCTGTGGTCTTTAGCCCCCCCGAACCCATAACCCAGTCTAATCACGAGAACAACATCAGACAAATCCCAGGTGAGGGACAGTCTACAAAATACCAGATTCCTCAAACCTGTCAAGGTCATCAAAAACAAGGCAAGTCTAAGAAACTGTCCTATCCAAGAAGAGCCCGAGAAACAGGACAACAAAATATAACGATGTGTTCTGAAGACATCTTACAACAGAAAAGGACACCGAGTAAAAACTAAGGAAATCAAGATAAAGCATAAACTTTAATAATATATTAATATTGGTCATCAATAAAATGTCAGTAACACGGGAAACTGGATGGGGTATATGGGAATACTCTATCTCTGAAACGTTCCTGAAAACCCAAAACTATTCTACAATTAATGTTTTATTTAGTTTTCTTTTTAGAGCTGTACCTGCAGCATATGGAAATTTCCAGGCTAGAAGTGCAGGCCTACACCACAGCCACAGCACCGCTGGATCTGAGCCGCATCTGCAACCGACACTGCAGCTCATGGCAACATTTAACCCACTGAGCGAGGCCAGGGATTGAACCTACATCCTCATAGAGACTACATCAGGTCTTTAACTCGCTGAGTCACAGTGGGAACTCCAAAATTTTATTTAGAAATAAGCTAGGAGTTCCTGTCATGGCACAGCAGAAACGAATCTGACTAGGAACCATGAGGTTGCAGGTTTGATCCCTGGCCTTGCTCAGTGGGTTAAGGATCTGGTGTTGCTGTGTCTGGTGAGCTGTGGTGCAGGTCACAGACGCGGCTCGGATCCCACATTGCTGTGGCTGTGGCGTAGACCAGCAGCTGTAGCTCAGATTGGACCCCTAGCCTGGAACCTCCACATGCTGAGAGTGTGGCCCTAAAAAAAAAAAAGCGCATAAATAAATAAATAATAAGCTAAAGGAGTTCTTGTCGTGATTCAGCAGTAAGGAACCCAACTGGCATCCATGAGGACACAGGTTTAATACCTAGCCTCGCTCAGTGGGTTAAGGATCCGGAATTGCCCTGAGCTGTGGTGTAGGCTGCAGACGTGGCTTGGAAATGGCGTTGATGTAGGTTGGCAGCTGCAGCTCCCATGTGACCCCTAGCCTTGGAGCTTGAATAGGCCACAGGTTCTGCCCTAAAAAGACAAAAAAATAAATAACTAATTAAAATAAGCTCAAACTAGAAGTTCCCCATTGTGGCGCAGCGGAAATGAATCCAACTACGAACCATGAGGTTGCGAGTTCGATCCCTGGCCTTGCTCAGTGGGTTAAGGATCTGGTGTTGCTGTGTCTGGTGAACTGTGGTGTAGGTCGCAGACGTGGCTCAGATCTGGCATTGCTGTGTCTCTGGCATAGTATGGCCCATCTATAGCTCCTATTAGATCCCTAGCCTGGGAACCTCCACATGCCTCGGGTACGGTCCTAAAAAGACAATAATAATAATAATAAGCTAAAAATATAAAAGTATTAAAAGAGGTCAGTGATGATTACAGACAAGATGACATAGACAGAGTTCCCTCTGTTCCATGAAGTACAGCTAACACCCTGTACATAATGCATAATATTATAGGAACAGTTTTGAAAGGTGGAAAGAAGAGAGGTAGGTGATTATCTAAGGATCTTGAGATTCAAGGAATGACACAGCAATGCCTTATTGATTTTCAAGCCAATATCTAAAGGAGAAGGGGAAAAAAGCCCCAATCGAAGCCTGCTCTCTCTAGCCAAAGGACCAGAAAAGAAGCAGCCTATCAGGGCCAAGTTTTCGTCTGTTTGTTACTTTTATGGCTGCACGCACAGCATATGGAAGTTCCTGGGCTAGGGACTGAATCCAAGCTGCAGCTTTGACCTAAGCCACAGCTGCAGCAACACCAGATCCTTTTAACCCACTGTACTGGACCAGGGATTGAACCCACACTTCCACAGCACCCCAAGCCACTGCAGTGGGATTCTTAACCCACTGTGCCACAGCAGGAACTCCCAGGACAAAGTTTTTTGACACTGGCTGTCCTACTCCAGACAAACACTATGGAAAAAAATCACACCTCCCCCCAAAATCAGTAGAGATAGAGTATGAGTCTAGCCCCCCCACTCTCACTTGCTAGTCATGGAGTAATAGGGTGCTCCTCCCCTCCCCACAGTGTCATCAGAGACCAAGTGGGGAGCCTGCATTTTCATCTTTACCCTGTGAAACCCAGGCAGCATCCACACTGCCCCAGCAGTATGGTGTCAGCAGAACCTGCTAAAACAGAAGATTTAAATACGATTCAGAGCCTCACAATACCCCAAGTGTCCAGGACACAGCAGAAAATCACTTGTAATACCAAGAATCCGAAAAAAAAGTCTTCTAAATAGCTATGCTACTTTTCGAAGGAAACAATTTATTACGTCCAGGTGGTGGGACACAGCTACAGCAGTCTAAAGGGAAATTGGTAACACTAAATGCTTACCAAAAGATTTCCAGGAGTTCCCACCATGACGCAGTGGTTAACGAATCCGACTAGGAACCATGAGGTTTCAGGTTCTATCCCTGGCCTTGCTCAGTGGGTTAAGGATCCGACGTTGCCGGCATGAGCTGTGGTGTAGGTCGCAGATGCGGCTTGGATCCTGCATTGCTGTGACTCTGGCGTAGGCCGGCAACTACAGCTCCGATTAGACCCCCAGCCTGGGAACCTCCATATGCCGCGAGAGCAGCCCAAGAAATGGCAAAAAGACAAAAAAAAAACCCTCCATAACGTAAGTTACTGCCCCAAGAAACTAGAAAAAGCAAAGTAAAATAAGGCCGAAACGAACAGAAGGAAGGAAATAATTAAGAGCCAAAATCAATGAAATGAAAACCATGAAAACAACAGAAAGGCGTTTAAACCAAAAAGCAGGTTCTTTGAAAAACCAATAAACCTCTAGTAAGACTGATAAAAGAAGAGGAAGACACAAACCGCCGCCATCAAGACTAATACACTGGACGGCTGTGAACTGGTGGATGTAAGAAGAGCGAGCAGGCATGTGAGGTCCAGGTGGGAAGCCTCCCGTTAACTGGATCCCAGGTTCGATGACTTTCCTAAGTCCAGGCGTGCCCACCAGGGAAACCAAAGTCCTCACCAGAGAAGAGACTGGTGACGAGAAGATGCCCCACACCAGCGCTCACCTCCGATCTGCCAACAGAAGTGACTAAACACGCAGCCAGAGAAGCAGCAGGTCCGGACGTGCGACAAGACGGTGCCAGGCTAATGGCCTGGTGACGGTGCACACAACACGCCACGTGGCGCCATGGCAATAATGCCTTGCAGGGTGGCAGCAGAAAGTCTGTTAGGTCTCACCTATTCCCCTTCTAGCAATTTCAGAGGAATCAGCCCAATGTCTCCCAGACCCAGGGCCTCCAGCAAAAGTCTCCCCCAGTTCTGTGGTCCAGAAAACCTACAGTCAAACCATACTTATCGTCGCTACAGCCCGTTAGGTCTTATGTCTATCCCTCAGGCCTGCCCGTCACCTTGGATAGAAGGGAAGATTCGCAAACCTCTTCTGAACAAACTACCTACTGAGTTCTAGCCTGGAAAGAAATCCCTGATTAATTCCCATCACCTCACCAGTGCCGAGGACCAGGAAATCAATGTCCCAGGTCCCCGGGCACCCATGCCGAGCACAGCAGAGCAGGCCACAGCATGGAGGAAAGCGGAAAACATCTGTATGGATAGTTTTCCAGCTGCTGTCACCCTGGTCAGTCATCAACAGAACCTCCAGGGGTCGTCATCATCTGGGTTGTACCGAACCAGGTCACTTCCAAGGCACAAGCGTGAGAATCACAGCCGCAAAAGCCACCGGTAAAAACATAAGCATCACAGAGCTGAGGACAGACAGCCAATAAATAGCCAGGGTTTGGGGAATGAAACCACCTCCAGCATCACTGCAACACCATCACTCCACTGAAGCCTCAGACCAACATACGCTCTAAGTGTGGGTGAGGCTGTGAGCCACCCAGGCTATTGAGCTTGACGTCCCATCCTGAGATACTGGCAAATGTAATTCAATCTCTGTGGAATTCTAAATCAAAGTCCAAGAAGTCCAAAGCCCGACCTGCTGTGTGGCAAGAAAGCCACTCACCTCCACAGAGCCTACAAAGCCAAGGATTATCAAGTCATCAGAGCAACACAGCCCTGATGGCCTGGCACCGCTGCTCCGCCTACAGAGGGCCAATTGGGAGTCAGACAAGGTCTCCCAGGGCTTAAAGTAGGGAGACAAAGAGCAAGTAGACAGCAGAACCCCTTCATTCTCTCTGCCCGGTCTGTCAGTCTCTCCTCTGCTGGCGCTTTCCCCCTGATATTTAACCATGCACAGGTCTTTCTCAATTAATTATTAATGATAATAATCAACTAACCATAATAAATACATAAAGCTCTAACCACGTGTGCTCTTCTACCTGCCACCTATCTCATTTCTCCAAAGGACCTCCTTTGTCCCCTCTGACTGCAAGGCCACAGCACTTCCCATTTTGCTAAAACCCAATGACCCTTTTCTTCCTTGACTTTTCGGCAGCAGGTGAAAATACTGACCCTTCCCTTCTTAAAATTCTCCTTCCTTGGCCAGGGCATACATTTTCCTGGGTCTTCTCCCACCTCTTGGGTCTTTGACCTTCACTTAAATGGGTTTCCAAGTGTTTCCCTAAGTTCACCTCCATCTCACTCTCCCATCCAAGGGAGCAACTGCTTTCTCCCCCATCCCAACGCCGATGCCGCTCACAGCCTGCACTGCATCCTCCTGACTTTCAGGCCCATCCTCCCCAGGGTGTGGGCATCTACTCTTCCACTGCACATCCTCCTCCCTCGCTCCCTGCATCCGCTCTGTTTTGCAGACCTGGCAATCTTACCATCAACCATCTCTGGCATCCATCGTCCATCCCCCTGTTTGAGACCCTACGCGAACAACTCCTCACCAGCATCAGTGCATCTCCCATCTTCCCCCTCGATACCACACTCCCTCACACTGGCAGAGTGATGGTGTTAAGTCTTAATTCTGATCAGGCCATCCTCCTGCTTAACACGTCCCATGGTGCCCCAGGGCCTTGCAGATGAAGGCCCTGCTCTTTGAACTTAGCACCCAGACCCTGTATCATCTGGACCCTGCTGCCTCTTTCCTCACCCCTCATCCTCTGCCATCCCCCTCTAATCCAACAAGTCCTTTAGGGAAACCCTTTATGATTCATTGAGCACCTACTCTTTTTTCCAGGCAGGGAGCATCATTTCATTTGATCCCCAAAGTAACAGTATGAAGTGGTTATTAGTTCCACCTTAAAGATGATAAAACTGAGACTGAGAGATGCTGAGAAATTCACTCAAGATCATTCAGCTTATTAAGTACTAGACTCGGATCCACCCAGAGAGCAGGGCTCCGAAGTCACATCCTTAGCCTTTGCCCTGAACCATGCTTGATCCCTTTCTATGTCTGGCCAGCTACTTACTGCTCAGTTTTCAAAACACAGTTCTGCCACCACCTCTTCAAAACTTGTCTTTAATTTTGCAATTTTGCATCCAAGAGCCCTCCTGTCATTGGCATAAGTGAATGAAAACACTCTGCCCAGCACACTGTAATAACTGCTTCACACTCTCCCTCACTAGACAATGATTTTGTACTGAGGGTACAGATTTTTCTTTATCGTTGTAGCTTTTTTTGTTTCTTGGTTTTTGGTGGGGTTTTTTGTTTTTTTGTTTTGTTTTGTTTTTGCTTTTTAGGGCTGCACCCAAGGCATATGGAAGTTTCCAGACTAGGGGTTGAAGTGGAGCTATAGCTGCCAGCCTACACCACAGCCACAGTAATCCCAGGTCCGAGCCACGTCCACAACCTACACCACAGCTCATGGCAACGCTGGATCCTTAACCCACTGAGCAAGGCCAGAGATCAAACCTGCAACCTCATGGATCCCAGTCAGGTTCGTTAACCACTGAGCCACAAAGGGAACTCCCTATTGTTGTAGTTCTTGCACTTGACATAGTACCCGGCACATGGTAGGTCCTGTGTAAAGGTTTACTGTATGGAATTCCTGGCTCTGCTCCTTGCTAGTTTATATAAACTTGGCAAAGTTATTTCACCTCTTTGTGTCTTTTGTTTTGTTTTTGTCTTTTTAGGGCCGGACCCTCGGCATTTGGAAGTTCCCAGGCTAGGGGTCAAATTGGAGCTGCCGCTGCCACTGCCAGCCTAGGCCACGGCCACAGCAATGCCAGATTCGAGACACAACTGTGACCTACACCACAGCTCACAGCAACGCCAGATCTTTAATCCACTGAGCGAGGCCAGGGAATGAACCTTCATCCTCATGGATACTAGTCGGATTCTTAACCCTCTGAGCCACAAGGGGAACTCCTATTTCATCTCTTTCTGTGCCTCAATATTCTCATCTGAGTTTGTGTCCTTATCTGGAAAATGGGTATAATAATAGCCACAATGGAGAGTTGCTGAAAAGATGAAGGGAAAATTTACCTCCAGGCCAGCACACCGTGAGCGCTCAGTAAGCGATACCTGTTATTAGACTGTAATATACACCTTCACAAAGGTTGGCTCGGCCTTAGGGCTAAACACCTGTATTAACATTTCAGCTGATTCAACTGGGACCAGGCTCCTGCCCCATCAGCCCTGGGAGGCTGCAGGATGGATGGTCAGAGTAAAAACCCACACACACACCCAGGACTCCCTGCAGGGCTGGCAGGGCCAGCTGAGGAGGCCATGTTGGATGCGGAGAACCGAGGAGAAGTGGGATGACCAGAGCAGAGAAGGAAAGTCCAGCCCCTCACCGAGCACGAGAACTGCCACCCCATGTGTTCAGAAAGGGCACCAAAGCCCAGCTCTGTGCTCCTTCCTTCAGCTCCTCCAGCCCCACCAAGTGCAGGAACACCGGCCCCCCAATCCCTGCTCCAAGTAGGGTTATCAGAACAGAGAGAGGCCAGCAGATGCCTGGCTATCACAGGAGGCATGAAAAGACCTTTGTCTTGGTGCCTTTTGGAGCAAAGCTCCGGTATCTGAAAAATTCACTCTGCATTCCACACTCAGAGTGAACAGCTCAAGCAATTGGAGAGGTGGGGAACACACAATGCTTACCGGGGAATCAGATCTAGAAAGCTCTGGAACAGAACCCCAGGGAGGACTGCACTGGGCACTCACCAAAATTTTGTAAAGAATATTTCCGTAGAGAAACAGACTCACAGACTTTGAAAAACCTATGGTTACCAAAGTGGACAGGTGGGAAGATGGGAGGGGTGGACTGGGAGTTTGGGACTGGCATATGAACAGTGGGGACCTGCTGTATAGCACTGTATTCTTTGATAATCTATGTGGGAAAAGAAATCTGAGAGGGAGTTCCCACTGTGGCTTGTGGGTTAGGAGCCTGACTAATATGCATGAAGATGTGAGTTCGATCCTTGGCCTTGCTCAGTGGGTCAAAGGATCTGGTGTTGCCGTGAGCTGCAGTGTAGGTAAAAGATGTGGCTTGGATCCTGAGTTGCTGTTGCTGTGGTATAGCCCCAGAAGCTGTAGCTCCAATTCAACCCTGGCCTGGGAACTTCCATATGCTGCAGGTGCGGCTCTAAAAAGTAAAAATAAAAAGTTGTGGTTAGTAAAGCAAATAAACGTTATTTACAGCAGAAACTCAAAAGACCTCCTCTCTACACGGCAGAATCCTTACCCAAGAAAACCACGTTCCTGTAATCCTCCAGCACGACATTCTCGAAAGAAGCCCTCTGACCCTGGTCCAAGCAACTCCGTTCACCTTTGGTGACTTATACAGCCACATCCTGGAAGGTCAATGAGTCCTGAAAAATCCCTAGAGTCTGTAAACTGGACTGGCTGGATGAAGGCACTGTAAGAGGTGAAAGATATTCTAGTTCTTCTGGCAGCTTTAATTCATTGCTGAATTAAAAACTCACTGATCCAAAAAATTCTCTTGCCTTTCTAATTTAGTCTTCTTCCCTTTCCCAAATCCTAAGACCCCAGTGGTAAAGGAGGCTCAATTTGAGTTTTCCACTCTCCAGTGGTCCTCAAACCCGGCATGCATCGGCGTCACCTACAGGGTTTGTAAAAAAGCCAACTGCTGGATTCCTCCCCACCGCCACCCCCATTTCGTAATTCATCAGGGGTAGAGTGGGGCTCAAAAATTTGCATTTCTAAACAAATGATTCCCACACTGCTAGTTTGGGGGCTGCACTTTAAGAACCACTGTTTTACACATCTGTTCTTCAAAGTTTGTTAAAGAATCCACAGCATCTTCATCCTCTGGGAGCTTGTTAGAGACGCAGCAACTCGGGCATCACCCTAGCCCTTCCCAGACTCTGCGCTTTTAACAAGATCCCAGGTGATTCGTGTGCACGTTTTGTGTACTTATCACATACTTTTGAGCCGAGACAGACTCCGAAGGAGGCAACAGGTAAATTTTAATTTACAGAGAACGTCTCTGGGACAACGGTTAACAATGAGGACTTCGGTCACTCGGGGCCACTGGTTTGGGAGGGTGAGGTTCCGGGCTCCCAGGCCTTGGCCCCCTTGGCCCCGCCCCCTCCACCTCTCGGTCGCGCTCGCCCCGCCCCTCTCACGGAGCCACGCCGGTTAATTGGCCAGCGGAGTCCCCGCATCCCGCCCCCGGCTCTTCTCGACTCCGCCTCCCTGCGGAGTGAGACTACTGCGCAGACGCAAATGCGAAAGCCGCGCTTTGCCCCTCTAGTCTCCCTGGGGTCCCCCGGGTCACCGAGGTCTCCTCCTAGAGTGGAGACTTCTCCCTTACTCGGGTGCCCGCCGAACCGCCACCCAGACGTGCAGACGTTTCCGAAGTTCTTAGCGTCTTTTTTAGAACGCCCGTCGTTACTCTTCCATTCATCCCACTAACGATACTTGGATGCCCGCCCTTTGGCAGAAGAATGAACGAGGCACGGTCCCTGCTCACTTGAAGGACTGTAGGACTGGGTGAGAAAAGCTGTGCCTCCTAGGAGCTGGAGGCGCCGGGGCGGGATAAAAGGAGGCTGTCCCGGAGGGTAACGGACCAAAGCCTGGCACCTGCCCGCCATAGAGGCACTCAGGTGTTTGGTGAATGGAGATCTCCAGTTAGAGAACATTCCGGGTGGAAGAAAGGCGGCTTGTGTTGAAAACATCTCCGTGTGCAGAGCGCGGGGGTCCCTGGAGATGAAGCTGGAGAGGTAAGCAGAGGCGATCCTGAAGCGCCAGGGACGCCCGATAAGACATTTAAAGATTTAAGTCCTGAGTCGTCTAGACGGTATTTTAATCAGGAGATAGGAGGCCTGATTTGCACTTTAAAATGCATCTGGCAGCCAGGCTGGGTGGAAGGAGGAAAACATCCGAAAGCTGTTAAGAGTGTGGCAGCAGAATGGAGGCTACCGGGGCCTGTCATGGGGTATTTATTCGTGAGCTGTCTTTCCTCTTCCACTAAGATGTAACTTCTGTGGGAGGAGGGCTGTGTCTGTCTGGTTCACTTTGCTTACCCAGCACCTAGAAGAGTGTCTGGTACTCAACAGACCCTTGACAAATGTTTGTTGGATGGATCAGTTTGTGGTTGATAGGACTTCCTAGCTGACCTGATAGTACATGAAAGTGGGAAGTAGAGGAAGGAACACAAATAGTAGAATCTGTTTAGTGGGTGTTTGCCGAGCACTTCTGGGCTGAAGGCTGACAAGCTGCCGCAGGGCAGACGTCCAGAAACAGGCTCCAAATTCTGGTATCATCAGAGGAGGGGCCCAAACCCCAGAATCTGCCACCAAGTACCAGTTCTGTGTTAGTCCCACCAACAACAACAAAAAAAATGTCAGTTTCCTTTCTGCCCACTGCACAACTGAATTTGAGAAGCACATCCTTTTTGGTTTTGTTTTGAATATTACCAGCCACATGCGTAGAATCCATATGACCATGACTTTAAGGTTGTTTATTATTTCATTGTATTGATGTAACATCATTTAATAAAGCCATTCCATGGTGCTTTTTTAGCTTTGCGGCTATTCAGGAATTAATATCTTCTCCCCTTCTTTCCTCCCCACCCCAATCCCCCACAACTTACTTTCTTTCTTGGCTTTTGGTGAATATTTTTCTGCCGCAGGAGATTACTAGTCAGACATTATTTTATCTTATAGCTCTTACCATATATTGGTTTCCAAAAAGTTAAATATGGCAACAGCAGTATCAGTTTATGCAACAATTACAAACTGAGTTTCTGCTGGTGCTAGGCACTGAGCTCTAGGGACATAATATGAGCAAAACAGACAGAGACACTGCCCTCATGTAGCTTCCAGTCTAGTACCGGACTATGGTATTTATCACACAAGTGTATAATTACAAACTAAATATAGTGTGAACCAAAAACACAGGCCTCTTGCCAAGAGGCAGGAACCAGTTTTACAACAATTCCAGCAGCACTGGTGGTAGGTGGTCTTGTGGGTTTCGTTTTTAATTTTATTACCGCATTTTACTAAAAAATGGGACTGCTTTGCCTGTTTTGATTTTGAAATATTCTGAATTGTTCCTAGTTCCTCTACCACTTAAGGGATGGCCTCTACCATACAAAACAAAACAAAACAAAAAAATCACAAATGTATACCTACATTTTTTAAAGATGAAAAACTAGAGGGTACTTACAAACTTGTCGTATCCGTTCTTTCTAGTTACTCTTTAACTCACTCCTCATCTCAGAAGCTAAAGTGGGACTTGAGTTTGAATCCCAGCTTCTCCACTTCTAGCCTTGTGGACTTGGGTGGATGACTTCAGCTTCTTGAGCCTCGGTTTCCTCATGGGTGAAATGGAATTAATACCCTCCTGGTGTGATTAGACCACAGGTCATATATGAGCATTCCTTTATGTGGGGAAAAAAAGAAAAAAAAAAAAAACAGACAACAAGAGCAGATTAGAGTCTCTGGCTCCTGGCCCAAACCCATGCTTGTGTGGCTCACAAACACACCATGCTAATGATGAAAGGAGTGTGCAGGTTGGTTTTACATTCTGAAAATGGAGGGTGGCTAATGCTTTGCCTCTCTCCAGGAGACCTCACATAATCTGGATGTCAGAGAAAGCCCTCCTTAACGGAGAGCCTTAGAGCTGAGAATGGAGAGTGAGCGGGAGTTCACTAGCTCAGGCTGGGCACAGACTGATCCTCCCCTGCTCTCTCTCACATCCAATCCATTAGCAGATCCTGCCGACTGTACCTTCTGACCATATACCCGAATCCCTTCACCTCCACCACAGCCACTGTAGACCAAGTCACCACTGTCTCTTGCCCTGGCCGACGCAGCAGCCACAGAGGGATTCCTTTATGATGGATCGTTTCACTGTGTGGCCCCAAACCCCCCAGTGCTTTCCCATCACTGGTAACATTAAATCCAGATTCCTTACCGGAGTCTACAAGGCCCTACTTCTGCCCCTGGCTACCACTCTGCCCTTGTTTTCTAAACAACTCTTGTATATTCCTTTCTTAAGGCTTTTGCACTTGCTGTTTTGTCTGCCTGGAATGCTCTTCCACCATTTACTTGAATGGGTCATTCACTCCCTTCAGTTCTCTGCCGGGGTATCACCTTTCCAGAGTGGGCTTCTTTGAGCTCTCCTCCAAGAGCATCCCCTTCTCTATTTATTTTCATAGCACTTTCAACTCCTGCCATTATTGTGTCTTTGATTATTTACTTGTTCAATTTTTTTTTTCTGTTTCCCCACTAAAATGCAAGCTCCGTGAGAACAGGAACCTTATTCTGTGCTGATCCCTAGCACTTAAAGTGTCTAGCACATAGTAGGTGCTCAAAACTTATCTAGTGAATGAATTAAATCATCAATGAATGAATGAGCCATATAAGCAAAGAGGGAGGGGAAAGATGTTTCAGATAAAGAAGACCGCATGTGCAGAGGATCTATAGCCACTAGGGGTTCCTGTCTGAAAGAAGACCTGTGGGGCTGGGGTACAGTGACAGGTAGTGGTGAAGAGATGAGGTGAGAGCTGAGCATGGACCAGACTAAAGAGGACCTTGTAGGCTCTGTTAACAGATTCTGGCCATTGTTCTAAGGGCAATGACGAGCCATTATAGGGTTTCAGATAAATTGAGGACTGTGTCTTTATAAGGTCCCCCTGACTACAGGGTGGTAAATGGATAAGGAACAGAGCAAGAATGGAAGCAGGGGACCAGTGAGCTGGCTGTCAGGTGTCTCTCATGACAGAGATAACAATGCTTTGCATTTGGATGCTGGTTGAAGAAGATGGAGAAACAAAATTTGGATGTAAAATCAACAGGCCCTACTTATTAACTAACTCTGTGATCCAAGGTGGATGGTGACATTATTAGACCCAAGAAACACAAACTCAGACTTAGCATCTCTTCACTAGCACAGAATCAAGCCATGTGGGCGTTCTTTTTCCCCCCATGAATATACATTCAACAAACCCCACTGGAGCTCTTACCATGTTTCAGGCCTATGCAAAGAGCTACAACAGATACAAAAATGGATAAGGTGAAGCAGGTCACCCAAGGGGAGTAACGTCCTGATAGAAATAATGCCCTTTTGGGAGTTACTGTCGTGGCTCGGTGGTTAACAAATCTGACTGAGAACCATGAGGTTGGGGGTTCGATCCCTGGCCTCGCTCAGTGGGTTAAGGATCCAGCATTGCCATGAGCTGTGGTGTAGGTTGCAGATGCGGCTCGGATCCCGCGTTGCTGTGGCTCTGGCATAGGCCGGCGGCTACAGCTCCGATTGGACCCCTAGCCTGGGAACCTCCATATGCCGCAGGTACGGCCCTAGAAAAGGCAAAATGCCCTTCTGCTTTCTTATATTCTCTGCCTTGCCAGTACTTGCCATTTCCTGTTGTCACCCATCTACCTCATATTAGGTATGTCTTTTTATTCTCTCTGCCTACCCCAAGGCCCAGCCAAAATTAGGTGTTCAATACGTCTTTCAATGAATGCAAATTTTTCTCCTTGACTGTTCTGGAGTCAGTTCCCTAAACTAAGGTTTCTCTCAAAGTTTACTGAGCTCATGTCAAAGTCATTTCAACTGTCCAAGCCAAACAGAGAAGAATAATTTGCCTACATAACTCACAAGGCTATTATGAGGGGGAAATAAATTCAAGGGGCTTTGCGAACAGGAAAGGTGTTTGGATGATAAACCCCTGCATGTGCACTGCCTTCATTACTGTTGTTGGCTTTATTTCCTGTTTATTCAACAAAGATTTACTTGTTACCTTGTGCTAGGAGCTGGAGACGGCAGACAAACAAGATAGTCTCTGTCCATGGAACTTATATTCACATGTCTACTAGAGCACTGAGGGTCAAGGTAAAAAGAATTTGAAAATCACTACCTACCCAGTCCCCTCACTACACAGAACACAGATGCCAGAGCAGCCAGCAGCATTTCCCCTTTTCATGCTTTGTTGCTTCTCACTGTCAAGGTCCTTATTGCCCATAACCCCACCTGGCCGGCCTTTCCTTCTTGGGTACACCCAGAGGATGCTCTATCAAATAATATTTAAAAGATTGGACCCTCTGTGCAAGCAACGACAACAGCTTTTCTTTAAATTCTCATTCATAGTATTTCCCCCCCAACCCCCGCCACAGTTTCTGGGTGTACGCTTAACAGATCCAGTTTTTTTTTCCTCTTGCATTTTAAGAGGCAGCAGGGGTCCTGGAAACTCTGGTACTAGTTATAATTTTCTTACAGGCACTGAAAGGTCACGTATTCTCTAGGGTCCTAGATACCTCAGAGGGGAGAGCTGAGGGGCGGAAGGTAGAAGATTAGACTGGTCCCTAAAATTATGTGATCCATGCCTAGTTCCCCACCTTCTCTTTCCGCGGTTATCAGTCCAGGGGTCAATTACCAAGACGTAGTCTCAGACTTTATTGAGGCAACCTCAGTATTCTGAGGCACACGCAGAGTACCCTCGAGGACAGTCTTGAGGACGCAGCCGGCTCCCGCGAGAAGACCTGTTGGAGCATGCGCATCAGTAACCCCACCCACCAGCCGGCTGAAGGGCGGGCTCGGAGTCGGCCACGTAAAGCGATTGGTTCTGCGCAGGGGTGGGGGTCTGGCTTCCGCCGGACGCCGGAAATGGCTCTCCGCCCCTGTCAGTGGGCCATGGAGACTGTGGCACAGTAGCGTCTGAGTAGTGAGGATTGCGAGGCCGACGGCCATGGAGGCCGTGCTGAACGAGTTGGTGTCTGTGGAGGATCTGCTGGTGAGGCCCGGCCCCGAGGGAGGGAACAGGAAGATTCGGAAGGGCGGGCCCTCAGGAGAGTGGGGTAGGGGCCAAACCCTCCTCCCAGCATCAGCTTTGCCCAGGGAAGCCGAACTACGGTTCCCGGCAGCCCCTGCAGTGTCCGGCTGCTGCCTAGAGGTTCCAGTTTGCCCCAGAGGCTAATGTGAGATGTAGTTTCCTGTGCTACCACGCCTCAGATTCAGGGCCTGGAGCCTGATGGGGGCTGGGTCTGTGCAGGATCTAGGAGGTCAGGGAGCACCTGTTTTTTGAGTGCTCTCCTGGCATGGTAACAGGGCGACCACCATAAAGTTTCATAAATTGCTCATTGAACCCGGCACGGTGCCTGGCAGGGGATATCTCAATCTTTGTAGCTCTAGTAGGAGGTAGGCACTATTTTTGTTCCTGTTTTGCAGATAAGAAGGGGTCCAAACCCGGCAGGGTGGGGATGGGAGAAGCAGTCGCCGACTAGAGAGTGTGTGGGCTGTTGTTGAGCAGTTCTGACAGCTTGTTTACTGTTCAGCCTCACGGGGTCAGCTGCTCCGGGAGCGGTGCCTGGAACTGCCACCAGGTGGCATCTCCACTCGGTGCCACTAGGGGGAGGGGAGCAGAGGGGGGACCATCCAAGGAGACAGACAGCCCACTGCTAAGAAGCAGAATGCCTGGGCCGAGGGATGGAGATGGCAGAATCAGGGATACTAGACCCCACAACAGACAAGGAAAATGTGGCAGAGGGAAAGATGGAGGGTAATGGGGAAAGGGACACGAAGGTCCTGATAGAGAGTGGCTTACCCCCTTCATTTCTAAATGACTCCTCTCCTCTCCTGTGGCAGAAATTTGAAAGGAAATTTCAGTCTGAGAAGGCAGCAGGCTCGGTGTCCAAGAGCACGCAGTTTGAATATGCCTGGTGTCTGGTGCGAAGCAAGTACAACGATGACATCCGTAAAGGCCTTGCTCTGCTGGAGGGTGAGGTGCTAAGCTGGCTCCCCAGCCCTCCCTTGCCATCGCCCTCTACCGCCACTGGCCTCTTTCACTCCCTCCATCTCAAGGACTGGGATCCTTTTAGAGCATGGTCCCTCAAAGTACCAGTCACCTCACAGTTATTTTCCAGTAGACTCACAGCAAAAAAGGGCTATGCTTAGCCTGACTTCTTGTAATATATACTTTTGGCTACTTACCACCTCATCATTGTTTTGCCAAATAGTCATGGCCTGTCAGTCCCCACAGGACTTTGGTGATCTGATAGTCTAGACACAAGGAAAATGACTTGTCCCAGGTCACACAGCTGCCTAATTAATGGCTGAATTGGGACTAGAAGCATCTCTCTTGTGTGTCCTAGTCCCACGCTCTTTGCCCCCCACCATGTTGCTTATTTAGCAGTGGTTGTTGAAAATCTTCTGAGGGGGCCCATGGAAGAAGTATAGAAAATGATCCCAAAAGCCTGTGAGCAGATAGTGCTCTTTTGATCAGAATGCTGTTTCTCATGGTTTTGGATGGGTCAGCATTTGGTGAGAGCCTACCATACTTCACCCTTAAATCTCTCTGTACCCCCTTTCTCTTGGTCAGGTGATGGTGTGTAAGCAAACAGTGTACTAGCCAAGGATGCCTATTGTAAATCCATAAAAGTAAGAGTCTTCCTTAATGCAAATAATTTCAGCCTCCATTTGTCTACTTTGCCAATTGGGATTTCTTGGGTTTCCTCTGCAGCAGAAAGGGTCTCTAAACATTGCCAGTCTAGTTGAGGAAATAGTACAGACACTTGGGAAGATGTATAAACACCTGCAAAACTACTTAGCAAGAAATTCAAGTGTACAGAGTACAACGGAACACATACGCCTCAGGGAAGTCACTGAACTAAGAGTGTCAGCTGGGGCCTTTCTGAGGGGTACTTGAAGGGGAGTTTTGAGCTGATTTTTTAGAGGGGGAAGGAGTGCAAACTTATTTTGAACACGTCTAGCAGCAAGCAACTGTAGTTAACATACACAGCAGGTGCCACAACTGAGTGAACCCTGGCTTCAGTGGAGCCTTGATTTCCTTTCAGTTGACTTTGAATGAACCAGAGTCAACTCCTGTGTTGATAGTGGGGTGTTGATCACCAGGGCATTGGGCAGTCTGGGTTCATGCTGTCACGAGGCTCTGACTGGGAAGCCTCGAGACTGGAGCTGAAATGGAGGCTCAGGACATGACTTTCCCCCAGGATCATATAGGGATTCAGGGAGTGGAAGGGGTCTCTGGGACACAGGCACTAGGAAAGGAAGAGAAGGAGTTTTCACCCTCTCCCCCACCCCCTACAGAGCTGCTGCCCAAAGGGAGCAAAGAGGAGCAGCGGGATTATGTCTTCTACCTGGCCGTGGGGAACTACCGGCTCAAGGTAAGGCAGACGGCTCCCTTCTCCCCTCCCTCTCACCTGGGTGACCAAGCACCCTCTCCTCTTCTCTCCTCCAGGCTAAGCCAGGGGCGGGTGGGGGGTGTGGGTTACAGAGGTGCAAGGTAATAGCAGGTCAGGACACAGTGGGAAGGTGAGAGACAGGGTGCCAAGGGTGTGGGGAGCAATGACGTCAGCACGGGGGTGCAGCCCCAAGCCTCGGGTTGTTATCTCCCTCGGCTTATCACCCCCACACAGTTGGGGTGGTTTGTGGACTCTACTCCACGGGTGAGGCTGGAGCGAAGGAGCGGTGGAGGGAGAGGGAGGAGCCTGGGGGCCAATTCCGAGAGAATTCTAAGGGGGGTGTTTGTTTTCCCTGAGCGTAGGAATATGAAAAGGCCCTAAAGTATGTGCGCGGGCTGCTGCAGACAGAGCCACAGAACAACCAGGCCAAGGAACTGGAAGGGCTCATTGACAAGGCCATGAAGAAAGGTGAAGGCGCCGCTCCGCCCCTCTCCTCCTTCCCCTCCCATCCCCACCCTCCTGCCCCCAGGCACCCCCAGGTCCCTCACAGCTCTGTTAAGTCCCCTTCCCTCCCCGCTGCCTGGGCCCTCTGGTCCCTCTTCAGATGATGCCCTGCAAGCAGTTCCTCCTCAAACCCCCTTTCTTCTCCAGCCCTGGGGTCCCTCACCCATGCCTCCAGGTAGAGGCGCCCATCTTCCGTGGAGAACCAGCGGGCGGTGAGCGGACAGCAGCCGAGGCCTCGCAGGGAGTGGGCTTGGACTCCTGACGGTCTCCCCTTTCCTCTCCCCAGATGGACTAGTGGGCATGGCCATTGTTGGAGGCATGGCCCTGGGCGTGGCCGGACTGGCTGGACTCATTGGACTTGCTGTATCCAAGTCCAAATCCTGAACGAGACTGCATCTCCGCCTCTGCCCGGGGATACATGGGAGCCCGTGGAGGACACTGGAGAGACCCCTCCTGACCCCCGTCCCTCTTCCCCTGCACCCCGGCACTGTCCTCTGTGGCCTTCAGCCCCCTCCCCCCGAGACCTGTCCTCTAGCCCCAAATCATGTGCTGTGGGACAAGTGTAAATAAACTGGGCTTTGGCTTGGGAGCCTCTGTGTCCGTGTCGAGGACGGCGCCAGGGGTGGGGGTCGTGCACAGGCCTCCCCTGCTCTGTGCCCTCCTCCCGCAGGCTGGTGTGGGGTTTCTCTTCATCTGCCAAGCAGCCCAGACCCCTCACCCTTCCTCCTCCCCCAACCAGCCACATCCTTGGGCAGTGGTACGCAGAGGGACGCGGCCTTTGCATGGCCTTATACTCGAGAAAAAGCAGTGACCCGAGGCGGGAAGGGCAGAGCTGAAGGGACAGGCAAGGATTTATGTCCCCCTTCTCCTCTGACCCACTCAGCTGCCTCACAGCACGCGGAGTTTTCCACACCAGGGGGGCCCCCACTCAGTTTCCTCCAAAACCTCCACCCTTCCCTCCCTTTGTCTTCCTGTGGCCTCCCCTTCCTCCTCCCCAGCCTTCTCCTTAGGGGAGGGGACCACTGGGGGGGGGGGGAAATGGGCATTTGGCATGGAGTCGGCAGAGGTCTTGGGACAGGATAGGAGCCCAGGGCATCCCAGTTGTAGATGGAAGGGTGGGACCCAGTCCCCATCCAGCCTGCTCTGCCCCAGACCCACCCCTGCCCCGTGCCAGGCTCAGCATGGCCTCATGTTGCTTCATTGCATGCCTCTCGTTCCACAGCCCAGCCAGCCCAGCTTGGGGGCCACTGGGGAGGAGGCACCAAAGGGGAGGCACGGAGGAGCCTCATACGGGTGGGGGCGGTGGGGGGCTACACCTCAGCTCAGTGATGTCCCATGTGACTGCCTGGGCATAGGAAGGATGACCCCCTTGGAACTGAGCCCCAGCTCAGAAGGGAACCAGCACTGTGGCAGCTGTGGCCTTGGGTCAGGAAATGGGTCTGTGCCAGGACAGGTGCTCAGCTTAGGGTGTGGACCTGGAGGTTTCTAATCTGCCATAATTAATAGAGCTGGTGACAGTTTTGATAACTCTGATCTGCTTAGATTAGTGCAGGATCACGACCTGGGCTGGTGCTTTATCCCCCTGGGGGCCCTTTGGCGGCAAGATCAAGCTTACTGCCCGGAGTCAAAGATCAACCCAACCAGGGGGGAGTTCAAGTTCAGGAAGTTGAAGTTCAGAGGAAAGCAACCTCCTGGTGGTCTCACCCCGGGCTGAGGGCACCCAGACCCAGGGCATTCACCAAGAATCAAGCAGTTCATCTGGCGGGGAGCTTTGATCTGTGGACACAGTTCTACGAAGTGACCAGTAATAATTCTAGTTCTCGGAAGCAGAAGCAAGCTCAAGGGGCTCAAACTTCATGGCCGGGTCGTTTTGGTAAATGATGGGACCTGGTTGGACCCCAGGTTGGTTGGATTCCAGAGCTGAGGGTTTCTCCCAGACACCCCATTCCTTATTCAATCTTAAACTTCCTTGGAGACCATGCCCTCAGCCCCAGGTCTTTGAGTCTCTCGAGCTCTTCTCAGCAACATCCAGAGGGGGCGGCTCGGCTCCCTCCATCCTTCCCCACCGGAAGGTGCAGCGGTCTGCAGCCAGCCTCCACCTCTGTCTCTTGACTCTTCAGCCACCTTCCCTCTCCTTGTCCCTCTGACTCCATTCTCTGGCCCCGATGAAAGCCGAGTCAAAGGCAGGCCCTTGCTTCCCCTCGGCGGCTCCCAGTGCCTCCCAGGGGAGCCCCTCCTTGGCAGATGGCATCCGTTAGTCACTCCCCGGTAAGTCCTCTCCCCCCACCCTCGTGGGGCGGGGAGCCCAGGGCAGCCCAGAGGCTGGGGGGAGGGGGTGGACTTTTGGCCCGTTCCGTTTATTCCTTCCATCTCCTCGTCAACAGCTGCCCAGCGCTCTCGGCTCATTCCTCTGACGGACCTGTGGGGAAGCAGAGAGGCCTGGAGAGAGGGAAGACCTGGGCCAAGGAAGAGGCTCTGCCTCCCCCTGTCCCCAGCCTGCCTCCGCCGCCCTCCTCAGCCAAAGCCCCTTCGAGTCCCCTGGGGCTCAGCCCCTCCCCCTGTCCGGGGCCCAGGTTGCCCGCGGGGCCTGCCTCCCACCATGTCGGTGGCTGTGGAGATCTTCGGCTTCCTCATGGCAGCCCTGGGGTTGGTGCTGCTGGGGGTGACGCTGCCGCACAGCAGCTGGCGAGTGTCCACCGTGCACGGGAACGTCATCACCACCAACACCATCTTCGAGAACCTCTGGTACAGCTGCGCCACCGACTCCCTCGGGGTCTACAACTGCTGGGAGTTCCCGTCCATGCTGGCCCTCTCGGGTACGGGGCAGGGAGCTGATGGAGGCGGGAGGTTGGAGGGACCCCCCCCCCCGGGGTGGGTGGGGGCGCCGTACAGCTCAGGGAGGCCCAATCCAGCTGGGAGACCGGGGTTCCTGCAGCCGAGAGTGCTGTGGGCGGCCCTCTGTCTGGAACTGCAGTGGCCACCTCGTCACACGTGGCCCCCCGCTCTAAGGTGACCCTCTGTCTTTGGGTTGCAAGTGCAGGCAGCAGGGTCAGAGTGCCGGCCTCAGCACCTGCAGTTGACTGGCTCTGTGCCTTGGGCAGGTGATAAAATGAGCTTTACTGACTCGTCTGAAAATCAGGGTTATGATAGGCCTGGTTCACAGGGTGGTCCTGAGGATTATATGAGATAAAATGTGCAAAATGTGAACATGATGCTAGCAGCTATATGTGCTCAATCAGGTTTACATTTTGAGCTCCCGTTGTGGCTCAGCAGAAATAAATCTGACTAGCATCCATGAAGATGCAGGTTTGATCCCTGGCCTTGCTCAGTGGGTTAAGGATCCGGCGTTGCTGTGAGCTGTGGTGTAGGTCGCAGACACAGCTTGGATCTGGCATGACTATGGCTGTGGTGTAGGCCAGCAGCTGCAGCTCCAATTCAACCCCTAGCCTGGGAACCTCCATATGCTGCAGGCAAGGCCCTAAAAAAGACGAAAAAAAAAGTTTACATTTTAGTTTCAGGTTGCGAGTGCTGCAGCTTGTGGGGTGAAGAGGAAACCCCATCTTGGATTCTTTCGGGCTGAGATACTTAGAAATCTCCATAGCCTTTTAGGCTTCCCCTGGGGCAGGCTTCCCCTGAGGCACTGGTCTCGCCACCATGGCAAGTTCTAAAGGGCTGTTTTAAAAGGCCTCCTCTTGCACGTTTCAGTGTCCACTGTAAGCAGGGGTGTGTGCTTATGTGGCTGGGGTTCTCGGGGCAGCGCACGTTTGGAGGTTCTTGGCAGCCTGGAGCCTAATAGCTCTTTTGACCAGAAAGATTCTCACTGGTGGCCGGAGCACCTTCCTGCTCCCTGCTCAGCCTTTGAGTAGTGCCTGCATTACCTCCCAGGGGACTGCTTAGTCCACCGTTTGGTGGGCCAAGAGGGGCTGACTGGGAAGCCTAGCGGTGCAGCTCAGCAACCTCACTGGGTGCTCCTGGAGCCTTGGTGCTCTTCCAGACCCCCTACTGCAGGGGCTGGGTGGTGGGGGAAGGAACTGAGGCCAGCACACCACAAAATCACCCCTGTGACGGTCAAAGATGCCCTGAGCAGTTAGGGAGTCTGGTCTTTTGTGCCCCCAATCTTTTGTACCCAGAATCTCCTGAGGCAGCTGCAGGGGCTTCATGCTCTCATCCCATCCAGGACCCCTCACCCCCCAAAAAAAAACCTTTTATAAAAGTCTGGGCCAGACACCCAGAATGCTGGATGGCCAGAAGGGACATTGGTGGCAGCTGCCCTGCAGCCCTGGCCATCCCCACCTCACCGACCCCTCAACCACACTGTGGTGTGAGGAGAGGCCCCACTTGGACTTCGGCCTGAGACCTCTTGTGTTGCGAGTGAGTAGAGAGGCAGGAGGTGCGAGGTGCTGGGGGAGGGCATACAGCACAGCTGCGGGGGGTTGAGGTCCAGGCGTCGTGCTAGGTGCTTTGCATGCACCGTTTCAGTGCCATTTATAGCCCTACTGTGGCAGTGTTAGTAACCTCATCTTATGGAAGCTGGAAAACCACAAGGTGACCTGCCCAGAGCCATACAGCTGGTAGCTGGGCTGGAATCCAGACTCATCCATCTGAGTCCAGAGGCAGCTGATAATTCCCAGGCTGATTCTGGTCTGGGGAGGGGTCTTGTCATTTACTCACCCCTCAGCCGCCCAGCCCACGCTCTTACAGACCCTTCAGTAATCTCCCTTTGTTCAAAGAGCTCCATGGGGATCTGGAGCTGGTCTGCCCCTGGTGGGGACGAGGAGATGGAAGGAGGGATGGATGGATGGATGGATGGATGGATGGATGGATGGATGGGGAAAGGCTGTGAGTAGGGAGAGACAGTGGGGAACTCCAGGGGAGTGGCTGGGATGAGAAAATGCTCCCATATAACTTTGTCCCTCCTCCCTACTCTCCAACTCTGGGCCACTTCACATCCTCCTGGCACCGCCCCTCCAGGAAAGGGGTGCAAGGTCCTTGAGAGTGCCTGGCAACTATCAAAGACAGGGGAGGAGGAAGGCGGGGAAGCAGCCGTTTCCTCCAGGTTTGAGAAGGAAGGAAGAGGCACTGAAAGCCTTTGAGCCGGACAGGCTTGGATTGGTCCTGAGACCAGGTGCCCCCCCCCACCCCAAATCTGCAGCGGCCCTTTAATCAGTGACCCGCAGGCCACTGCTGCCCCCTGTCGTTCACTCCAGGAAGAGGCTCCATTTAGGATGTCCCACATTGCACTAGGCACTAGGCGTGAGCTAGCAGGTGTGGGGGAGCAAGGGTGCCCCCGTGTAGTACAGAGCAGAACATGGCAGTTCTCAGCCAGGGGTGATTTTTTGACAATATCTAAACATTTTGATTGTCCTCTTGGGGGGACTGCTACTGACATCTAGTGGGCCGAGGTCAAGGATGCTGCTAAACAGACTACAATGCAGGGGTGCCCCTGAACAAGGCATTATCTGGCCAAAGCATTATCTGGAGAAGCCCTGTAACAAGTGAGCCTGTGCAGGGGGGAGGGGTGGGAAGCGCTGAGCCTTGTTGACGGAGGTGAGTTCCTGGGAGGAAGGGGGTTGTGAGCCATCAGCCTGACCCCTGAGGCTGGATGGGCTCCGAAGGGGAAGAAGAGGACTCGAAGGCTTTTAGGGACTGAGGCCGGAGCAAGTGCTGTAAGGGGCTGGCTCTGTGGTAGACAGGAGAGCAGATGGCGGGGCAGGGCCAGCTCTGGGACTCATGGCTGCGCCCCACCTCCCCAGGGTACATCCAGGCCTGCCGGGCACTCATGATCACCGCCATCCTCCTGGGCTTCCTGGGCCTCTTCCTGGGCATGGTGGGGCTGCGCTGCACGAACATTGGGGGCTTGGAGCTCTCCAGGAAAACCAAGCTGGCGGCTACCGCAGGGGCCCTACACATACTGGCCGGTAATTGGGGGAAGGTGATGGGGGGACCCTGCACTACCATGGGGATGGGGGTGGCCCTTGGCCCAGACCCCCAGGGTTGCCTCACCTTCCCTTTGCATTAACATCTGCCTTCTCTCCCAGCTCACCTCATCACCCCCAGCCATCCTCATCAAATCCCTCGACTACACAATCAGTCCATCAGCAATGTTTCTGGAGCCCACCCCCATCTCCTCTGCCCCCCAGGAGCCAGGCATGAGTTAGGTGTGGGAGGGACTCCGGAGGAGAGAGTGTCCGCCCTCCAAATTTCCAGCCTGCCTGGGAAGACTAGTTAGGATGGGCGTGGGCACACAAACGCCGTGCACAATCACAGTACCAGCGACTCACCATCTCAATTTGCAGACTGTTTCTGCACACATCACCACACAAGCCTGTGAGGCAAGGCGGGTCTTCCTTTTCTCCAGATGTGGAAACGGGCTCAGAAAGGGCAGGTGGCTCACAGGAAGACCAGCCCCCTGGAGCGGCCTGTAGTCCAGGGGCCTGGCTGGCCTCAGGCCTTGAAGCTCCGAGTAGTGAAGGCTTGGTCCAGCTCTGAGGACTCTGGGAGGCCAAGAAAAGGGATGTCAGGCCAGCAGGGCTGTTTAGGGAAAACTGCTTGGGCTTTTGAGGATGGAGCAGATTCCCAGCAAGGACACTATGTAGTCAAGGCCAAGGCGCTAGAGGAAGGAAGGACAAAACAGGTCTGGGAAAAGGGCCGGGGCGGCGGGGACTGAGGAGCAGCATGGGAGACTAACCAGGAGCGAGGGGGCTGCAGGTGGATCCTGGGTGCTGGGTGGAGCAGCCCGTGGGTGACCTAGGAAACATGAGTCATGAGCTGGGGAGGGAAAAAGGAAAGGGGTAGAAATAAACTTGCTCTTGGACTTGCTGCCCGGTCCTGCTCCCTGGGCCGCCCCTTCCTCTGCTGGGCCTAGTGCCGTCCCCCTCTCCCTGTGCAGGGGTCTGCGGGATGGTGGCTATCTCCTGGTACGCCTTCAACATCACCCGGGACTTCTTCGACCCCTTGTATCCGGGGACCAAGTGAGTGTGGAAGTCCCACCCACGGGGGCAGCGGGGGGTCTTAGCCCCTGACCCTCGAGCTAGTGCCGCCTGTTCGACCTCATCCCCAGGTATGAGCTGGGCCCCGCGCTCTACCTGGGCTGGACCGCCTCCCTGCTCTCCATCCTGGGCGGCATCTGCCTCTGCTCCAGCTGCTGCTGCGCTCAGGACGACGACCCAGCAGCCAAGTAAGGGAAGGAGCACCGTGGGGGGCGGGCCGAGGGCCGCACCTCCCTCTGACCCAGGTTCTCTCCCCCTCCACCAGCGTCCGGGTTCCCTACAAGGCCCCGATGCCCGCCTCCAGCCTCACTGCCCGCTTGCCCGCCGTAGCCTCGGATGAAGACGGCGACAGCAGCTTCGGCAAGTACGGGAAAAACGCTTACGTATAGGAGGCCTAGCCCGTGGACCACATTCGCTTCCCACTGCTCCCAGTGGAACCCCCGGGCTGCAGGCGCGGGTCCCTACTCCCTGTAACAAGCTCTGGGCCCAGCCTTGCATCAGGCTCCGCCCCATGCCCTGGAGTCTCGCCAGCTCTGGCTTCAGGCCCCGCCTCCCCGGTCGGAGCTCCGCCCTGGCCACGCCTCCGTCGGCTGGCCCTCTGGATCCTCCCTGGTTAAGAACCCAACGACGCCCGAGAACTCCCTCTGGCCCCCGAGACTGGACCCATCGTAACTTTCTGAGTCTGGGCTCTGGGCGATGACGGGGGCTGGAGATGTCCCCGAGTGTTTTTAGTCGGTATACACATTCATAAATAAATTTGTATTAGGAATGGTGGCGGTTGAAAGTGTCACGAGGCAGTTGGCCCCGCAAGGGGTGCATGAGGTGGTACCCAGGGTCACCTCAGCTCTTGGACCCAAACTGTCACCTGTCCTCCTCTCCATCGCCTTTGGACCATCCCATCCAGCAGGAGAGGAGAGGAGAGGAGAGGAGTTGGCAAGTGATTTCTGGAGCGCGCCACTCTTACAGCTATGATGGGGCCGCCTAGAGCAGCTGGTCTAGAGCAGAGTTTCTTTTCCTGAGCGTGAGAGTGGAATATCAGAATTTGCCAAGCACTTTGAAATTGTGTCACATTGGGAGTTCCCTTCGTGGCTCAGCTGTTAACGAACCCAACTAGGACCCAAGAGGATATGGGTTCGATTCCTGGCCTCACTCAGTGGCTTAAGGTCTGGTGTTGCTGTGGCTGTGGTGTAGACCAGCAGCTGCAGCTCCGATTCAGCCCTAGCCTGGGAACTTTCATATGCAGCAGGTGCAGCCCTAAAAAGACAAAAACAAAACAAAACAAAAAAGTGTCAAATCAACTAGACCTCGTGCAAGAACACTTTTCTGGGGAAGGTTCCATAATTTACAGAAAAGGCACTGAAGGTCTGTTCACAGAGGCGCGTGTACTGGTGTCTGTGTGTGTGTGCGCACGTGCCTCCATGGTGTCCAGCTCAGACATGGCACCGGGTCACGGGCAGTCTTGGCACAAGTCCAGTGAGTACCAAGCAGAGCAGGTCCCTACTTGAGACAGAAAACAGGCCGTGAGAAAGAAGCCTGGCATGCAGAGGAGGGAGGGGGTGCCTGGGCCCTACCCCAGCACCCATCCCCTGCCGTCTGAACATGGCCATCAGTCATTGGAGGTGGCTTGGGTGCTGACCTTGAACCCCTCCTCTTTCTCTTTCATCCCATCACCTACGCCAGCTTTCTCCTGGGATGCAGAGACCCCCTCCCCTGAGCTTCAGAAGCCACGCAGTCCGAGCGTTTTCACCAGGCTGAGCAAATTTCTCTTTCCCTGAGTCACAGTTCCTGTCATGCCAGCCTCTGAGTCACACAGGTTGACAACCTCAATCGTCTGTGGCTTCTCCCTTCACTCCTCTTCGCCACCTCCCCTCAGTTGGCTGCCAAATCCTATTGACTCCCCCTCCACGGGGTTTTTCACACCTACCTAGGTCTCCCCTTCACTGCCTGGTGTCGGGTCGGGCCCTCATCCTCTCTTGCCTGGACTCATTACAGAATCTCCCTAAGGGAGCTTCTCATCCTGCGTTGGGGGCTGGGTCACAAAGACGGGATGAGAAGCCAGTCATTGTCCTGCCGGTCATTGTCCCAATGAGCGGGGTCATTGTCCTGCCCTGGCAGCTCCCAGGGGCTTCAGAAAAAACAACAAAAGACAGTTACACCTTAGCAGGCTGCCTGGCGGCAGCCCATCCTCAAATCCCATTTCCTACTATTCCTCCACAACCGTGCCCTCCCCATGAGTGGACCGCTCGCTGGGACACCCGTTCGAAGCAGGGCTCCTACTGGGCTCCAGCCAGAAACACTCATGCCTCTTGCCCTGTTCCCTGCAGAAGGGGTTCCCTGGCCAACGGTCTGAAAACCTGTTTATCCTCCCAGCACCCACTTCGTTCTCTGCTTTCATGCCATTTGCGGATGTCCCCTGGCCAAGTCCAAAGTCCACGGGGAAAGGCCTGTACCAAAGCGTGGACGCTGTGAACAGTCCAGTGCGGACCTGTCGTGTCCAGGACAGGTCCCGGGCCATGTGACACGGGCCCGCCTCGTCTCGTCCCTCTGCCATTCAGGAAAACTAATCTGAGTCAAGTTTCGCTTTTGAGCATTGACCATGTGCCTTAATATGACCGTGGGGTTACATTTTGATTCCTTTGTCCACTGTGCAGGGTCACACAGCTAAGGGCTACACGTACCCTTTTTAACAGTATTTTCTTCTTTGCTAGAAGCTAAAGCAGCACCATGTGGCCCCTGTCCTCCCAGAACTCACAGGCCAGGAGTGGAGAGAAATGCAAACAGCTCGTTGCCATGTAATGGGCAAGGGGTTAAGGCTACTCCAGGAATCCGCCATATTTTGAGGAACTGGCTCTGACAGAGCTCAGCGACAAACTGCTTTAGGTCTTGGGCCATGATGCCAACAGCTGAGTCCTCGCCAGACGCCAGGCACCGGGCTAGGGAATAGTTTCATTTATTCCTCGCAGTTTTTAGGAGGTGGCTGTCGCAAGAGTCAGAAAGGTAATATGACCTGTCCAAGCTACATGAATAACAAGTAGTGGCCCCAAGGCTTGTCCAAGACTGAAGACACAGTTGGCCTGCTTCCCAGAATGCCTAGCTCTCCAAATTCATGTCACCTATTTCGGGAATAATCCAAAGAGATTGTGCTGAGTGGAAATCTAACAGGAGTTCCAATGAAGGTGATCGCAGTGAAGTAGAGAAAGAGTTTCTCAGCCCAGACAGAGCCTTTTCTTCTATTTTCTTTCTGGAGTGTACTTCTTGGTGGAGGGAAAGATCAAAAGGTTAGGATCCAGGCAAATTTCCCTTCCTGAGAGCAAGACAATTAACCCAAGCCAAGAGTGAGCAGCCAGAAAACTGGATTGTCCCTGTTACTATTGCTTCATAACCAGCCTTCCCAAGGCTAAATGGCATAAACCATTTTATTAGACACCCAGATTCTGGTGGTCAGGAGTTTAGGCGGGGCACAGCAGACATGGTCAGTGTCTGTTCCATTTTGCTGAGGACACAGCTAGGAAGAATCATGCAGCTGAGGGTGGCTTGAGGCCTGGGGGCTAGAATCCCATCAGGAAGCATCTTCATTCCTATGACAGAGGCCTGGGCTGTGATGGCTTGAACGCTTGGCTCAGCTGAACTTATCAAAGAGAGGACCTGCATGTGGCCTCCTGGTGTAGCTTAGGCTTCCTCACAGCATGGCGGCTTCAGGATGGTTGGATTTCTTCCATGGTAGCTGAGGCCTCCAAAAGGGAGTATCCTAGAGACAAGGCAGAAGCTGTACTGCCTCTCACCACCTTGCTTTGAATGTCACACAATCTCCCTTCTACCATGTCTACTGGTCCAAGCAGTCGTAAACCTTCCCAGATCCCAGGGAAAGGGAATAAAGTGCCACCTTTTTTTTTTTTTTTCTGTCTTTTTAGGGCTGCACCTGCGGTATATGGAGGTTCCCAGGCTAGGGGTCGAATCAGAGCTATAGGTGCCAGCCTACACCACAGCCGCAGCCACAGCAACGCTGGATCCGAGCCACCACAGCTCACGGCAATGCCAGATCCTTAACCCACTGAGCGAGACTAGGGATCGAACCCGAAACCTCATGGTTCCTAATCAGATTTGTTCCTGCTGCGCCACAACAGGAACTCCCTAAATGCCACCTTTTGATGGAAATTTAATACCAGTTTTACACATTGAGGATTTTCTCTAAACCCTGTCCTCACCACTATTCAACACAGAGCCATCACCAATACGACTGGACTAACCACAAGTCTCCAGATAAGGGGAAAACAGCTCCTCAGGAAGACACTGGGAACATCTGGGCCAACCCCAAGGATATCCCCCAAAGTGGGGAGAAGAGCCTAAAAAAGGTCCCCAACACTGACTTGGCTGGATGTCACTAATAGCGCATTGAGGTCATTTGTGCAACAAATATTTCCTAAGCACCTGCTTTGCTATGTTATGACATAGGTTACAGCCTGCAGTCTACCTGCAGGTGTGAGTGTAGGAAGCCCGAGTAGTGTAGGAAGAGTTACAGCATCTAGGGCCAGCAAGAATGGAGGTCTCTCCACCATGAACTCCCCCACGCTTCCTAGAAATTTCTGGATTTTCTCTGCTGCTAATAGTTTCACATACCACAACCCCTGATAAGAGGGGCTTCCTAAGGACAACTGTTCCCTCAGGTGAGTGGCACCAAGGACAAGGGCCCCGTCTCTCCCATTTGGTTAAGAACCAGAGGACAAAGACAAGGCTGGCTCCTTCTGCAGTATCTTCCTATACCCCACGCCCAACTCTCGCTCCACTTCCCTGTCACCAGTCCTGGGTCCCAGCTGTACTCAAAAGATACTCAGAGAAAACAGAGAAACAAAAAGCAAAAATAAAGGAACTAAATCAATCATCATCCACGCCCTAGTGACATAAAGAAGCAGCCAAGGGAGAGTCCGCTGTGGCTCAGCGGGTTATGAATCCGACTAGTACCCACGAGGATACAGGTTCAATCCCTGGCCTTGCTCAATGGGTCAAGGATACGGCGTTGCTGTGAGCTGTGGCGTTGGTTGTAGGTGCAGCTCAGCTCTAGCATTGCTGTGGCTGTGGCATAGGCCGGCAGCTGCAGCCAAGAAATGCAGACATGGGCGTGGCAAGAGAATAGAGCAAAATCTTTCATGGTTGGGGACCCGGAGAAGCAGACAGGGGGAGGGCATTGACAGGTAGGAAGAAAAGGCACAAGAGCAGTGAGCACACAAGATAGGGGACCCATCAGCCTCACCCCAAAACACCAGGACCAAACAGGCTGGCTCCTCCTTGCATGGGGCCTTTTATTACAACAGCACTCGGAGGGCTGGCCTCCCTGGAGGGTATGACACACGCATCGGTGGGCTCCTCTTTCAGGGACGCCCACTCCAAGGCCAGGCGAGGCAGAGGGCCTTCCTTTCCCGGGACGCCCAGGGTCACACAGTCCACTTCAGGCACCTGCAGGCAGAAGGATCCCAGGATGAGAGGGTCTGGGAGGCTGTGAGGTAGGAGTGAGAGGGTGTGGACTCGAGGGGGCCCCCGCCTACCGGGTCTCCTGGTGGGTGCCCAGACAGCGCACCGTGCAGTACCGGGCACCACAGCTGACACAGGTGTAGGGGGAGGGGAAGCCACAGACAGCACAGAAGGGGCGCTGGGGCCGGGATGGGGGTCCTGCACAGGCTGTCAGGTAGTTGGGGCCCTCAGCCACGCTCAGGTTCTGCAGAGACAAAAGGGACGGCTCTGTGACTCCTCCGCCCACCCTCCGTCCACCGGGGCCGAGGACCACTGCAGGCTTGTCCATTTCCTGTGGGGTCCCCCCCAGCCAGCCCCTCTCACCTGCTCCTCCAGCAAGGCCTGAAAGTTTTTTCGGAAGCGAAGTTTAAAATGATCACCTCGAGTTTTTTTCTTTTTCTTTCCTGGAGGTCAAGAGCGATTAGTTACGTGGCACATGGCAAGACAGGCACCATCTTCTCTGCCTCATCATCCCTGATGCCCCCTGTGGCCACCTGGGTTCCAAGCCAGCCTCTATCATCCTTCCCTGCCCCCCACTTCTCCCATCGGGCCGTCTTTCATCTCCTTACTCCCTAAATCTCGAGCCTTATGGCAGAGCTGCAAAGGATCTCAGAGCTTATCTGCTACCTTCTTCATTCTACACACACGAAAGGAAACCAAGGCATGGAAAGGAAAAGCGGAGGGCTCATGGTCAAGGGGCCAGAGGAGCGCCAGGGTCCTCCATGTCCCGGGCTGATGTCCTTCCACAACCCTGAACTGGGCAGGCTCTTTCCGCTCCCTGCGGCCTTGCCTCTCCGGCCCCTGGCCCTCCCTTTCTACCCCCCACCCCCGACTCACCAGTGTCTGCATCATCGTCAAACTGAGGCAGCCTCTTGCCGAGCTGGGGGAGGCCTGCGTGCGGGTCATCTTGGAAGTTGTCATTCTCCAAGGCCTCGAGCTGCCTGTTGATGCGGCGCTGCCGGGCCGCTCGGTCCAGCACCCGCCGCTGTCCAGGGTCCTGGGAGCGAACTAGAAGGCAGGGCCGGAAAGGTTAAGGGAGCACAGAGAGGAGAGAAGCGGGGTGGCCTTGGCTCTGGGCAGTGTGTTGGGAAGATGTGGGGCGGGGGGAGGCTGGGGACCACAGTTCTCTGATTTCATCCTAGTCTCCAAGCCCTTGGCCCCTGTATCTTCTCCCAGCATATCACCCCCTGGGTGGCTCCCTTCCCAGCTGACTAAGACTACCATGTCAGTCGCTCGTGCCTGTTTTCTACCCTTTGGGATCCAGCCTGTCCTCCCAATCCCAAGCCCAGCCAACGAAATGCTTCCTGGATCCCTCTCACTGCTGGCCGAAATCACACAACCCTACTGACAAGACCCCAGTATACACTTGGGGCTTCCAGACTCCACTGGGAACTGAACACACTCTGCCTTTAGGCTCAGCAATCTCATCTCCCACCTCAAAGGAAGTGGGCCACCACATATAGAGATGCTCATCCATCAGCCCACCCTCGATCGTACCTGTATGGGCACTGCCCCCTCCATTCCAAATGGAGGCACCCCACCCACAAGTCCCACTGCTAAACCCAAACGTTAAAGTGCACGGTGAAGCAGTTAAATGGTGACGTAGAAGCTGTAGCAAGTTCTCCAGATCTAGCTAAGATGATTAACAAAGGCGGCTGCACTAAACAACAGATCTTCCACGGAGACAAGACAGCCTTCGATTGGAAGGAGATGCCGTCTCAGACTTTTCTAGCTCAAAAGAATTTGGGAGTTCCCATTATGGTGCAACAGAAATGAATCCGACTAGGAACCATGAGGTTGTGGGTTCGAACCCTGGCCTCGCTCAGTGGGTTAAGGATCTGGCGTTGCTGTGGCTCTGGCATAGGCTGGCAGCAATAGCTCCGATTAGACCCCTCGCCTGGGAACCTCCATTTGCCACAGGTGCAGCTCTAAAAAGACAATAGACAAAAAAAAAAAAAAAAAAGGAGAAGTCAATGCCTGGCCTGACAGCGTCAAAGGACAGGCTGACTCTCTTATTAGGGGCTAAACGAGCTGATGACTTTAAGCTGAAGGCAGTGCTCCTTTACCACTCCAAAAATCCCAGGGTCCTCAAGAACCTGGCTCAATCTCCTCTGCCTGTGCTCTATAAACAGAACAACAAAGCCTGGATGACAGCACATCTGTTTGCAGCACGGTCTACTGCATCTATGAAGCCCATCACTGGCACCTCCCTCTCAGACAAAAGATTCCTTTCAAAATACTACTGCTCGGGGGTTCCTGTTGTGGCTCAGCAGGTTACGAACCCGACTAGTATCCATGAGGATGTGGGTTCCATCCCTGGCCTTGTCCAGTGGGTTGGGGATCCAGCATTGCTGTGAACTGTGGTGTAGGTCGCAGACGCGGCTCAGATCTGGTGTTGCTGTGGCTGTGGTGCAGGTCGGCAGCTGCAGCTCCGATTCAATCCCTAGCCTGGGAATTTCTATATGTCTTGGGTGTGGCCCTAAAAAGCAAAAATAAATAAATACATTAGATAAAATAAAAACAAAAACACACAATATTAGTGCTCAGAGTTCCCTGGTGGCCTAGCAAGTTAAGGATCTGTTGTCACTGCTGCAGCTTGGATTGCTGCTGTGGTAAGGGTTCAATCCCTGGCCCGGGAAATGTTATAGGCAGTGGGTGCAGCCAAAAAAGAAAAGAAAATACTACTGCTCATTGACAATGCACTTAGTCATCCAAGAGCTCTGATGGAAAAGTACGACGAGATGACTGCTTTTTTCACACCTCCTAACACAACATCCATTCTGCTTCTCGTGGATGAAGTCATCTTGCCTTTCAAGTCTTACTACTTAAGAAATACATTTCAAAAATTAAAAAAATATATTTCATAAGGCTAGAGCTGCCACATATAGTGATTCCTCTGATGGATCTGGGCAAAGTCAATTGAAAACCTTCTGGAAAAGAGTCACCATTCTAGATGCCATGAAGCACATTTGTGATTCATGCAAAGAGGTCAAAATATCAACATTAACATGCGTTTGGAAGAAGCTGATGCCTAATCTCACGGATGACTTTGAGGGGTTCAAGACTTCAGGGGAGGAAGTAAGTGTGGCTGTGGTAGGAACAGCAAGAGAACTAGAATCAGAGGTGGAACCTGAAGATGTGATGGAATTGCTGCAATCTCGTGATAAGACTTTCATGGATGAGAAGTTGCCTCTTATGGATGAGCAATGAAAAGTGTTTTGTTTGTTTGTTTTTTTAAAGTGGGTTCTTGAGATGGACTCTACCTCTGGTGAAAATGCTGCGAAGACTGTTGCAATGACAACAAAAGATGGAGAGTATTACATACACTTAGTTAATAAAGCAGCAGCAAAGCTGCAGAGGATCGACTCCAACTGTGAAAGAAGTTCTAGTGTGGGTAAGATGCCATCAAACAGCATGGCACGCTACAGAGAACTTGTTCTTTAAGGGAAGAGTCACTAGATGGGGCAAAGGTCATTGCTGTCTTTTTTTTAAAAAATTGCTGGAGTTTCCACTGTGATGCAATGGATTAAGGATCTGGCATTGCTGCAGCTGTGGTGTACTCATGGCTGCAGCTTGGATTTGATCCCTGGCTGGGGAACGTCCATATGCCACGGGTACAGCTGAAAAAAAAAAAACAAAGAAGAAGAAGAAAGAAGTTGCCACAGGCATCCTATCCTTCAGGAACCATCACCATCAGCAGCCATCCACATCAATGCAAAACTCTCCACCACCAAAAAGTTACAACTTGCTGAAGACTCGGATGATGGCCAGGATTTTTTAGCAATAATGTAATTTTTTAAATTAAAGTACAGACTTTTTTTTTTTGTCTTTTTGCTATTTCTTGGGCCGCTCCCGTGGCATATGGACGTTCCCAGGCTAGGGGTTGAATCGGAGCTGTAGCCACCGGCCTACGCCAGAGCCACAGCAACACAGGATCCGAGCCGCGTCTGCAACCTGCACCACAGCTCACGGCAACGCCGGATTGTTAACCCACTGAGCAAGGGCAGGGACCGAACCCGCAACCTCACGGTTCCTAGTCGGATTCGTTAACCACTGCGCCACAATGGGAACTCCAGACATTTTTGAAGATATAATGCCACTGCACACTTAACTGACGATAGTGTAAACTGATTTTTTTTTTTTTTTTTTTTTTTTTGCTTTTTAGGGATGCACCCATGGCAAATGGAAGTTCCCAGGTTAGGGGTCGAATCGGAGTTGTACCTGCTGGCCTACACCACAGCCATGGCAACATGGGATCCAAGCCGCGTCTGCAACCTACACCACAGCTCACGGCAATGCCGGATCCTTAACCCACTGGGTGGGGCCAGAGATCGAACACGCATCCTCATGGATACTAGTTGGGTTCATAACCCACTGAGGCCCAAGAGGAACTCCTCTGAACTTTAATATGCACTAGAAAACCAAAAAATTTGTGTGACTCACTTTATTGCAACACTGGCTTTATTGCAATAGTCTGGAACCAAAACAGTATATCTCTGAGGTATGCCTGTACTAAGCTTTTTGCACAAGTGGAATCCCTTCACCCTTACAACAATCCTGTGAGATAGTTATCATTATCGTCCTCTGTTTACTAGAGTTCAGAGGTTAAGAAATGTGTCCAAGGTTCACACAGCTAATAAGCACCTGGGTCAGAAAACAAACCCAGAACTGCCCAGCATCAAAAAACATCCTCTTGATCACTGCACTATACTGCCTCTCTTCCAAGTGCCAGGCGGTGCCCTGGGTCCTGGGAATAGGACCAGAGCTTACAGGCGGGTGGGGAATATAAATGATCAAACAAACAAGCACAGTACAGCACCGCGGTACACGCTAGGATACGCAAGTGCAAGGTACTACGGAGCACATGACAAAAACACCTACCCTGGTCTTGCGGTAGTCAGGGAGATTTTCCAGAGGAAGGCAAGTCTAGGTTGAGGCCTGACTGATACACAAAAGTTAGCCTGGTTGGAGGAGATGGCTGGGTTTCTTAGGCCTTGGTACCAGCATGAGAGAAGGCCTGGAGGAAAGACTGCAGTGCCTTCAATACATTTTTAAAAGTTCTACATGGATGGTATATAAACTGTGATGGGGAGGTGGGGTGGGCATGGATATGAAGTCATGCAGACCATTAAGAATCTTATCTTTGGAGTTCCAATCGTAGCTCAGTGGAAATGAATCTGACTGGTAACCATGAGGATGCAGGTTCAATCCCTGGCTTCACTCAGTGGGTTAAGGTTCCGGTGTTGCCATGAGCTGTGGTGTAGGTCGCAGACTTGGCTTGGATCTGGTGTTGCTGTGGCTGTGGCATAGGCCAGTGACTACAGCTCTGATTCGACCCCTAGCCTGGGAACTTCCATATGCTGTGGGTGTGGCCCTAAAAAGACAAAAAAAAAAAAATCTTGTTTTTAGGTATCTAAAGAAATTTGGATTTGGGGATTTTATGTTCAGGGATGGGGATTCAGTGAAGGGTTTTAAGATGACATGATTGGATTTATTACCAGGCAATCAGGCAGAGTGTTCTGATCCTCATCTTTTTTTATCCAGACTACTCAACAGCTTCCTAACCGGCCTTCCAATCTTTAGACCTGCCTTATACAATAAAGTAGCCACCCATCACATGAGGTTATTTAAATTTAGAGGGAGATTAACTAAGATTACACACATAACAAAATTTTGGCCGTGCCCACAGCACATGAAGGTTCCCAGGCCAGGGATCGAACGCCCACCATAGCAGTGAACCAAGCCACAACAGCAACCATGCTGGATCCTTAACCCACCAGGCCACGGGGGAACTCTCAAGATTACATAAAATTTTAAATTCAGTTCCTCAATCCTATTAGCCACATTTCAGGTGCTCAATAGCCACATGTGGCCATTGGCTGCTGTACTGAACAGTGCTGTTAGGAACATTCCCATCGTCCCAGAAACTTCTACAGGCAGGGCTGCTCTAGGCTCTCCAGTCCATCCTCCCTTGTTGAAGCCAGACTGCTTTCTAGGCGGTAAATTTGTTTTGGTCACCGCGCTCTGCGTTAAAAGCCCGTGATGAGGAGTTCCCGTCGTGGCGCAGTGGTTAGTGGATCCGACTAGGAACCATGAGGTTGCGGGTTCGATTCCTGCCCTTGCTCAGCGGGTTAACCATCCGGCGTTGCCGTGAGCTGTGGTGTAGGTTACAGACGCGGCTCGGATCCTGCGTTGCTGTGGCTCTGGCGTAGGTTGGCAGCTACAGTTCCGATTAGACCCCTAGCCTGGGAACCTCCATATGCCGCAGGAGCGGCCCAAGAAATGGCAAAAAAGACCAAAAAAAAAAAAAAAAAAAGCCCTTGATGGCTCTCCACCGCCCTCTCCACAGAGTTTAAATTCTTCGGCAGTGTATATAATGCTTTTGAAGGGTAACCCTCCCTAGCCGTTCCACAGCCTCTCTCCTCCGCAAGCCCTAGACCCTGAGCTATGCTTTCTAAGCGTTTCTTTTCACATGGTCTCCTACCTTGGCACGTGCGGTTCCCGCTGCGGGAAATGAGTCTCCACGCACCCGCACTGAGCGAAACCATAACTTTCAAGACTCAGTCCAAGCGTTTTCTTTCGGTCCAAGCCTTCCAGGTCCCCCCTTCCCAGAAGCTGGGTTGGATACCACTCCTCCCTGTGCCCAGGCGTTTTGCATCCCTCTACCAGAGCACGTTTCACCTTGAAATACAATGGCAGGTCTGCGTGTCTGCCCTGCTCCTAGAAAGCCAGTTCCTTGGAATGTTAAGGATCTTTTTCCTTTCTCCATCCCCAACGCGCGGCTTACAGCAGGTGTGACTAAAACGTGACTGGATAGTTTAGGGGGCCGCCCCAACGTGAGGGCCCGAGAGCCGAGGGAGGGATTTCAGGCTAATAACTGAATGAGGAAAACCCTAGACCAGGTTCGTTTTTGAGAGGAGGCTAGGGGACCAACAGCTGGGGGCTCACCTACCCGAAGTTTTCTTCTCCACCATTGCCACAACACAGCTGACGTAAGAGCCTACTGCGCTTGCGTGCTAAAGGGTACCACGTCTTCCGGCGGCGTGTGCTCCTGCGCGTGCGCAGAGCAATTCCACCGCTCTGACTCATTACGTGCTGTTCCCTTGGAGACGAGAAAGCTTTCCGCCATATTTTGTACGGGCAAAACTACTTCTGGCCTCTGTAGCTGTTATTTTGCTGGACCCCCGAAATGGATCATTTTAAAGAGGTGGTGCCAGTGATCTTTCAAGAAACGTCATATTCCTTTGGTCCTTCTGAAGATACAAAGTCTGTCCCTGGAACTTCTCCCCTGGGCAGTAGAGAGGATGCGCTGGACTACCGAAGAAAATGGGCAGGCTCGAGTGGGCGATCCCAGAGTTCCCAGTGACCCTCTGCCAAAATCTCAACTCCCAGTTCCCCTGGGGCCGAAGACTCCTGGGCCTTCTTCCTCCCAGCCGCTGTCCTCGCTCCGCGCGACCCCACCGTCTCTCTCTCCCGGTCTTCCGCCCGGCTGCTCTAGTCAGGGCTGTGGCAAAGACCCGCCTCCGCGTCCTGCCGGACCCGCAAAGGGTCACTTCCCCTCTCCGCGTTTCAGTTTCCTCAAGTGTTAGGCGGGCTGTGGGGCCAGCGGGCTCCAAAAGTCTTCGTCTTAGGATCGCGGGCCCCAGCCGCCGCCCTTCCACCGCGTCTGGGCCGGTCGCCCCCTCCGTTCGTTCAGCTCCGCCAGCGCCCCGAGACAATTCTCGCCTTGTCTAGGGCGCCGGCATCTCGAGTTTTCTGTAACCTTCGGCTACGCCTTTTTTCCAGGGCGGAGCCCCAACACGGCTCCTCCTTGCAGCGGGCCGCACAGCAGCCCCGGTCCTTTTTCCCAGAGCCCCTCTCCGGAGTTGGGATCCAGGCGCACAGCCCGAGCTGCCTGCCGGCCTGTGTGCCCCTCGGCTCTCTCCACGCCATGGCCTCGGGCCCGGGACTCCGGCTCCTGCTGCTCCTGCTGCTGATGCTGTCGCCTCCTCCTGCGGCCTCGGCCTCAGATCGCCCCCGGAGTAGCGACCCCGTCAACCCAGGTGAGAACCGCGGGAGGGCCAGGTGACTCCGGGCTGACGTGTCTGCCAGCGGAGACCTGGGAGAGGGTCTAGGCCGGCCTCTCCCACGCGCAGCGCGGTCTCTAGGGCAGAATCACATGGCCCCTCGCCCACTCCTCACTCTGAACTGAGGTTTCCAGCTTTCCCACGCGAACTGACCGGGAATTTCTGGGTGTCATTCCATCCTGCTCTCACTGGGGTGAAGTTTCCCTCGGTTTGGAAGAGTTTAGGAGGGAATGGGGAAAAAGAGGTAAGGGACAGGAACAGAGTCAGGAAGGGGAAGGAGGGCAACAGTGTGCGGAGTGCTTGAGCTGGGGAAGTGGGTCCAGAGTGCCAATTCCTGGCTGGTGACAGATAAACTGCTGGTGATCACCGTGGCCACAGCCGAGACAGAGGGATACCGGCGTTTCCTGCGATCAGCAGAGTTTTTCAACTACACTGTGCGGGTAAGGAGAGAGACACCCCTAGAAGCGGTGGAGGTGGGGTCCAGCCAAAGAGTGACGGAGGGCTGGATGCCTGGGACCCCACGGTGAGCCTGGTCAGAGTGTTGGGACACCACCCCCGCCCCAGCTGGCTGAGCTTCCCCCCTGGCATTCTGGGTCTCTCCTACAGACCCTGGGCTTGGGAGAGGAGTGGCGAGGGGGTGATGTAGCCCGAACAGTTGGTGGAGGACAGAAGGTCAGGTGGCTAAAGAAAGAAATGGAGAAATATGCAGACCGGGAGGATATGGTCATCATGTTTGTGGACAGGTAAAGGGCTGGGGAGAAAGCGGAGGGGCTGATAGAAAGAGGGGCTGAGGATACTGGGGTTCCTAGCAGCTGTCCTGTTCATCCTCCCCTTCCTTCCCCAGCTATGATGTGCTTCTGGCTGGCAGCCCCTCGGAGCTGCTGAAGAAGTTTGTCCAGAGTGGCAGCCGCCTGCTCTTCTCTGCAGAGGGCTTCTGCTGGCCCGAGTGGGGGCTGGCGGAGCAGTACCCTGAGGTGGGCACGGGGAAGCGCTTCCTCAACTCTGGTGGTGAGTGGCAGAGTGTCCAAGAGCCGGGGGACATGGAGTGTTCCAGGAGCCTGAGGGCCGGAGAGGGAGTGGGGACAGGTCCTGGGAGCCTGGGAGCCTTGGAGGCAGCACCTCCCCTCCCCTGCAGGATTCATTGGCTTCGCCCCTGTGATCCACCAAATCGTTCGCCAGTGGAAGTACAAAGACGACGATGACGATCAGCTGTTCTACACTCGGCTCTACCTGGACCCAGGACTGAGGGTAGGAAGGGGCAGAGGTGGGGATGGCAGGCCTCAGGCTGAATGGGAGAGAAGGGGTAAAGGGGCTTTGGGAAAGATGTGAAGAGAAAAGAGTGGGAAGTGATGCCCCCCCTTTCCCATCAGGAGAAACTCGGCCTTAGCCTGGATCACAAATCTCGGATCTTTCAGAACCTCAACGGAGCTCTAGGTGAGAAGAAAGCAATCAAAAGGACCATGAGAGAGGCTGCTGGGGGTCCTGGATTTGGGAGGGGCTCCTGGTGGAACTGGGGTGGTCTTCATCTCACCTCTGTGTTAACTTCATCAAATGTCAGAACGGCTGCCAGAGTAGGTTGCCCTGTGCGAGTAGTTGTAAAAGCAGTGGTGGTCGGCCCGGATGTCTCCCAAACACACTGTGTGCTCAAGCTCTGGGCCAGGGCTTTACTTCTGGAACTTCAGTTAACACAGTCCTATGAGAGGCGGGTCTGTGATTCTCCACCTGTTACAGATGGGGAGACTGCCTCTCAGAGGGGCCAGTGACTTGCCCAGATCACACAGGTGGTGAGCAGGGGAGCTCCCCAGGGTGGCAGCAGCCTGGTCGGTGCCCTTGGAGAGAGAAGGTCTCCCGTTGCTACACCACGGGTCACAGTCCTGCATCCTCTAGAGAAGCTGTCCCCCACCCCAGCTTCTTGTTTAGAAGCACCTGCTGCTGAGGAGCTCTGAGAGAAAGGGAGCCTAAAGCTGGACCTTCCTTCCTCAGATGAGGTGGTGTTAAAGTTTGGGCGGAATCGTGTGCGAATCCGGAACGTGGCCTACGACACGCTTCCTGTTGTGGTCCATGGGAACGGTCCTACTAAGGTGCCTGATTGCTTGTACCTTCAGTGCCTCACTGCCCCCGTCAGTCCTGGCCCCACAGCCCCCACCCCAGACCTAACCCCAACCCCAGGTTCCTCCAGCCCTTCCAGGCAGTGAGTGCCCCCCCCTGCCCCAGCCCCAGAAGCCCAGGTGCTGGGAGAGGTTCTGAATGTCCACTGCTCCTCCCCTGTGCTGTCCCCTGCCTGTCCCCTGCCTCCCTCACCTCTGGCCCTGGACTCCTCTGCCCCAGCCTGTCACCGTCTCTCCCAACAGCTCCAGCTGAATTACCTGGGAAACTATGTCCCCAATGGCTGGACTCCTGAGGGAGGCTGTGGGTTCTGTGACCTGGACCGGAGGACACTCCCGGGGGGGCAGGTGAGGAGGGGCGCCAGGCTGGGGTAGGAGAGCGCTCTGAAGCCAGGGGGTGCTGGCACTTCTACCCACTTTTTTCCTCTTCTCAGCACCCCTGCGTGCCGGGCAGCAGTTGGGGGCAGAGCTCCTGGGGACCCCCAAACCCAGCAGTGCCGTGGAGGACAGGCTGAGTGGGGGCACCAGGCTCTCCCCTGAACTCATGTTGTATCTTCCAGCCTCCCCCCCGGGTGCTTCTGGCCGTGTTTGTAGAACAACCTACCCCGTTCCTGCCCCGCTTCCTACAGCGGCTGCTGCTCCTGGACTATCCCCCTGACAGGGTCACCCTCTTCCTGCACAACAACGTGAGGACCCTGACTGAACCCTCTCTCTCCCGAGGGACCCTGCCCCTGCCCTGATGAGAAGTCCCGCCCCCTTTCTACTCAGCCCCACCCTCCCAGCCCACGGGCGCGTCTGTTCTGCTCTCTCAGTCCCGCTCATCTTGCCCACCTCCCCTCGTCCCCAGGAGGTGTACCACGAGCCACACATTGCCGCCTCCTGGCCACAGCTCCAGGACCACTTCTCAGCTGTGAAGCTGGTGGGGCCTGAGGAGGCCCTGACCCCAGGCGAGGCCAGGGACATGGCCATGTGAGTGGGGGGCAGGGGGTGGGAGGAGGGGGCAGCCATGAACCCGGTCGGGGCCGGGCCACACTCCCCTCCCTCTCCCGCCCCACATCCACCATCCAGCCGCTGCCACACAGGTGGGAGAGCCCCGGGGTCCTGGGGAAGGAAGCTTGTTGGCTCAGCCTCCTGCCAGTCTCATCCTCCTCCCAGCCCTTCCCCTGACCCTGTCCTCTTGCTGGCACTTCTACCCACTTCCTTCCTCTCCTCAGCGGGTGGGGGAGTCCCACCTACTCTACAGTCCCCACCTGCCCCCCCCAATCCACTTGCTTCCCTTTCAGTTCACCTGTCTGTCGGTCTGTCACCTCCAGGGACACTTGTCGGCACGACCCCAAGTGTGAATTCTACTTCAGCCTGGACGCTGATGCCGTCATCACCAACCCGCAGGTCCTGCGCATCCTCATTGAAGAGAACAGGTCGCTTGGCTAGAAGGCCCCCAGATAGTCCCCAGGGAACCCCCAACTCCTGCCCTGGGCAGGGGGCTCCCCTCCACCTAGCCCTCACTGCTGCCCATCCACAGGAAGGTGATAGCACCCATGCTGTCCCGCCACGGGAAGCTGTGGTCCAACTTCTGGGGAGCCCTGAGCCCTGACGAGTACTACGCGCGCTCAGAGGACTACGTGGAGCTGGTGCAGCGCAAGCGAGTGTGAGTCCGGCCTGGGCTGCGGCCCGCCCCTCCTCTGACCTGGGCCCGCAAAGACCTCCACATCCTGGCCCAAAGCCCTGGTCTTGGGGATCCCGCCTGGCCACCAGGAAGATGTGCTGGGGCTGTGGGGAAGGGACTGACCGTGCTGCGGGACCTGAGGGGGTTGCGGTCAGCAGGGCTTGATGGGGGACATGCGGGGGACCTCACAGCTCGCAGCTCCCAAGGGAAGGGGCTCCCGGGACTGTGCGCGGGGTTGTGGGAGGCCACCCACCTGGCTGACCCTGATGTGGGGGCCTCCAGGGGCGTGTGGAACGTGCCCTACATATCGCAGGCCTACGTGATCCGGGGGGAGACCCTGAGGACAGAGCTGCCCCAGAGGGAGGTGTTCTCGGGCAGCGACACTGACCCGGACATGGCCTTCTGCAAGAGCGTGCGGGACAAGGTGAGCGGGACCTGGGGCTCAACGCGGGGGTGCTGGGAGGCAGCCCCCTCAATCTCTGTCACCCTTCTCACACCCTCCCCCCTCACCCAGGGCATCTTCCTCCACCTCAGCAATCGGCACGAATTTGGCCGCCTCCTGGCCACTTCCCGGTACGATACAGACCACCTGCACCCCGACCTCTGGCAGATCTTCGACAACCCCCTGGTGAGTAGGCAGCCCTGGCACAGAAGGCAGGTGCCCTTCGCCAAAGGCTGACGCCCCATCCCCAGCCCACACATGTGTGCGCTGTGCGGGGCCTCCTGCCTGGAGAGGGGCTCCCTGGGGGGCGCCGAGGGAGTAAAGAGGGCACAGGTGGTCAAGGTGCGCCCCCTCTCGCTCCCCCAGGACTGGAAAGAGCAGTACATTCACGAGAACTACAGCCGGGCCCTTGAAGGGGAGGGACTCGTGGAACAGGTGAGCCCCACTCAGACCCTGACCCTGCTGGCCATTGCCCCTTGAGTCCACCGCCTGGGTTAGTGCTTCTCCGATGCCTTCCCAGCTGCCTTAGGTCTTCAGCTCGGGTAAGAAGAGGGCAAAGGCTGAGCAAATAAGCGTGCAGCCCCTACCCTGGTTTTAATCAGAGCAGTCCTCTCTTGTCTATGGGTACATTCATGTATGGGTGAAATGACATTTTTTACAGCAAGTTTGAAAACGATGCTTCCGGCAGGGAGCCCGGGACTCCCGTGCCATTTGTGCAGTGTTTCCAGCACTGGGCCCACCTTCTCTGGCCACCCTCTCCTGGTCCAGCCCCATTCCTCCACATTATCTCATGGCCTGGTTTCCCTTTCTGCTCCCTGCTTCTTCTCCCTTCCACTGGCTGCCTGTCCGCTCCCCGAGCATCACCCTGCCCTGTTCTTCCCCCGCCCCATCTGTCCTCAGCCCTGCCCAGATGTGTACTGGTTCCCTCTGCTGTCGGAGCAAATGTGTGATGAGCTGGTGGAAGAAATGGAGCACTACGGCCAGTGGTCAGGAGGCCGGCATGAGGTGAGGTGCTGGGGTGGGGGAGCAGGAGGGCCCCTGGGAGGAAGAAGAGGCTGGGGCTGGTGAAAGGAAAATCAAATTTAGAGAGTGGGAGCAGAAAGGGGTCCCCAAGTGGAAGGGGCACAACTGTATTCATTCATTCATTCAAGAAATGCTAGGTGGGTCCTAGATGCCAGCCACTGACTTTGGCAGTGCAGTGCGTTGATGAATTGTACGGGTCAAGCCCTGCTCTCCTAGGTCTCACCTGCTGTCGGTAGCAGCAGTGACCCAGCTTCTAAAGGCTGTGCTGGGCAGCCCAGGTGCTGTGGGAGTCACAGGAGGGGCCCATGCCCCAGACATGGGGGGACCAAGGGGCTTCACAGAAGAGGTGGCATCTTACCTGAGACTCAGAGGCCCAGCAGGAGTGAGTCAAGCTAAGGAGTCAAGACTTCCAGATGGAGGGAACATAAGCTTTAAGGCCTGGGAGCAGATGAGGAGGCTGGCACTGCCCTGTCAGCTCAGTGCCCACTGCCCGCAGGATTCAAGGCTGGCTGGAGGCTACGAGAATGTGCCCACCGTAGACATCCACATGAAGCAGGTGGGCTATGAGGACCAGTGGCTGCAGCTGCTGAGGACATATGTGGGGCCCATGACCGAGAGCCTGTTCCCAGGCTACCACACCAAGGTGACCACTGCACCTGCCACCCTGCCTCCACCTTCCTAGAACCCGGCCGGCCATCTCCATGCAGCACCCTTTTGGGATCCTGAGGCATTTGGGACCCCATGGAGTGAAATCCTGCAGGAAGGCAGCCTCCCTGGGGGGGGAGAGGTAGCAGTGAGAGCCCCTGCCACCTCTCCCTCTCCCTAGACCTCAGGACCCCCTCCTCCAGCCTCTCCTCCCATGTCCCCACAGACCCGGGCGGTCATGAACTTCGTGGTCCGCTACCGGCCGGATGAGCAGCCCTCTCTGCGGCCCCATCACGACTCATCCACCTTCACCCTCAACGTTGCCCTCAACCACAAGGGCCTGGATTATGAGGTGGGTCCCTGCCACTCTCCACTTCAGGGTGCCACCAGGGTGCCTGGCTGCCGCCCAGTCCCCGCACCTGTTCACACTCCACCCCGTCCCCTTCTCATCCTCCAGGGAGGCGGCTGCCGTTTCCTGCGCTACGACTGTGTGATCTCGTCCCCACGGAAGGGCTGGGGGCTCCTGCACCCTGGCCGTCTCACCCACTACCATGAGGGGCTGCCCACCACACGGGGCACTCGCTACATCATGGTGTCCTTTGTCGACCCCTGACACTCAACCACTCTGCCCAACCTTCTCTGCCATTGTGCCTTCTCGCGCTCCCTCCTCGGAGGGGGTGTGCCCTGCCTCTCGGCGCATGTTCCGTGTGTCTGGGACTGAATGTGTTGCCCTGCCCCCACCACACGGCCCTCGGCCCTCGGGAAGCTCAGGAAGCCCCCTTGCCCTGCTCCTCAGCCCCCAAGCATTCCCAGGGAGAGGGCTTCTAGGGGTTCGCCATGTAATAAGTTATTGTTTCTCAGTCTTCCTCAATAAAGGAGGATTTGTAACTCTCGTGTCCATTGATTCTTTGATCTACCTCTGGACCCCGTGTCCCTCCCGCCACCCAGAGTGAAGGGGAGACTGGGGTCACTCCAAATGAAAAGAACAGAAAAGACGAAAAGGCAGAAGCATGATGCCAGAGCAGAGTGGGAGCCTGGAAGCTTCCTGCGACCCCATATCTAACTCCCTGTCATCGCCTGAGCATGAGGGCCAGACCAAAAGGGCCTCCCTTGTCTGGCTCAGGTGAAAACCCACCTCCTCAGCTCTCTTCTTCTATTCTCTCCTCTCCTGATGGCATCTTCTCCCTCGTGTGAAGGCTGGGGGTGGCACAGCCCTGAGCTGGGCTGCAGGGACAGTGCTAGGGAAGGAAGGCCCTCCTGGGGGCAGGTGTTCTATGAGGGAAGACAGGCTGGAACCTGACTGTAGCTGCTTTGGATCAGAAGGGAATCTGGAAGATTAAGCCAAGAAAGCTTCCTGGAAGAGAGGGATGGGAAGCAGCCTTGAAAAAGAGGAGACCTCCTGGAGCTGGCCTTGCTTCCAGCCCCAAGGGGACCATCAGCCCCTGCCGAGACCCCTGGAAGTGCCTTGAGGACAGTAGACCAGGCCCCTTTAACCTGGTCTTTCCCAGCCTCACACCAGCCACCTTCCTGAATTTATCTCCCCATGTTCCCTTACAGAAGCCTTTAAAAAACAAACAGGTCTGCTCACCTGTCCTAGGACATTTCCTGGCTCTGATACCCCACTGCACCCCCAGCTAGATTCCCCTTCTTCCTTCCTCCTGCCCAGACTCCCAGGAAAATGTCCTCTAAGAAGCCTTCCTTCCAGTGGGTGGTGCTGGCTGCCAGGGAGGGTAGAGTGGGTCTTTTCCACATGGACTGAGCATCTCTCTGCCCAGACTCCAAAGTCTATCTCACCCTGGCCCCCTGCCACCCTCATCACATGTCCTGTGGGTGGAAATGGACTGAGCAGGGACAGGAGAAAATACCTCTTGGCAAAAGTTTCCTGGACAGGGAAGCTGCATGCGAGACAGGGGACAGGGACAGAAAGGGAGTGCCAGCCTTGAGCGGTAAGTCCTGGGCACTGGAAACTGGCCTATCCTGTCTCCCACAGACCCACTGTTCATTCATGGAGCATCACCCAAGCGCTGGGGACCCATCACAAGGGCTGCAGTGCTGACCACAATATTCTCTACCTGTTGCTTACAGCGTGGGGAGACCTTAATCAGAAAGCCGCTGTGGAGTTCCCATGATGGCTCAGTGGAAATGAATCTCATGAGCACCCATGAGGGTGCAGGTTCGATACCTGGCCTCGCTCAGCAGGTCAAGAATCCAGTGTTGCTCTGAGCTGTGATGTAGGCCAGTGGCTATAGCTCCAATTCAACCCCCGGCCTGGGAACCTCCATTTGCCACAGGTGTGGCCCTGAAATGCCAAAATAAATGAAAGAAAAAAAGAAGGAAAGTCACTCTGATGGAGGGAAAGTATTTTGTGCCAGGAGAGAATGTGACAGAGGCTCCTGACTAGTGTGCATCTGATTTCCCTAAAGAAACGTTGTTCCTTAGATATACAATGGCTCAGCCATGAAAGAGAATGAAATAATGCCATTTGCAGCAACGTGGATGGACCTAGAGATGAATGTACTAAGTGAAGTAAGCCGGAGACAAAATGCCTCATGATATCACTCATATGTGGAATCTAAATGATGATACAAATGAAGTTAAATTTACAAAGCAGAAACAGACTCACAGACATAGAAAACACACAGTTATCAGGAGTTCTCATGTGGTGCAGCAGGTTAAGGATCTGGTGGTGTCACTGAAGCAGCTTGGGTTGCTGCCATGACTGGGTTTGATCCCTGGCTCCGGAACTTCCGCATGCCACAGGCATAGCCCTCAAAATATATATTAAGAAGGATTTCCCGTCGTGGCGCAGTGGTTAACGAATCCGACTAGGAACCATGAGGTTGCGGGTTCGGTCCCTGCCCTTGCTCAATGGGTTAATGATCCGGCGTTGCCGTGAGCTGTGGTGTAGGTTGCAGACGTGGCTCGGATCCCGCGTTGCTGTGGCTCTGGCGTAGGCTGGCGGCTACAGCTCCGATTAGACCCCTAGCCTGGGAACCTCCATATGCTGCGAGAGCGGCCCAAAGAAATAGCAAAAAAAGCCAAAAAGCAAAAAAAAAAAAAAAATATATATATATATATATATTAAGAAAAGGAGTTCCTTCTATGGCACAATGGGCAGTGGTGTCTCTGTTGTGCCAGGACACAGGTTTAATCCCTGGCCAGCACAGTGGGTCAAAGGATCTGGTATTACTGCCTCTGTGGTATAGCTTGCTACTGGGACTTGGATCTGATCCCTGGCCCGGTAACTCCATATGCTTTAGGGCAGCCAGGAGAAAATTAAAAAAAAAAGTGACATCCCCTGACCTGGGAAAAGTGCTAGTTCCATAGGTCTCGGTCAGTGTTGGACAGGGCCGCTTGGCCACCCCCAGACCGGGCCACGGTCATGGTGGGGACTGACCCCAGCCCTCTTGGAGGGTGTGCCCACAGCCAGTCACACTCTCTTTTGGAGGGGCTCCCCAGTCCTTGGCCTTTCCCACCAATCCCTTCCCTCTGGAGGTCTCCCCACAAAGGCCTAAGCCACTCCTTAGGGAATAAATCCTTCTGCCCGTCATCTACCCTCAGAGGCCAGGCCCAAGGGACTTGTGGGGAGCCCTGCTTTCAGGGTTCACAGCGGTAATCCCGCTTCCCCAGACCTCTGCCGACCCTGCTCCTCACAGCGGCCTGACATCCCGACCTCCACAAAGTCCAAACACCTTCCTCATCCCCAGGCTCCAAGCCACACTCCTGCTCTTTCCTTCTGTCCTGTTGGTCACAGCCCTGTGGCCCAGATAGTGCTTAATCCTTCCTGGCTGGGCTTACCAGAGGCCAATGTGCAGGGCAGCAGAGAGGGGAGGGAACCAGAGGCCAGGGGTCAGGACCAGTGGGTTGGGCCACTGCAGAGCCATGGTGGCCCGAGAGACTGCCCTCTACAGAATGCCGGCCTCCTCCAGCTGCCTCCGCCAGAGCCTCCAAGTGTTTGCTGTCCTGCAATGGGTCTTCTCCTTTTTGGGGCTCGGTGAGTCCTGGAAGCCCTGAGGACCCCTGTGCCTGGCACTCTGCTTTCCCATTACCACAAGGGAGGGAGGCAGTGCAGGGAGCTTGGGGTGGGGGGAGGTCCTTGAAGGAGTGAGAAAGATATTGGTTGGATGGATGGGCCTGAAGCCAGGAAAAAGTGCAGGGGGAGGACAGGCCCTGGGATTGGAACTTCTGGATCCTGAGTCCTCTCCCTTCTACTGCCTCCAGCCCAGGTATGCCTGGCTGCCCTGATCCTGGTACTCCTAGGCCGGGCCTGGATCCTAGCGGTCCTCTACCTGGTCTGGCTCTACAGAGACAGAAACACGCCCTGGGAGGGAGGCCGTCGCTCGGCCTGGGTCCGAAACTGGGCCATCTGGAGCCATTTCCGTGACTACTTCCCCATCTCGGTGAGACCCTCTGGAATGGTGTGCTGGGTGGGAGCACGGCTCCAGAAGAGACCATCATCCCCAAAGTCCAACCTCCACGCCCCGGTGGGGTGCGCGTCTTCTGTCTCCCAGCTGGTGAAAACCACAGAGCTGGATCCCTCCCGGAACTACGTCTTTGGGATCCATCCTCATGGGGTCATGGTCATCGGGGCCTTCAGCAACTTCTGCACAGACGCCACTGGCTTCTCCCACCTCTTCCCTGGCCTGCGGCCCCATCTGCTCATGCTGCCTTGTTGGTTCAATCTCCCCATCTTCCGGGACTACATCATGTGTGCGGGTGAGATGGGGAGCACGGGGCCTCAGGACCCCCAGTTCCAGCTGTCACCTCCTACTGGCCCTGCTCCCTTTCTTCTGGAAGACCCAGGCATCAGGTCCCTCAGCTTGTGCCCTCCCTTCCACCAGGTTTGGTGTCCTCTGACAAGGCCAGTGCTTCCTATCTCTTGTCGCGGCCTCAGGGTGGCCAAGTGGCTGTCTTGTCCGTGGGAGGGCCCCTGGAGGCGCTGGAGGCGAAGCCTGGAGCGCTGACCTTGCGGATCCGAAATCAGAAGGGATTTGTCAAGTTGGCGCTGGAACACGGGTGAGGACCCCGCGGTGGGCGGGGCACGCTGGGGCTGCGCTGCCGCTGCCGGGGAGGAGTGTGGCAAGCCCCGAGGACCAGAGTCAGGAGTGCCCCTACTCCCCAGGGCCTCTCTGGTGCCAGTCTTCTCTTTCGGAGAGAACGAGCTCTTCCAGCAGTTTCCGAACCCGCCGGGCTCATGGGTGCGAAGGGCACAGGAAGGGCTGCAGCCTCTGCTGAGAGTGGCCCTGCCGCTGTTTCGCGGCCCCTGGGGCCTCCCCCTGCCCTTCCGCAGCCCCATCCACACCGTCGGTGAGCCCCAGCCTCTACCCGCTCCGCTACCCGGCCCGCCCGCCCGCTCCTCCCGGGCTCAAGGCTCCCCGCGCGGGAAGCGTCGCCGCTCGCAGCCTGAAATCCTGGGGGCTGCCGCGCGGCGGCCACGCTGGCCTTGCCGCCAGCCTAGCCTTTGGCAACCGCGCAGGCCCTGAATTCTGTCCCAGTTGATCGTGGCGGGGAGAAAGAGACCCGGCGGGCGGCTACCAGCAATCGCCCCTCTCGCCCCGTGTTCCGCCCGAAGTGGGGGCCCCGATCCCAGTGCAGCGAATCCAGCGGCCCAGCCGGGAGCAGGTGGACGCGCTGCACGCGATCTACGTGGAGCGGCTCACGCAGCTGTTCGAAGAGCACAAGGCGCGCTACGGCGTCCCGGCCAACAGGCACCTCCTCCTCATCTAGGCGCGCAGCCGGCCCCGACCGGTCCCCTCGGAGACAGTGGGTGGGGGCTGAAATTAAAGATGGGAACAGATCTGCGGTGTTTGTGTGTTTGTGCATGGCCGGGGATGTCCGCGCGCCTGGCCGAGCCTCCGGGTGGCCTGGCGCTCCCGGAGACCTGCAAACAGACGCCGGGCGCGCGTCCAGGACCTGCTGTCAGCATTTGAGATCAAACCAATTCTCCTGGGACCCAGTGCGTGGGCTCTCCGCCTTCTTCTGCGACTCCTCCCCTAAGGCACACGCGGGCAACCTCCGTTGCACACCCCCTACCCCGCCTCCCAGCCCCGCCCAGAAACCCGCCCCGATTCACCAACCGGAGAAGTTCTGGGGTCTGTGTGAGGAGTCTGGAGACCTCTGGAGCTCCGGATCCTTGGATCCCTCCTGTCCACACAACCCGCTACCTGCACTCCCGCGAGCCTTGGCCACTCAGACGAGAAAGGCTTCTTGGGCTCCCACCGAAACCTTCGTCGCTCGCCCGCCCCCCCCGCCCCCCCCGGTTCTGCAGCCCTGCTGGTAGCGGGGAGCTCCGCCACCTGCCCTCAGCCTGAAAACCCTGTAGAAACGCTGCTGGAAGTATTGAGAGTCTACCTAACGGTGCTCACTTTCCTCTTCCTGGGTGAGAGGAGCGGCGCGCGGGGTCCACTGGGGAAGGCGGGCCCGCGGGGGGCGGGGGGGAGGAAGGCTGGAGCCCCACCTGCCGGATGCCCGAGGGCAAGCGGAGAGGGAGAGGCAAGAGGTCCAGTTGGAAGCTGGCCAAAGATGTCATTGGTGAGGGTGGAAGAGAGAAGCCACTGGCATTTTCAAAGCGAATTCATTTTCCTTTCTTCTCTTTCCTCCAGGCACTTTCCTGTCCGTTCCTTTCCCCTTCTCCCTTTTCACAGAGTTTTGGTTCCCTATTTGGCACGGCTCTACCTGGACTGGGACACGCCCTTCCAAGGTGAGCACTAAACAAGGGTTCAGGTAAGGAGAGGTGTTAAACGGTGCAACCAGGAGTTCTCCCCATCCGCTGATGTCTCTCTGCCCAAGGCTGAAGGCGTTCTGAGTGGTTAAGGAAATGGACTATTTGGAAACACCTAAGGGACAATTATCCCATTAAGGTAACTGGTCACCTTGCAAGGAGTCTCTCTTTTTCCTCCCTCTCCCCTAGCTCCCACACCTACTCACCCCTCCCTAAGCTGCAGTCTGAGTACACCCACACCCCCCAACGAAATACATGCAAGGGTCCCAGGGTGCAATGGTGTTTAAGAGGAAGCCCCTTGTGGAAGTTCCCATTGTGGCTCAGCCAGTTACAAACCTGACTAGTAGCCATGAGGATGCAGGATCCCTGGCCTCAGTGGGTTAAGGATCCTCCATTGCTGTGAGCTGTGGTATAGGTCACAGATGCGGCTTGGATCCTGCGTGGCTGTGGCTGTGGTGTAGGCCAGCAGTTGCAGCTCTGATTTGACCCCTAGTCTGGGAACTTCCATATGCCACAGGTATGGCCCTAAAAAAGCAAAAAATAAAGGGAGCCCCTTGTGCCCTTGACCGCACCCTGGGACCTTGAGCGCTGAATACTGTTGGGGTGGAGGGAACTCTTTTCAGCCGGTATCCTGCTTTCTGGGCTTTCTTCCTCTCAGCCACCACCACCCTCCCACACCCCCCCCCACACACTGCCCCAAAGCTGGTGAAAACTGTAGAGCTGCCTCCTGACCAGAACTGCATGGTAGTCACCCCCATGGGATCATGAGCACCGCAGCCCTCTGTAATTTCTCTACCGAGAGCACCAGCTTCTCCCAGCTCTTCCCTTGAGTGAGTCTTGAGCTGAACGGTGGGAGGAGGCCCCCTACCTTGCCTCCCCCCGAACCCCCCCCAGAGTGTCCCCACCCACCTACCGCCCAGCCCAGAGACCTCTCCTGAGCATGGGCCAGCCTCAGGGTGGACATCAGCGAATGGCTCTGGGGCAAGTGTCCTGCACACTTGCTGGGAGGGGCGCTGGGCACACTGACACAGGCATGGGGGGAGGGGAGTTTGGAAGGAATGGGACAGTGTGTTGGGGGGGGTCACCCTTCCAACACTAACAGGTGGGATGAAGGGCTAGGGGGATGAAGTGAGGGGGTGTCTGCCTTAAATGGACAGAACCTCACATTCCTTGGGGTGGGGCGAGGGGCTACACTCTCTGTCCCTACACACCCTCTCCACTGGAGGTGGGACTGGGTGTCCCCAGAGCTTACACCATGACCACTCCTGGAGGGTCTCCTCCATGCCAAGCACTGCGCCCATTCACCACGCTTGTTCCCCTGCAGAGAGAGACAGGCTCACACTGCCAGTTAGGGGCTCAGACACCCTCAGGTCAAACTATTTTTGACACTGTCTCAAAGGCAAAACCTTACATGCTTCCTTTTGTTTTGCTTTGTTTTGTTTTTCCTTTTTAGGGCCCCACTTGCGGCATGTAGAGGTTCCCAGTCTAGGGACCGAATCTGAGCTGCAGCTGCTGGTCTACACCACAGCCACAGCCACAGCAACGCCAGATCCGAGCAGCCTGTGCCACCTACACCACAGCTCACAGCAATGCCGGATCCCTGACCCACTGAGAAAGGCCAGGGATCAAACCCACATCCTTATGGATTCTAGTCGGATTTGTTTCTGCTGCACCACAATGGGAACTCCAACCTTGCATGTTTCTTTACTTGTGAAATAGGGTTAATATCTGCTCTGCCACCGTGTTGTAGTTACAGGGTATATGAAAAAATGTGTATAGGAAGGCCCAGGACACAATTGTTTCTCAAAAAATGTGAGTCCTGGGAGTTCCTGTTGTGGCTCAGTGGGTTAAGAACTGGTCCAGTATCTATGAGGATGCGGGTACTATCCCTGGCCTTGCTCAGTGGGTTAAGGATTCAGCATTGCCACAAGTGTGGCGTAGGGTCGCAGATGTGGCTTGGAACCTGCATCACTGTGGCTGTGGTGTAGGCTTGTGGCTGCAGCTCTGATTCAATCCCTGGCCTGGGAATTTCCATATGCCGCAGGTGAGGCCCTGAAAAAAAAGACGAAAAGGAAAGAAAAGAAACGTGAGTCCTTTCTTGCAGAGGTTTCTTTGCAGCCATTGTCATTTGCTGAAGGTGGCCCTGGGAAGTGGAGTCTGGAGGTGTGGGGAAGGAGCTTGGGGGCACTCCTGGAGAGCCAGTGGCCTGCCCATCCCTCTCCTCCTGCCACCCCTTCCCAGGGCCTCCCTGGTGCCCACCTACCCAGAATGATGTCTTCAAAATGAAGGCTTTTGCCCCAGGCTCCTGGCAGTATCAGTTCCAGGTCACCTTTAAGAAGTTCACAGCCCTTTCTCCTTGCATCTTCTGGAGCCACAGTCTCTTCTCAGCCAAGCTCTGCGGCCTGCTGCCCTTTGCCAAACCCATCACCACAGCGGGTGAGTGCCCGTCTCCAGGGAGGAAGGCTGCCGTCAGCTGAGTGGGCAGCACAGGCCTCTCGCCTCACCTGTGTCTCCCCTCTCCACTCAGTGGGCCACCCCATGCCGGTACCCCAGGTGCCCACAGCCCAGCAAGGAGCAGGTGGACCACTATCATATGCTCTACATGAAGGCTCTGGAGCAACTGTTTGAAGAGCACAAGGAAAGCTGTGGGGTCCCAGCTTCTACTCACCTCACCTGCATCGAGCCCTGGCCTTACCCTCCCCCACCCTCCAGCCCCTGAGCCGCTGAGCCTCTGAGCCCAGTGCACTGAGATGTGCCCACCTCTACCCCCCAACCCCAGCCACCTCCTGCCATGCCCTGCACCAATAAAAGCTAGTTCTCTCACACCACTGCTTTGTGGACTCAGATGGCCGCGGGGCTCACGTGCTTGCTCTGGGAGCCAGCATGCCCAGGCATCATCCACCCCATTCTAGTGTGCTCAAGTCACTGCCTTAGACTGGCTGTCAGGACCGCAATTTTCTCCTAGAGACTTCATTCTGTTTGCATGACTTTGCATAAATCACTTCCCTCTCTCTGCAAATAAAAGCCTTTGCTCAGCTAAGAGCTGTAGGGCACCAAGACTGAGTTGGGGAGGGTGGCTGCCCAGAGGGACAGGTTTGGAAGGGTGGACAGGATTTAGGTAGGTGGAGTCACTAGTGTCAGTGGTAGAATACCATGAGCGGGAGTTAAGAACTGGACTAGTATCCATGAGGATGTGGGTTTGATCCCTGGCCTCCCTCAGTGGGTTAAGGATCTGGCATTGCTGTGGCTGTGGTGTAGGCCAGCAGCTATAACTCCAATTCAACCCCTAGCCTGGGAACCTCCATATGCCGCAGGGGCAGCCCTAAAAAGCAACAGAAAATGAAAGAGAGAGAAAGAATGGGGAGGACAACACTGTGCGGGGCTGGGGGAAGGAGCCTTTAGAACTGGTAGGAGAAGGGTTCCCGTCATGGCTCAGCCGGCAGCTACAGCTCCAATTGGACCCCCAGCCTGGACATGCCGTGGGTGCAACACTAAAAATGAAAAAAAAAAAAAAAGAAAGAAAGAACTGGTAGAAGACTCGAGCCAGCAGACTGGAGGTCAGGAGTGGCTGTTTTGGAAGCTCTAGACCCAGGCAGTGAGGATCTCACCAGGGTCAGACTTCAGCCCTGCGACCGGTGCCATTGGCACTTATCTGCCACCCAGGCAGACCCTAATGTGGGCTGCTCTCCCATCCTTCTGGTCCTCCCTCCCGAGCTCCAGCCCCCATGGGTCTTCCCCAGCTGCTTGTCCCTCCAGCCCTGGAAAGTCAGAGTGTCCACAGGCAGAACATGGTGTCACCGAGCTGCATACCCTGCACTACCTGCTCTCACCAGACGTTACTGTCCCCCCATCACACGCTGAGGATGCCAGATCACCTTCCACCTCTTTCCTCTCTCCCCACCTTCCAGAATCCCAGTCCCACTTCCTGGCCTCCTAATTTCCTCCTAAGTGCTTCTCTTTTTTTGGCCGTGCTCACAGCAAGTGGAAGTTCCTGGGCCAGGGATTGAACCTGTGCCCCAGCAGCAATCTGAGCTGCTGCAGTCTCCATACCAGATCCTTAACCTGCTGCACCACAGGAGAACTCCGCTAAGTGCTTCTTTTTTTTTTTTTTTTTTTTTTGCCTTTTGTCTTTTGAGGGCCGCACCCTCGGCATACGGAGGTTCCCAGGCTAGGGACTGAATCAGAGCTACAGCTGCCGACCTACACCAGAGCCACAGCAATGCCAGACCTGAGCCACATCTGTGACCTACACCACAGCTCATGGCAACCCCAGATCCTTAACACACTGAGCGAGGCCGGGGATTGAACCCACAACCTCATGATTCCTAGTCGGATTCGTTTCCTCTGTGCCATGACGGGAACTCCCCCCAAGTGCTTCTTAGCCTTTCTTACTCCAAGCTCCCATGACTTCCTTTGCCTCTCTGCTCCATCTAACACCTTCTCATGCCAGCAAGATGCTCTTCCTAAAACACTGTTTTCATCGTGTCGTTCTCCCTATTCACTGTCACTGGATCCTCCTTGTTAGAAAGTGAGAACTCCTCAGCACAGCATTTGATACACCCGGCAAGCAGAGTCCAACCCAGACACACAAAAGGAGTCTTCTTGTGCCTGGGGGCTGCATCCACTGAGAGCTGGTCTTTGTGCAAATTAGACAAAAGATCATAAGCATTTGCTAGGGATTTTCTCTTTGAAGACGTCCATGTGCCATGTGTCCAGAGAGAAGATGGATCACCAGACTGCCTTTAGGATCTATTCTATTTTCAAGAGTTTTGGGCTCCACAGGACAGAGCTTCCCTGTACCGTTTCTCTTCCCATACATCTAGAGAATAACCCCCGACGCTGTATGATTTCTCCTCCTGGCAGGGCTTCCTCTCTTCTTGCCATCCTGCAGGTAGCCACCAGAGGGCGACCTCCACCCATAAGGCAAATCTGTCACTTCCTTGCTTTAAGCCCTCACCTGGCCGCCCCAGCTCCTCCCCACAGGATGGATGCAACCCAGAATTGCTTGTTCTTGCAAAGCAGGCTGTTTCTGGTAGCTGTAGGCTTTGTTCAGGCTTCCCCTCCCCCGAGGGGAACCCAGTCCTTCAAAATTTGGAGGAGAATTTTTAAAGCTCAGTTCCGGTCTCATTTCCAGGACATCTCCCTTGGCTGCCCACCTGCCAGGCTGGTCCAGGGCATCCCCTCCTCTGCAACCTTCTAGTGCTTCCTAAAGATCCAGCACAATCCTTTGTGTCACTTTAAAACATCAGTTTAGGAGTTCCCTTGGTGGCTCAGACATTAACGAACTCGACTGGGATCCATGAGGACACTGGTTCGATCCCTGGTCTCAGAAAGTGGGTTAAGGATCTGGTGCTGCCGTGAGCTGTGGTGTAGGTCACAGATACAGCTGGGATCTGGTATTGCTGTGGTTGTGGTGTAGGCCGGCCGCTACAGCTCCCATTTGACCCTTAGCCTGGGAACCTCTATATGCCATGGGTGTGGCCCTAAAAAGAAAAAATAACAATAATAAAAAATAGAGAGAGAGAGAGAAAGAGTTGCAGGGGATACCTATAGAGTAAAAGAAACCTAAGAAATAGATATCATCTGTATCAGTTATGGATTATGGCATCACCAATTACTTCAAAACCTACCAGATTAAAAGAACAAAGAGTTTCTGAGGGAGGAGCTTTAGCTGGGAGATTCTGGCCTAAGGTTATCAGGTTAGAGACAAGCTGCTAACAGTTCCTAATGGTTGGGTTGAAACTCCAATTTTTTGTGAAGTGGGCTGCTCTACAAAGTTACCTGAGTTTCCCTAGACAAGGTAGCTGGCTTCCCCCAGAGTGAGGGAGCCTAGAGAGACAGACAGAGGAATGAGTGTGTTTAAGTCTACCTGGGTACATGTTTTAGTCTACTGAACACAGGCTGCCATAACAAAATATTATGGACTGCGTGGCTTAAACATTTATTCATTTCCTCACAGCTCTGGAGGCCAGAAGTCCATGATCAAGGTGCTGGCAGATTTAGTTTCTGGCAAGAGCTCTCTTTCTGGCTTGTAGACAGCTGCCTTCTCTCTGCCTCCCCAACCTGGCATTTGCCTTTCCTCCATGAGCATGGACAGACCTATGTATCTCTTCCTCTTATAATTGGATTAGGGTCCCACCTTTATAAACTCATTTTGAAACTGACAGCATTTATGACGTGCACTTAGCCAGGACCCAGCCTGGGACTCAAACCCATCGTTCTGATGGCCTCTTGAGCAAGTATTGCCTCTCTTGAGCCATTATTAATTTACAGTGGTCTCCCAAAGTTCCCTAGGCTTCCCTCTCTACCGATGCTCCCTTATTGGGACTTCTACAACTCCCTGTGTAACTATCCTACTCCATCCCTATCAATTTAACCTTGTCTTCCTAAAGGCCTTGTCATCTTGGGGGTTTGGGCTTCATCATATGAGTTGGAGGGAAGGAAGAATTTCGTCTATATCAATGTGATAATAATATTAAAATCATTACTGAAATACCAGTGAAATGTTATCTAAAATTTGCTTCAATGGAGTTCTGTTGTGGCTCAGTGGTAACCAACCCAACTAGTATCCATGATGATGTGGGTTCAATCCCTGGCCTCGCTCAGTGGACTAAGGATCCAGCATTGCCACAAGCTGTGGTGTAGGCCGAAGTCATGGCTCCAATCTGGCATTGCTGTGGTTGTGGCATTTGGCCAGAGGCTACAGCTCTGATTCCACTCCTAGCCTGGGAACTTCTATATGCCGCAGGTGTGGCTCTAAAAAGACAAAAATAAAAGTAAAAATAAAATAAAATGTGTTCCAAAATATCAGGTAAGGTGGGAAGGGAAGTAGCTTGTGGTACAGAACAGTTTTAGTTGTGAGTTGATAATTGTTGAAGATGATGATAGACTAATGGGGCTTTATCATGCTATTCCTTTCTTTTTATGTATGTCACATACTCTCCACAATAAAAGTGGGATTTGTTTGTTCGTTTGCTGTTAATGACCAACTAGACCGAGACCCTTGAGAGCAGAAGTGAAATTAACCAAGGCCATAGAGGATGACACCAAAGCTTGCTGAATAAATGATGGCCATCATAGCCAGTGCTGGTTTATGTGACCTGGAGGCAGGAACCTGGTGATTCAGGGAGAGAAGATAAGAAGTTTCAGGTACTTTTTTTTTTTTTTAAACTTTTTAGGGCGGCGCTCTCAGCATATGAAGGTTCCCAGGCTAGGGGCTGAATTGGAGCTGTAGCCGCCAGCCTACACCACAGCAACAGCAATACCAGATCCAAGCCGAGTCTGTGACCTACACCACAGCTCACGGCAACACCAGATCCTTAACCCACTGGAGCGAGGCCAGGGATCAAACCTGAGTCCTCATGGATACTAGTCAGATTCGTTTCCATTGAGCCATGACAGGAACTCCCAAATTCCAGGTATTTTTAAACATAGTAGTCACACCTAACCATGATGTTAGGTTGTGAATTGGTTTGGGATTAGGATACCAGGAGAGAGGTTTTGCCTCTCCCTAACTGGGTGACTTTTGATAAATAACCAATCTGGTCTCACTTTCCCCAACTACAGAAATAGACTGAAGTCATTCATTTACTTATTAAGCCCCTACTATGTGCCAGAGATCTGAACTAAGCACCTACTGTGTGCCAAAAAGGCCTGAACTGAGTATAAAGAAAACTGTGATGTCAACCCTGTCCTCAAAGATGTCATGGTCAAACTCAATGGCTTTCTATCTTTCCATCCCCTGATTTGCGACGTTCCTAGTGTGATGGTCCTGATGAAATAAATAGTAAGCAAGAGAGCCTTCTGGTTATGTCTGAATTCCAGCAGATAAGCTGTACGGCACCCCATTTAAGAGTTGTTGCTTCCATTGCCTAGATCTTTAAAAGTCTACTCTTAATTGAATTTTTTTTGCTATGCTGGACACTTTACGTAATTCTCTTATTCAATCCTTACTAGATGTTATGGCTTCTTTACAGATGAGGAAACCATGAGGTGGTGGCCCATCTGACCTGTCTTGGCTTCGCTCTGCTCCTTTCAGCCTCGCGGCTTCTGCCTATTGGGGTCTCTTCTCTTACCTCTCTGTCTGCCCTCTTGAATCTAGCTCCCCCAAACACTGATGTTTGCACACTGATCTGAACCATCAGATTTGGGGGAGCCACCTGAGCCGCTTGTCCCTTCTTTCCCTTTCCCCGCCAAAGAATGGGTTCCTTCACAGGCTTCAGAGCCTTTCTCTGTCCCTCCCCAGCCTGGGAGTGTGCTCTGCCCTTTCTGGCTTCTCCCTTCTGCCCCCTCGTGGACGGAAGCTGGCAGGAGTGTGTGCAACGCCCAGCACCCGACCCGGAGCACAGTTGCCCAAAACGCATTTCTTTTCTTCACCCAGCGCTTTCTCAGGCCCTCAGGGTTTGCCCTGTGCTCCTCTCCTCACCACCCTTTCAGCCTCATGTGCCCAGACCCTCTCTTAGTTCCCTGCTGCCCGTTTGTCTGCCCCTCCATTCCCCTCCGCCTTCCTCATGACCTCTTCATCACCCAACCTTGTGTGTAACAAGGGGAAAGACCCCCTAAAGGAAGTAGATTGATAAAGCCTCACCCTCATTTGGTCCCCGATTACGCTCGGGCGATGCACCTCTCTGAGGCTGCCTCCTCTCAGGAGTCTCTTCCAACTCCACGTTGGTGCTATTTTGTAGGTTCCCTCCCCTGTGCTCCCAACCCGGGGCCTGAACCCGGCCTGTGACCCAGAGGGTTCTGGGTGGAGAGCTTGGTGTGGTGGAGGGCAGGTCCCTCCGCCTGGTGCAAGGCTGTCCCCGGGTTCTAACCAGGCTGCCTTCTAGCAAAACTGGAACCCCCACCTCCAGATATTTCCGGACACCCCTCCCGTCCTCTAGTTCCTTTATGCTTTTTGTGGACTCTGACGTCTTCTATTTAAATGCAAGTAGTAGCAGCTGCACTGGCACAGTGATGTCTCCTACACGGGATCCTCACATCTCACAGAGGGAGGACGCCGAGGCTCAGAAAGACACAAGTAACTTCCAAGTTGCTCACAGTAACTGGGAGCCCAGCAGGGACTAGAACCCAGGTGTCCGGAGCCCAGAGCCTGCCTCGGAACCTCACCGTGTGAGACAGTGGTAGCAGGGACTTCTTGCTGGACAATGGATAGGTGATAGGGGTTCGGTGACAGTGAGCACAGGGTTCGCTGGGGATGGAATCAAAGACGCGGGCAGAGGAGGGTGCTAGGAGGTGGACAAAGGGGACAGCCGCTGCTCCCTCACTTTCCCCAGTTCCGGCTCTGCTGCCCTGTCTGGCTTGGCTACCTCCTGCGCCTGGCCATGCTGCCCTCCTGCCTGTCACTTCAACCAGCGCCGTGCTGCAATAAAACGGGCCCTTAGCCCACCGTCTGTGTCGGTCTCAGTTCTCGGTGGGGAGGGATGAGATGCGTTGTCCTCCCCGCTTCCCCTGCAGCCTGTATTAAAGAGGATCTCTAAGCCCTGTGGCAGTGGGGCTAATGACTTCCTGGAGGGGAGCTGGGGAGGGCTGCTGGCCGTTGCGCGCCCCCACCCCCACCCCAGGCCAGCGGCGGAAAGAAGTGCTCGCTCAGAACAGAGGCGGGCAGCAGCGCGGCGCCTGGAATAGCCCGGGGCCTCGTTTTCCCCTGGACCCGGGGGTCCGCTGCTCTCCAAATTCTTGCTCTTCTCGCAAGTTCCCTTTGGCATCCAGGACCAGCCTCCCTCATTCCCACGATTCAGGCGTCTAACTCCCCGCCCTCGGCTCTCTGGCGGCCAGCGCTCTCGCCTTCCCCATTCCTGGGTGGGCACCGCGCGGAGGGTGAAGAGGTGGAGGGAGCCTGGGCGCCGCCCCGCGGGAGCTGAGCTCCGGAGCGGCGGAGACTGCGATCTCGAAAAGTACCACGCGGGGGCGCCAGGACGCGTGCGGACGCGGGCGAGGCAGCGCAAGGTGGTTTTCGTCCGTGTGAGTGTGTCCATGGGCGTCTTTGTGTGTCTGCATTTCTGTACATGTGTGTACGAGTCAGGGGGTGTCTGGGTGGTATATATTCTGGAATACATGTCTGGGGTACCCCAGAATCAGGTACTCCAAGTGGCTTCTTGAGGAGGAGGATGCTTGATACGTTACTATGTACGTGTGGATGGGGAGGCAAGCGACTGTGTGTATCATCGCGTGTGCAAGGTGTGTGAGTCTTCGATTTTTGAAGTTACATTCTTTCATGGCTTTTACCCCTTCCCACCATCCCGTATAACAGGAATCAAGGGCTTTCAATGTGATTCTCCATTACCCTGGTCATATCTTCAACATGTGTCTGGGTGACTCTCCTAGGCTAGGTGTGATATTGTGTTTGTGTAAGTGGGTGTGTCTCAGAATATCAATGTAACTCTGAATGATAGTGATGTGTGTGTGTGTGTGTGTGTGTGACAGGTGGATTTTAGAGGAGGCTGCTTCAGGATTATGGAAGTACACGATTTCCTTTCTCTTGTTAGTTTGTGGATACCACCTACATGGTGTGTGCGAGTGTGTGTGTGTGTGTGTGTGTGCGTGTGTTGTGTTCTTTTCTCTGTCTCTCCAGTGGCTGTCTCTCTTTGTGTCTCTCCTCATCTCTGTCTCTTTCCCTCTCTCTTCCTTGCTTGGTGACTCATCTCTGCAGCTTTGCCCTCCCCCGCTGGCTGGGTCTCCCCTCCCCCACCCAAGAGTGGGTGGGGTATGAGGGAAGGGGACCCCGGCACTAAAATTCAGGGTGAGCACCCTTTTCCTATCACTCATCATTCCCAGACCCACCAGTGGCCCCCAGCCCTCTCCTAGTCCCCTTCCCAGGGCTCCCCACCCTCTGAAACTGGGATGGGCAGGGGACAGGGCAATGATGTGTCTTCATGGGGCCATTCCCAGGGGTCCTTTAGCACCTTCTTTCAATTCAAAGTGAAGACCCCTGCCTTTCTCATAAAGTGCTCCTCTCTGCCTGTTCCCCCCATCGCTGACGCATTGAAAGGCTGCAGAGGTGAGTCACCAGTTGGGGGGAAGGGAAGAAGAGAGGGGACGTGAGCTGTGGGGTCCCCCAAGCCCCTTTCCTGTTTTTCTTTCCCAAGCCTTCTGAGGGAGAAGACCCAGTACTCTGCCCCCCTGCCCTGGTTTTCCAAATCTTCAGCTTGGCTCACTACTTGCTTGGACCCCATCTTCTCCTACTGCCCTCCTGGAGAGTATGAGAGATTCAGGAACAAAGACAAAGAGATGGATTTATACAAACGCCAGGAGTCCTCTTCTGGTCCTCATCTCAGCTTTGCCTTTCCAGCTCTGGCTCTCTTTTCTCTTCCTTTCCTGCCGTCTCCTTCCTCTCCCTAATCCTAGGAACCTGTCCCCAGTCCAGCTCTTTTCCAGAAGCTCCTAGAGGCAGCAGGGTATGAAGGGCACAGCACATCTTTGAGAGGTGGGGTGTGTGTGAATGAGCTGACCCAGGCGGGGAAGTGGCATGGAGAAAGGCAGAAACAGATCCAGAGATTTAGAGTCCATGCACACATAATCCAGATTGTGGAATCACCAACTCTGCTATCCTAGGCGTCTACCTCGGCGTCCCCTCCCCCATGCCATAATGACCGAGACTCTTGGGATGTTGATTTCTGAGAAGCTCCCCTCGACTTTTGGGCTGAGTGGAGAAAGAAAGGACTGGGGAAGAATGGAGGAATAAGAGAATACTCTAAAAAACAAGGGGGCAAGATGTGAATTTGGGGGCTGCAGATGAGTGGCTGGGATAGTCTTTCCTGTACAGAAATCTAGAGACGAAGGTAAATACGGGCGACCAACAGACAAGTTCAAAACACACAGAAGTCCACCGAACCTCTAACAAATATCAACAGGCTTGGAGGGACCCAGAGATATGCACGAAGACACGCAGGTACATACACACATATTACTGACGCATCAAGCGAGGCACATTTTTCAGACACCAGCAGGTGCTCAGACTGGAGGCATTCAGACTCCAATCTGCACAGGTATACAGGCACATAGAGGGATCAGGATCCACACACACTCACACTTATGCACAGACGCCTGGAAACAGGCAAAAACACAGCCCCACAGTTTGGAAGAGAATATTACATATTTAAATTAGAACACTATCCTACCCATTCACTCTATCTGATTAAATACACAATTGGTCCCTCCCATTCTCCCCACCATATGTTTCATTAATCTCTGTACGCGCACACACGAACATGCATGTACACATGCACATATACCTATGTGTGCACATACACAAGCCCATAGGAACACAGTTTCTCTAGAAGCCTGTCTCCCTCATCTCCTACTTGGTCTCAGCCCCATCAGCCTTTCAGTCTGCCCCCCTTGCCTCGCTTGCTCCCTCCCTCTTTCCTTCTCTCTTGGATGGCTTCCCCTCCCCCCACCAGATGTCTGAGCCATCTCTCTGATTCATCCTCCTCAGGAAGGTAACGTGACCCCCCCTCCCCATTCCACTGCTCTCAGTAACCAGGCTGGGAGGATGAAGGGGAGATGGGAGGAGAAAGAGGAATGAGGGGAACACACAGGGGAAGGGGGGAGGTCCAAATAACTGGGGGGGGAGGGGTGAGTCACAGTCTCAGGTCTGCTGCCCCTTCCTTTCATTAGCATCTTCACTGTCACCTTGGGTCTCAGGGTTTTTGTTTTTGTTTTTCCTCCTTTAGCCTGTTCCTTCTACCTGTTCCAGATGCCTGCCTGCCTTCCCCCCTCTTCTGCCCCCATCTCCTCTCTCTTTCCTCTCTCTCTACTCCTCCCCACCTCTTTCCCCGCAGAGCTGATGGGCTTTCTTCTGGGAAAGTGGAGCCACTGATGGAACCGAGAAGCCACTGCTGGCTATAGAGGGAAAGCACGTGAGTGTGTGTGTGTGTGTGTGTGTGTTGTGTGTGTGTGTGTGTGTGCGCGCGCGTGTTTGTGAGCAGGGGAGGGAGAGGGAGAGGACTGAGGGTCAGTGCTAGGAAGAGATGAGGAAGGGGTTGAGGACTGGCTCCGAAAGAGTCTTGGAGCTTCTGACAGATATCCCTGATCCCAGTTTCCAGAGTCTTAGGGTGCGGGTGCCCTGCGTGTGCCCAGGGGCACCCCTGTGTCCGCAGTTCTTGTATGTCTGGTGTGTGTCATTCCACTCCCCCCTTTCCCTGCCCACGCCCCCGCACAGCTCTCTGCCTGCACCGCAGCCCCCTCCGGCCTCCCTCCCTCCCCTTCATTCCTGCAGTGGCCTCTCCCCTTGCCTCCCTCCCCTCTTCCCTGCCCCCTCCCCATTTCCGTCCCCCCCCCCCGCCCCCGCCCACGGCTGGTCTCCCTTCACTGGACCCGGCTCGCTGATGGATTCTCTTTGCGCAATCTGTGCGTCATCGCCCCCCCATCCCTCCCCCCCGAACCTCTAACTGTCCAAGCCCCCAACCCCAACCCCTCTGGCAGAAGATGCGGCCCAGGGGTCTGGTGGCAGAGATAGGCGATCTCTGACGTTTCACTCCCACCCTCCATCCTCTGCAACGCATTCAAACCTTCTCTTTAAGCAGTGGAGAGAGATGAAGTTGAGTCACCCCACACACACACCTGCGCAACCCCCTCCCCACCTGGTCTGCTTTCGTCCTCCAAATGTCCTTTGGGGAGTAGCAGCGGGAGGGGGAGAAGCAGGAGGGTGGTGGGAGAGGTGGTCTGAAAAGGGGTACAGCGGGAGCACCAACCTACACTACAGAGCCAGCTGGACAGAAGGACAGACACACCTTTTTCTTCAGACACGCACCGACCATGAACAGACACGACACAGAGGCACACACATCATCAATCTTTTCCCTTTCTCTTCCGACTCCGACCCTTTCCGACTGGATTACCCAAACCGCATGATCCACCCAAGTGCCCCAGCCCAGAGCCCGCACCCCGCATCGCAGATCCGCGGACAGTGCCCGCAGGCGCACAGAACTGTTCCTCCTCTCTCAGGTTCACGCCGTCCTTGGGCGTGTTCCCCACGGGCCGTGCAGTCGGAGAATGGGGAGTGTGGCCCCCTCGTCAGCTTTGGAATCCTTATCTTCCCCCTTCCCAGTATGGAGCTCCTACTGAGGCCCAGTCCGACGATGGAAGTGCCCCCACCCTATTCTGCTCAGGGGGCTCCCGCGCGGCTGCAAGTTGCTCTGTAACCCATCCTCCCGCCTTGCAGCGTCTCTGCATCCACCCTTCCATTCATTCTGCCATTCATTCATTCATCCTTTTCTCCTCGTCCCTCCTTCATTCATTCAAAGCCCCCCTGCCCCGCCCGCCTCAGCATTTCATTCATTCATTCCTTCATTCATTCATTTCCCTGGTGCTAGGCTAGCGCACGCCCCTCCAACCGAAGCCTACAGTGCGCAGGCGCAGGCCGAGAGAGGCATGCATCCTCCAATCGCTGGGCGTCCTCCCGCCTCTAGGCGCCCGCCCGCTTCCCCATGAATGAACATTGACGTCAATTGGGCGGGGCCATCCCACGTGACCCCTGATTTCCTCTTTATAAGGCGGCAGCGGCGCGGGCGCTGTCCAGCGTGCTGAAGCCGGAGCGAGCTAGTCTCCCGGAGCCGCGCGGACCCAGCTGAGCCCAGCCCACTGGACGCCAGACCTCGACCACCGCTCGTATCCTAGCCACCGCTCGGGGCCCAGGAGGACGCGTCCCGATCTTCCCCTATCCCCACCCCGCCCCGACCCTCCTCTCCACCTCCCGCGTCGTGACTCCAGCTGGTAAATACTGTGCTGTCCATCCCTCAAACCCCCGGCAGCCTTGGGCATGAGGGAGGGTTCTCTCTCCCCCCTCCCAGATGAGGGTGTTGAAAACAGTGCGGGGAGCCCCTGGGAAGGGTCCCTGGTAAATGGGGGAGTTGCCGCTTTTCTCTTGCTGTTGAAGTCGCCCACGCACCATCCGGGGAGTCCTGTGGGGAGGGAGCAGAGATTTTTTTTTCCCTCCGTATCCTTGCTGCTTAGTACGTGGGCGCTGGCAGTGAGATGGCTCAGGGAAGGGGGCGAGGAGGCACTGGGAGAGAGAGGGTTGCAGGCGTTTTCCCATTTACACGACTCCAGAGATCGGTACAGTATCTTCCTCCTTTGCTCTTAATCGTCCCTCTTCTGGGTAAGGTTAGGGGGATGAGGGAAGCCCTGGATTTCCCGACTAAAGGTGGGGGAAGGGAATATAAAATCAGAGAGCGGAAAATTCTTACAGAAACCCTCTCTTTCTTTGGTCCCTTCTATTTTTCAGTCTCCGGCAGTCCTTTGGTCATGAAATCGCCCAGGTTGCCGGCTTCTGTCCTCTTCTGCTTCCTTCTACTGCCCAAGGGGTTGGGGGCAGCACCCTCGGGGCACCCTGAGGCTCAGCAACCTCCCCTCAGCACTGAAAATAGAGAGCCAGTAGCTGGGGACGCAGTGATCGGGCCAAAGGATGTTAGCGCCCCAGAGGTCCGAGCCGCTCGAAATTCAGAGCCGCAGGACGAGGGAGAGCTTTTCCAGGGTGTGGATCCCCGGGCGCTGGCCGCGGTGCTGCTGCAGGCACTCGACCGCCCAGCCTCGCCCCCGGCGCCCGACGGCTCCCAGCAGCGGCCAGAGGAAGAAGCATCAGAAGCTCTGCTGACCGAGACCGTGCGCAGCCAGACCCACAGTCTCCCAGTGCCAGAGACCCAGGCGCCCGCGGCCCCGCCTCGCCCTCAGACTCAGGAGAATGGTCCCGAGGCAGGCGACCCCTCGGAGGAGCTCGAGGCGCTAGCTTCTCTACTCCAGGAACTGCGAGATTTCAGTCCGAGCAGCGCCAAGCGCCAGCAAGAGACGGCGGCAGCAGAGACGGAAACCCGCACGCACACGCTGACCCGAGTCAACCTGGAGAGCCCCGGGCCGGAGCGCGTATGGCGCGCTTCCTGGGGAGAGTTCCAGGCGCGCGTCCCGGAGCGCGCACCCCTCCCGCCCCCGGCTCCCCCGCAATTCCAGGCGCGTATGCCCGAGAGCGGGCCCCTTCCCGAAGCCCACCAGTTTGGAGAAGGAGTGCCCTCCCCCAAAACACACCTAGGTGAGGCATTGGCACCCTTATCCAAGGCGTACCAAGGCCTGGGCGCTCCCTTCCCCAAGGCGCGCCGGCCGGAGACCTCACTCCTGGGCGGCTCTGAGGCGGGGGAGCGCCTTCTACAACAAGGGCTGGCGCAGGTAGAAGCCGGGCGGCGGCAGGCGGAGGCCACACGGCAGGCCGCGGCGCAGGAAGAGCGGCTGGCCGACCTCGCCTCCGACCTGCTGCTCCAGTATTTGCTGCAGGGCGGGGCTCGGCAGCGCGGCCTGGGGGGTCGGGGGCTGCAGCAGGAGGAGGAGGAGCGAGAGAGCGAGAGGGAGCAGGAGGAGGCGGAGCAGGAGAGACGCGGCGGGGAGGAGAGGGTGGGGGAAGAGGATGAAGAGGCGGCGGAGGCGGAGGCGGAGGCAGAGGAGGCGGAGAGGGCGAGGCAGAACGCGCTACTGTTCGCTGAGGAGGAGGACGGGGAAGCCGGAGCCGAAGACAAGCGCTCCCAGGAGGAGACACCCAGCCACCGACGAAAGGAGGCTGAGGGGGCAGAGGAAGGTGGGGAGGAGGACGACGACGACGAGGAGATGGACCCGCAGACTATTGACAGCCTCATTGAGCTGTCCACTAAACTCCACCTGCCAGCCGACGACGTGGTCAGCATCATCGAGGAGGTGGAAGAGAAGCGGAAGCGGAAGAAGAACGCCCCACCCGAGCCTGTGCCGCCCCCCCGGGCTGCCCCTGCCCCCGCTCATGCCCGCTCCCCGCAGCCCCAGCCCCCCGCCCCTGCCCCGGCTCGAGACGAGCTGCCCGACTGGAATGAGGTGCTCCCGCCTTGGGATCGGGAGGAGGACGAGGTGTTTCCTCCAGGGCCCTACCACCCTTTTCCCAACTACATCCGGCCGCGGACACTGCAGCCGCCCGCTGCCTCGCGCCGCCGCCACTACCACCACGCCCTGCCGCCTCCTCGTCACTATCCGGGCCGGGAGGCCCAGGCGCGGCGCGCGCAGGAGGAGGCGGAGGCTGAGGAGCGCCGGCTGCAGGAGCAGGAGGAGCTGGAGAATTACATCGAGCACGTGCTGCTCCGGCGCCCTTGACTAGTCCTGGCCCCGCCCCCGCGCGCCGCGCGCGCCAGCCCCCCCTCCGTGTCGTTCTCCTCCCCTCTCGGTGTTTGCATGCGCCCGGCCCCGCCCTCAGCTGCCGCCCGGCCCCGCCCCCGCCCAGCGCGCCACCCCGCCCCCGGGCCGCGCCGGGACCTATCAGACCTCTCTCTCCTTGGGTCGGAAGCCCGAAATCCCCAAACTCACTCACGGGTGTCCCGGGGCCAGCACAGGCGGGCGGGTAGTTTGTGCGAGTTCCCTGCCCCGGCGGGGCCCCCGTCCCCACCTAGTCCCTCTCGGGATGTCCCGGTCTGAAACCGAAAAAAGCATTTCCAGTTAATTGTGTGAAGACTCTGTCTCCCGCTCTTTGGGCCTCTCAAGAGCCTCTCCGCCCTCTCTCGATGGCTGTGAATTTACCCCATTCTTTCCCTACTCTACTGTAAATACCCCTCACGGAGGAAATAGTTTTGCTAAAAAATAAAAGTGACTATTTTATTAGGACTTTGTTCTCGGTTATTCACCCGTCCCCTTGGGCCTGCGTGGTCCTTCCCAAGGGGCGGTGAGGGCTGCGCCAGCCACAGTACCCACATAAACCTCTTTCAAACCGTATTTGTAGGGTAGAAATAGGCTGGCAACCTTTAGGAAACCCTAAATTCCACTTCTAGTTTTGGGGGGAGTTAAAGTCACAGGTCCCCAAGGCCTGGCAGAGAGATGCAGACTGGATAAGGTGCCTCAGTTCTGGGTCACCTAGGAAATTCTTTGCATGATCTCAGGGCCACTTACCCAGTGCTGGTGGCTACCCAGGGCTCCTGTTCCACCTTACCCACCCACCTCCCTTAACTGTTTCCTAAATTCCCGGGTCCTACATACTTCGCAAGAAATATGGGGAGGAAGGGTTTGCAGTCACGAAAACATTCTGGTTTTAGCGGCTTCTCAAGCCTTCTCTAAGCATAGGGGACAGGGTGTACCCACACACTCCTGAGTCCTCTCCTCAAATGAAACTAAACCAGGTGAATAACATCTTCCACAAAGAAACCTTAGAGGATTGAAACTATGTCCCTAGGAATTGCTCCTCCCTGTCTGTGGGCAGCTCAAGGAGCTAGAGGCACCCTGGTCAGTGGTCAAGGTCAGTGTCAGTGAGGCATTGAGCTCACAAGTCTGTTTGGGGGAGGGGTGCCAGGTAAAACACAGGGACCCTCAGTTAAATGTTATTTCAGATAAACAATGGATATGTTTGCATAGAGTGCACTTATCCTAAAAACATTATTCATTACCATAACAAACTGAATGGGGTGTCCTCTATAATTTTTTTTCTTGGTCCTAAATCTGGCAATCCTGGTTTCGAGGATGAGTGGAATGGGCCGTGTTCCCTTGCTGCCCTGGCTGATCCCAGAAGCCATGCCTTCCTTCACAGAGTCTGAGCCAGGCAAAGTCCAGAAATGCTTTTCCTTTTATTTCAGAGGAAAGGAAATAAAGTCAGACACCTTCCCCACCCCACCCCCTTAGCTCCTGCCTCACCCAGAACACGAGTGAAGGAGGGACAGGGCCTAGGCTTCTATAAAGTCTGCCCTTCCCCCAGGCCTCCCTTCCCTCGAAGTGGCAAAGGTTAGAAAAAAATTAACTATGTTGTTCCTCCCTTGGAAGTGGACAGAGGCCCTACTGCAGCCAAGAAAGAAGGGGAGGGGGCAGCTGAGGGAACAGGACTTCCCTCTCACTACACAGAAGTCCCCCTCCCAGGCAGAGAGGCTGCCCCGGCTGGCTGCAGGGAGGGGTGGAGGTAGGTTTATGGGGCAGGGAGAAGAGAAGAGCCCTGAAAACCTTTTCCCTTTAACCTGACATATTTATATATTTACAGTTATGGGCCGGGGGAGGGGGGGAGCTTGGGGTGACGTTCGTTCTTCAAAGGCAGGGAGTGAAAGCCAAATAGCACCCCCATCTTGGTCACATTTTCCTGCCTCCTAGCTCCTAAAACCTTCAGTGGGAAAAGGGAAAATGGAAGGGAAGGAATGTTTGAGGGTCCTGAGCCCACGGCTCAAGGCCCAAGAAGGGGAGGCAGCAGGTCCCACCAAGAAAAGAGCCACCGACGCCCGCCTCTCCATCAGCTCCCCACATCTCCAGGCGGCCGGGCAGGGGGCTATGCCAGGCCCATCTCCTCCAGCACGCTGCGCGGCGACTCATCTTCCTAAGGTAGAGACAGACAGAGGATGACGCAGACACCAGGAGAGGCAGACGGGGGGTGAGGGAGAGGGGGGTGGGCGGACAGCAATCACAGGACGGATGGGTGGTAGGGGGAGCACAAAGGGACATGGGGAGGGGAGAGAGAAGCCAATGTGAGCCCCTGGCTAAATGGGCTAAGGACCCTTCAGGGGAGCGCCCCAGCCTCCAGGGACCACCCCTAGAGCCAAATGTGGCAAGCTTGAGTCCACCACCACCCAGAGAACCCAAAGCCAGGAGCTTGGTGAGCAGGGCACTCAGCCTTAGTATCCAAAGGGGAAAGGAGTAAAACTGGGACCAGGGGCTGGGAAACCTGCTTTCTCAGGAAAGAGGGTGGCAGATGGTTGGGTGGGACCTTTTTTTTTTTTCCAGAGTCGGGGGGCGGGAGTAAGAAGTTGGCATCGGGTCCCTGAGGAAAGGTGGACCAGACTGCAGAGAGATGAGTCACTGGGGTCTGGGCAGAGCACTAGTAACAGGGTGTGTGTGTGTGCATGCGTGCGTGTGTGTGATGGGGGAGCTGGACCAGTGAGGTGGCAAGTTGGATTCTGCCCTTTCTCCTACTGCAGGGACAAGGCCCCCCCATCTCTCCCCCTCCTCAGAGCCAGCTCAGGCCGGCTTGCTCATCATTGCAGGTTCCGGTGACTCATCTCCCTGCACCAAGGCTCAGCAGTGGCATAGCAGAGAGGGGGCAGGCAGTAATAGGGTGAGGGCGGGGGCGCCCGGATGGCAGGGAGAACCAAGCCAGGCACCCTCAACCACAGCCCCCAAATCCCCAGAGCAAAATTTTGCTTCTGAGAAGCAGAGGCTTTGAGTAGGCATGTGTTTAAAAAAAAGAGAGAGAGAGAGAGACACCAGGGAAGAAAAAGGACCTATCACGTGCCCCCACCCCCAATCCTCTGAGCAACCCTACATGCCAAGCGTGGGACAAGGGCAGTTTGGCTGGGAAGAGATACCTTGGGTCTTGGGAGGAGGGGAGAACTGGCACAGGTAGACCACCTGCCACCCCCACTCTCTCCCATCCCAGCAGTTAGGGCTTGAGGGCAAGCTGGCCAACCAGGCGCCCTGGGGGCCAGGTGCCACAGGGAAGGGGACCCCATGGTGGTGGCGGGAAGGGGGCAGCTGGGGCCAGCAGACAAGGTGTCCAAGGTAGGAAGGACACCCTCGGATGTGGCACTTTTCCTCCTGACTGTCCCAGGCCCGTACCTCCTGCAGCAGGTCTGCCTGCTCAATGGCCTTCAGCACACTCTTCTTGGACGTGTCCTGGACATCCCCCCCCATGAGAAACTCATCCAAGATGAAGTAGGCCTTCTCAAAGTTGAAGATGATGTCCAGCTCACAAACCTGGGAGGAGGGGGAGCCGGCAGAGTTGAGCATCCAGATGCCTTCCTACCCCACCTGCACCCCGGCCACGCCCCCCCCATGGCTCCACGGACTTCATGACCACGCCTTTCCACCCTGGGTTCTTGCTCCAGGTCCACATGCTCCCAATCCCTAGGCCCCAGTCCTTAATTCAGCTTTTCCTTCACCTTCTCTTGCCTCTTTCTCTGTGACGAATTTTTTTTTTTTGCTTTTTAGGGCCACACCCATAGCATAGGGAAGTTCCCAGGGTAGGCGCCGGCCTACACCACAGCAACGTGGAATTCAAGCCTCATCTGCGACCTACACCACAGTTCACAACAACGTCAGATCCTTTAACCCACTGAGCAGGGCCAGGGATGGAACCTGCGTCCTCATGGATACCAGTTGGGTTTGTTACTGCTGAACCACAATGGGAACTCCCTCTGTGATGAAATGTCAATTGCCCACAGTTGCCTTTGACCTTGACCCTTGTTGCCTTCCTCCCAGATCCATGACACAGTTCCCACCAGAGGTTGGGCTAGCTTCCCTCCTTGGGCCACTGTGACGGGGCAGGGAAGGAGATCCTGGAAGATTGGGTAAACGACTTGAGTTCCAAGTAGCGCTCTGCCACTAACCAGCTAGCCATACATGTCATTTAATTTCTGATCTTCGGGTTTTCTCCTCTGAAGATGAAGACACCAACACCCACTCATAGGATGGAATGAGACGCAAACAAGGGCACCTGAAAGCACTTTTTAAATTGTTAAGTGGAAAACAAATTATGGAGTTGTTACTATTCCCCATCTAAGATCTGAGCTGACTGGCAGTAGCCAGGCTATAGCCCAGATGAGTTAATTTAGAACCTCTGGGGGCATCACCATTTTACAAAAACTCTCCAGGAGTTCCCACTGTGGTGCAACAGGATCCATGGTGTCTCCAGAGCAGCAGGCCACTTGTTCAATCCCTGGGCCAACACAGTGGGTTAAAGGATCCGGTGTCACCTCAGCTGCGGCACAGGTCGAAACTGCGGCTCGGATCTGATCCCTAGCCCAGGAACTCCATAGGCCGAGCGAGGGGTGGCCAAAAATTAAAAATGGTCAAGAACCACTGATAGGAGTTCGTGTCATGGCTCAGTGGAAGCGAATCTGACTAGAACCCATGAGGACGAAGGTTTGATCCCTGGCCTTGATCAGTGGGTTAAGAATCTGGCGTTGCTGTGAGCTGTGGTGTAGGTTGCAGGCGCAGCTCGGATATGGCATTGCTGTGGCTGTGGTGTAGGCCAGCAGCTGTAGCTCCGATTCAACCCCTAGCCTGGGAACTTCCATATGCTTTGGGTGTGACCCTAAAAAAAAAAAGAAAAAAAAAAAACCCACTGAAAAAATCTGAGCAAAGCCCCTGTCCTTGTGTGAGACGTCTGAACTGAGCTCTAGATGGACAGATTAAGTGGCAAATTCCGGTCCCCACGCCCCACCTCCCCCACACCACCCCCCCAAGAGCTGATTAATGGGCATGGCTAATAGGCTTAAGGCTTAAAGGGGGAGATTAATTACAGTTCTCACTGCTCCAGCTTCACCTCTTAAGTCTTCCAGGGCAGAGATTGGAAGGGTCCCAGAGCTGGACAGAAAGCAGGGCTGGCTGGAAACTGTGGTGGGTGGGGAGACTTACACTGCCAAAGTATTTGTCCAGGAGCTCCACGTATCGATGGATCAGCTCCAGTGTGATGAGCTCATTGTCTTGGCCCTCGATGGCACAGCAGAAGTAGAGGCTGGCGTATCTGAGGACAGGGGCACATGAGGGATGGCTGGAAGGGCTGCTGGGTTGGCTTCAGGACCCAGACCTCCCATTTCCCCTCATTCCCAGTGTGCGCCCCTATAGCACACTGGCGAGGTGGGGCCAGGGTATGCACATAGCAATTCCCTCAGCCTCTCAGAGCCTCTCACAAATGCAGGCAAAGACACAAGCTCTTCCCCTCTTGCCCTCTGACCTGTTCAGTTTGACTCAGCAAAAACCTGAGCCAACGAATCCACCTGCTCTGAGAAGGAACTGGAAAGGGTGTGTGTGCCCATGCCTGTGTGTTGGGAAAGTGGCACAGTAACTAGGAGGCTGCAAGGGACGTGCCCAACAGACAAGACCGGACCTTTAAGACAGAGGGAGGTGCATGAAATAGGTGTCAGGTTGGACAAAACCAAAAGGGAACCAGAATTTCAGTCAAGGTGGCTGGAGTTCACCACTGGCCTCCAGAGGTCCTTAGCTCTCAGCTCTCCCTGATCTAAGGACTGCTTATTTCTCAGCCATGTGAACCCATAGCCAGACCCCAATCAAGCAGGATCCAGGTGGGACTGAGAGCAGGTGGGAAGTCACCTCTTATAGACAACTTTGAGGTCCCTCCACTCGAGGAAGCTGCACATCTTGGGCTTGCGAGCCAGAACAACCTGCATGAGCTCCCGAACCATCTTCTTTCGCTCCTTGTCTGATGTGGCCAGGTACCATTTTTGCAGCCGCAGCTTTCCCTGCCGGCTGAACAGCAGCATGAATCGCATCTGGGGGTGGAGGGGGAGAGTCAGAGCAGAGGGTCAGAGATTTGGTTCTCTGAGCTTGTTTCCTCCATAAATACGCAGCCCCAAACTCATCCCAACTAACGGTTCTACTCACAGCTCCTTTCTCCAACATGTCAGCCCTTGCTGTCAAGCCTAGGTGTTCCCACTAGCAGGTGCCTTTCTCTCTGGCGGGTGTCAGAGCTTCTGAGTCTCTCATTCGGGTTCAAATGAGTACTAGTTGAGTACTTTGCCTTGGGCAATTACTTTATGTCTCTGGGCTTCAGCTTCTTGGTGTGTAAGATGAAAATAATAAAAGTCCCTACCTTACAGAGTTGTTGAATGGGATGAAGAGAGTTGATAAATGACACAGTGCCCGGCATGAAGTGAGCACGTTAACACCTTAGGTATTATTATTATTCCCTGATCTTCTGTTTCCTAATCATGTTTTCCAAAAGTGGGTAAAATGCTAGCACAGTGACAAGTAGTCTGTAGCTGAAATCAGGTATCTCATCCCTTGAGAAGCTACCTCAGTTCAACACCCCATCCCAGCCAGATACCCTAGCTGATGTCCCCAACACACTGCCCGCCAGTGCCAGGCCTATGCCCCAGGGTCTCCCTCATGTCAGCACATGATTCCACCCTTCTCTCTCCTCAGCCACCCAGGCATTTGGCCTCTGAGATTCCTCTTTTCTTCCTTTCAGGGTGCCTCCTGCTACAACACCCACACCTCCCCAGATACCAGGTGACCAATTTCCCTTCCAGTTCCTCAGTTTGGACACAGCCATTCAGAGTGGCTCCCCTAGGGAATGTCTGTGGAACAAGTGCAAGAGGGAGGAGTGGGGAAGAGTGCAGAGCCCTCGACCCCGTAAACCCCGCAAACCCCGCCGGCAGCTTCCCAGTTCCAGGGGTCTGGGTCACACCTGGAGTCATCTCCCTCACCCAGTAGCTCTTGTCTCCGTGTACATTCCCAGGGCCGGAATCCTGGGGGTGTGGAACAACACTAGCAGGCTAAAGATCAGAATTCAAGAGCACCGATTTTTTTTTTTTTTTTTTCTGGCAGGGAAGGGGTAGCACTGCTAGCGTGGTGGGAGGGCCACGGAGGGGCTCAAGGGAGCCGTGCTCCGCTAAGATGGGGGGTGGGCCGGGCAGCAGGAAGACGGAAGGCCTGGGTTCCGGAAAGAGGATGAGGTGGGGGCGGAGAGGCCAGAGCACGCGAGCCGAGGAGCCAAAAGCTGGGTCCCCGAGAGCAAAACCTCGAGACCACTTGGCTTTCCCACCTCACTCCAGCCTCTAGGTGAGCAGGGCGGCAAACCGCGGCAGGACGTCCCCTCGTCACACCCGGAAACTATCCCCTCCCACACACACGGCCCTCCCCGCCGGCGGCCGCCGCTCCTCTATGGGCTGCACGGGTACAGTCAGTCTGGGTGACCCGAGACCCCCCTCTGCCTTCCTTCTCCAACAGGCCCCGGTGCCGCTCTTCCTCAGGCGACTTCCCTGTGGCAGGGCTCGGGACCCCTGGGTTCGCGACCCGCGGGTTCCCGCTCGCCCGGGCCAGTCCCGCCGCCCCCTAGTCACCCCCCTCTCACCCCACAAATGTGCCCCCTCCCCGCCCCTTTGCCCTTAAGCCATTTCCAGCTGCTCTTCCTTTCGAGGCCGGCTGGCCCACCCGTCCGGATAAGTAAAGGCCTCTGAGGACCGGAGGGAAGGAAACGGCTCACCCAGAGGGCGGCCCCCCAGGACCCCCGCAGGTGCAGCCCACGCCCCTCGGTTCCCCCTCCCCTCCCTCTTTGCACAGCCTACCATCCTGCAGCCTCCGGCCTTGCGCGTCCCTCTTCAGCCACCGTAGGCGCCAGCTCCACTCCTTTTCAGATCCCTTCGCCTCCTTCCCTCCCTCACGCTTGAAGCCCCGCCCCGTCCGCCCCGGCGCGGAGAACCCATGCGATGCGTACTGCGCAGGCGCCAACGCTGCAGAGCGCGCAGGCGGGGCTGGGGGGCGGAGAAGCGGAAGCCATGGCAACCAGGTCCTCGACTTCAGCTTTGATTAGCTCTGTCGTCATGGTAACAAGGCTGTCTTGTGGGCTGGTTGGAGCACGGGGGAGGAGGACAATGAGGTCCTCGCGCTTTGGAACCTTGGGGGGAAAAGGCGGGAAAAGGGGTGAGAGATGGGTGAGATGACCGCTGGAGTTTATGAGGAAGTAGGGAGGTTTAATGGAAGGGGCGTGGGCGACTGAGAGGGAACAAGGTGGGAACTGTCTGTGGGGAAGGAGGAATGATGAGAAAGGCGAAGACAAAGGGGGGGGGGCAAGCTTGAGAAAAGTATGGAGCTCAAAATAGATATCTACTGAGAACCTGCTAGATGCAACACTCAAAGTAAGAGAGATTTGTAGGTAATGAGAGAGACCAGAAATAAAAGAAAAAGGAGGGGCTGATAGAAAACTGATGTAAGGAAGGGGGGGAGCATGAATTAAGGCAAAAGAGGAAGAAGTTGAGAAAATTTTAAAAGGTTAGCATAAATCAAAGCTAGAAAAGGGTCAGTTGTAACCCAGATACAAGTGTAAAGATGAGAAGAATTGTCATACAAGCTTTTTGGCTGAGGATGTGCATGTTTGAGTGTGTATGCTTGTGTGTGTAAAGGAGTTTGCGTATAAATAGGTAAGAAAATCTCAAACTTGCTGAAAAAATGGCGTATTTCTAGATAATTCTTGGAAATTAATGGTGCTATTATTTATGAGTAGCACTTGAAGCAGATGTTGGTAAGGTCCTACCTGTCTCCACTTTGTATTCTTTTTCCTTTACTTTTTGTTATGGAGGTAATATGCTTTAGTTGCCAGAGGGTGGGCCTAATTCACCTGGGATGCAATCTGGTCTCTGATTCTTATTTGATGTATAGTCTCAAGTGGGTCATTTGGGGGGGGGGGTACTGCTCTCACAGCATGCAGAAGTGCCCAGGCCAGGTAATCCAACCCTCGCCACAGCAGAGATCCAAGCCACCAGATCCTTAACCCTCTAGGCCACCAGGGAACTCCTCAAGTGGATCATTTAACCCTCCTTTCCTCATTTTAAAAACGAAGATAGCATTCCCTACCCTGCAAGTCTGATTTGAGGCTGTATATATCTGACACACTGTAAACACTTGATCTGGGTAGGGATTACTACTATTTGCCTTTCCCACCCTCTTCCTTCTACTATTTTTTCTTCCTTTCTTTTTCTTTTCCCTTTCTCCTCTGCCTGTATCATAGTCTTGCCAACGATGTCGGCTGAACTCTCTTGGTGTTATTTTTTAGGTCAAGAATTATATCAATAAAGCAAGGTGTTAGTGTTAGAAAGGGTAAATCGTTATGGAGTGAGAAGAAGGGATGGGATTGGGTAAGAAGGGCAAAGAACAAGACAATACAGTGTGCTCATGGGCGAGAGGAGAAGGTTGTATATAAAAAAGTAACGGTTGGAGTTCCCGTCGTGGCTCAGTGGTTAACGAATCCAACTAGGAACCATGAGGTTGAGGGTCCGAGCCCTGGCCTTGCCAAGTGGGTTAAGGATCCGACATTGCCGTGAGCTGTGGTGTAGGTCACAGATGTGGCTCAGCTCTGGCATGGCTGTGGCTGTGGCGTAGGCCAGCAGCTATAGCTCTGATTGGACCCCTAGCCTGGAAACCTCCATATGCTGCAGATGCAGCCCTAAAAAGACCAAAAAAAAAAAAAAAAGAAAAAAAAAGCAGTAATGGCTGTGGTAAAGATGTAAAGCACAGAGCTAGGCAAAACCCTGGGAGATGCGAAAGATCTAGAGATGTAAACTCCTACACTCCTTGCAGAGATGACGCTTTCTAAAATTCTTTGCCTCAACATAGTATGCGTTGCTGCAAAGATAAGATTCATGAGAGAATTGTTAGTGATATTGGTTTGCTCCTGAGGAATCATAGACTTTAAGTGGTTTAAACTAACTAGAAAATAGATGACTGGATTTCTTCATTAAAAATTTTTTTTTGGGAGTTCCCGTCGTGGCGCAGTGGTTAACGAATCCGACTAGGAACCATGAGGTTGCGGGTTCGGTCCCTGCCCTTGCTCAGTGGGTTAACGATCCGGCGTTGCTGTGAGCTGTGGTGTAGGTTGCAGACGCGGCTCGGATCCCGCGTTGCTGTGGCTCTGGCGTAGGCCGGAGACTACAGCTCCGATTCGACTCCTAGCCTGGGAACTTCCATATGCCGCAGGAGCGGCCCAAGAAATGGCAAAAAGACAAAAAAAAAAAAAATTTTTTTTTCTTTTTATGGCCGCTCCTGCGGCATATGGACATTCCCTGGCCAGGGGTCAAATTGGGGCCGCAATTGCCAGCCTATGGCACAATCACAGCAACACCAGATCCAAGCCAAATCTGTGACCTTCATCGAAGCTTATGGCAATGCTGGATTCTCAACCCACTGAGCAAGGCCAGGGATTTAACCCGAATCCTCATGGATACTAGACAGGTTCTTTTTTTTTTTTTCACTTTTTAGGGCCACACCCACAGCATATGGAGGTTCCCAGGCTAGGGGTCTAATCAGAGCTACAGCTGCCCGCCTGCACCACAGCCACAGCAATGCCAGATCTGAGCTGCTTTCGGGACCTACATCACAGCTCACAGCAACGCCAGATCCTTAACCCACTGATCGAGGCCAGGGATCAAACACGCAATGTCATGGTTCCTAGTCGGATTCGTTTCCGCTGGGCCATGACGGAAACTCCACTATTCAGGTTCTTAACCCGCTAAGCCATAAACGGGAACTCCAACCTTTTTCACTATTATTGTCTTTGTTATGGTGATCTGTGATCAGTGAGGTTTGATGTTTCCATTGTTACTTCAGATGTGGTAGAAACGACAGAACTAGAATTAAAGTGTAGCCCTTAGATGTGACTGAATTGTTGCCATATTGTGATAAAACTTTCATGGATGAGGCGTTGTTTCTTCTGGATGAGCAAAGATAGTGGTTTCTTTTTTTTTTTTTTGTTATTTCTTTTGGGCCGCTTTACTGTTCACAGGATATTTATTTATTTTGTCTTTTTGCTATTTCTTTGGGCTGCTTCCGCGGCATATGGAGATTCCCAGGCTAGGGGTCTAATCGGAGCTGTAGCCACCGGCCTACGCCAGAGCCACAGCAACGCGGGATCCGAGCCACGTCTGCAACCTACACCACAGCTCACGGCAACGCCGGATCCTTAACCCACTGAGCAAGGGCAGGGACCGAACCTGCAATCTCATGGTTCCTAGTCGGATTCGTTAACCACTGCGCCACGACGGGAACTCCGATAGTGGTTTCTTGAGATGGAATCTTCTCCTGCAGAAGATGCTGTAAAGATTGTTGAAATGGCAAGGAAGGATTGAGAGTATTACACAAACTTAGTTGATAAAGCATTAGGGTTGGAGAGGATTGACCCCAATCATGAACGTTCTTTTGAGGGAGTTCCCGTTGTGGCACAGCAGAAACGAATCTGACTAGTGTCCATGAGGATGTGGGTTCAGTCCCTGGCCACTCTCAGTGGGTCAGGGATCCGGGGTTGCCGTGAGCTGTGGTGCAGGTCACAGACGAGTTCAGATCCTATGTTGCTATGGCTGTGGTATAGGCCGGCAGCTGTAGCTCCAATTCAACCCTTAGCCTGGGAACTTCCATATGCTGATGGTGCGGCACTAAAAAGCAAATAAAAGCCCCCCAAAATGTTCAATTGTGAGTAAAATGCTATCAAACAGCATTGTATGCTACGGAGAAACTTTGTGAAAGGAAGAGTCAGTCAATGCAGTCAATCGTTGTTTTTTTGGGTTTTTTTTTAGGCATGCACCCACAGCATATGGAAGTTCCCAGGCTCCGGGTAGAATCTGAGCTGCAGCTGCTGGCCTACACCACAGCCACAGCGATGTAGGACCCGAGCCGTGTCTTTGAACTACACCACAGCTCACGGCAATGCTGGATCCTTAACCCACTGAGCGAGGTCAGGCATTGAACCTATGTCTGCATGGATACTAGTCAGGTTCATTACCGCTGAGCCATGATGGGAAGTCCCATTGTTGTCTTATTTCAAGATATTGCCACAGCCACCCCAGCCTTCAGTAACCACAATCCTGATCAGTCAGCAGCCATTAACATCCAGGCAAGACCCTCCACCAGCAAAAAGATTACACTTACAGGCTCAGATGATGGCTAGCATTTTTTAGCAGTGAAGTATTCATAAATTAAGATACATCTTTTTATTAGACGTAATGTTATCGCACACTTAATAGACTGCAGTACAGTGTAAACATAATTTTGCTATGTACTGGGAAGCCAAAAATTCGTGTGACTCTTTATTGCAAGATTCTGAAACCAAACTTGCATATTTCTAGGCTATGCCAGTACTTGATAGTAAGAACCATCACTTAACACTGTTTTAAAAGTGGGCAGGAGTTCCCGTCGTGGCGCAGTGGTTAATGAATCCAACTAGGAACCATGAGGTTGCAGGTTCGATTCCTGGCCTTGCTCAGTGGGTTAACGATCCGGCGTTGCCATGAGCTGTGGTGTAGCTTGCAGACGCGGCTGGGATCTCGTGTTGCTGTGGCTCTGGTGTAGGCCGGCGGCTACAGCTCCGATTCGACCCCTAGCCTGGGAATTTCTACGTGCTGCGGGGGCGGCCCTAGAATAGGCAAAAAGAAAAAAAAAAAGTACTTGAACAGAGTTCCTTCTGTGGTGCTGTGGGTTAAGAACCTGACTGTAGGAGTTCCCGTCATGGCGCAGTGGTTAACAAATCCGACTAGGAACCATGAGGTTGCGGGTTCGGTCCCTGCCCTTGCTCAGTGGGTTGATGATCCGGCGTTGCCGTGAGCTGTGGTGTAGGTTGCAGACGCGGCTCGGATCCCGCGTTGCTGTGGCTCTGGTGTAGGCCGGTGGCTACAGCTCTGATTGGACCCCTAGTCTGGGAACCTCCATATGCCGCGGGAGCGGCCCAAGAAATAGCAAAAAGACAAAAAAAAAAAAAAAAAGAACCTGACTGTAGCAGTGCGGGTCACCCATTCGATCCCTGACCAGTTGTAGTGAGTTGAAGTATCTGGTGTTGCTGCAGCTGCAGCTTGTATCTGATCCCTGGCCCAGGAATTCCATATGCTGCCAGGCAGCCAAAAAAGAAAATAAATAAGTAAATAAAAGTGTTTCACAGCCCCCAGGATACAGTTACACTTTTTTTTTTTTTTTTTTTTGCCATGCCCACGGCCTGTGGAAGTTCCTGGGCCAGGGATCGAACCTGCAGCACAGCAGCGATGAGAGCTGCTGCAGTGACAATGTCAAACGCTTAACCCGCTGCACCGCAAGGGAACTCCTACAGTTACATTTTTGAAGAAAACCTTGTTAAAGTGAATGGTGTTCAAACCTGGCAAGATTTTGCTTGAAGCCACAGCTGCTTTGCTTCAAAAGGTTTCCACTGGAGTCAAAGCGACATCTGGTGGCTAGGGGATAAAAGGCTACATTCAGGACCCAGTTGTTCAAGCTGTTAAGGCAGGATGCCCTGGTGACTGGCACATGAGAGCAGCACCTCTGCTTCTGACTGCAGCTGAGCCCGTCTCTGTGTTCCAGGAGACTTCTGTCGGCAAATGCCATAGAGAGAGTGGCGCAATGTAGTGGTGAAGGGCACAGGCGTGCCTGGGGCTGTTAAGTAAAAATAATAACAGCAGCAAGTGATTCAACCTTCCTGTGTCTTTCCTCATCTCTACAGAGGCACCTGCTATAGTTAGTACAATGAAACTTACCGGAGAAACTGCCTTTAAAAATGATTTGGTGGAGTTCCTGTTGTGGTGCAGTGGTTAACGAGTCCGACTAGGAACCATGAGGTTGCGGGTTCAATCCCTGCCTTGCTCAGTGGGTTAAGGATCTGGCATTGCTGTGAGCTGTGGTGTAGGTCGCAGAAGCGGTTCAGATCTGGCGTTGCTGTGGCTGTGGTGTAGGCCAGCGGCTGCAGCGCCGATTGGACCCCTAGCGTGGGAACCTCCTAGAAAAGACAAAAGGACAAATAAATAAATAAATAAAAATGATTTGGGGAGTTCCCATTGTAGCTCAGGGGGTAAGAACCCGACTAGTATCCATGAAAATGCAGGTTCTATCCCTAGTCTCGCCCAGTGGGTTAGGGATCCGGCGTTGCCCTGAAGTGTGGTGTAGGTCACAGACGCACCTCAGGTCTGGTGTGGCTGTGGCTGTAGGCTGGCAGCTGCAGCTCCGATTAGACGCCTAGCCTGGGAACCTCCATGTGCCACAGGTGCGGCCCTAAAAAAGAAAAAAAAAAAAAGACTTGGAAAACAGATGGTGTCTTCTTGAAAAGTTTCATTCTGATAGAATTTTTTTTTACTCTCTTAGGACTTACAAAGTCCATACTCGTTGCCCACATGTGGGCCGATAAATAATTCCACTGGGTGAAGTGAACCAGAAATCTGCAGGAGTGATGGATGCCGGAAGGTCTTGTGGGGTTTTCATCTCTAGAAATAGAGAGAGGAGGAGCGGCGTGAAACAGCCAAGGAGGGGGCCCGGGTGAAGCCAGGCGCGGCTGGGCGGGCTTCGCACTGTGAGCTGCCTCGGTGTCTTTGTCCTCAAAATATCCTAGAAAAGCAGAAGGTCCCGTTAAATGGGGCACTTCTTGGAACAAACACCCTTGGTGGTGAAGAGGTCTTCTAAAGAACTCTTTTTCTTCTGAGCCTTCTCAGCATGTATGGACAGTGTTTGAACCACATCCTACAGAAATAAGGCCACCGTGTCCTGCTTTTCGCAGCATCTTGTGCAAAAGGAGGCTCTTTTGGTTTCTAAGTGAATCTTAGAAAGCAGACGGTATTGGTCAGATTCTCAGGGCATAAGGAGGACAAGAGATAAATCTGGGTCCTGAGCTCCTGGACTGTTGCCTCCATGAGCCCAGCTGCCCTCTCTGAGTCCAAGCCAGTTTCTGTGTGAGTGGCAGGAAGTATTCCTGCAGGAAGAAGAATCCTGGAGCACCAGCTGGAGTTTTGACCACAAATCCCAGAAATATCGTGTGAACTGGATCAGGCCACATCTAGTCTTTGTGTCTGTGGTCTAAGCCAGCTGGGAAGAGGCCAGGTGGCGTCTATGGCCTTTTTCCCCTCTAGTTCTACAGCCATGTCTTGGTCCTCCAAAGTTTGCCAGTTGCATGGTGAGAATAGGAAAGGAAAGATGGAGAAGTCGTCTTGCAGTTCTCTTGTGGCACAGAAGGTTGGGGATCTGGCTTGGGTTGGTGTTGTGGTGTGGGTTCAGTCCCCGGCCCAGGAACTTCCACCTGCCGTGGGCATGACCGAATAAATAAGTAAATGAGAGAGAGTATCTTTCTCTGGAGCTGAGGAAGCTTTGGCAGCTATGCATTCCAGGTCTCCCTTCCTCTGGGACTTGCTCTGCTTCCCATTAGTTTTCTTTATTATTATTATTATTATTATTATTATTAAAGTATAGTTAATTTACAATGTTTCGTCAAGTTCTATTATACAACAAAGTGACCCGTTCACACACATTTCCCTGTGCTGTACAGTAGGATTCCATTGCCCATCCATTCCAAATATAAGAGTTTGCATCCCCCAAACCCCCAAAATGCCCATCCATCCCAATCCCTCCCCTTCCCCCCCTGCCCGGGAACTCCGAGTCTGCTCTTCTTGGCCATGATCTGTTTCTGGTTTTTGTTTGTTTGTTTATTATTTTTAGGTAGGATCATCTGTTCCATATTTTAGATTCCACAAATAAGTGATATCATATGGCATTTGTCTTTTTCTTTCTGGCTTACTTAGTATGAGGGTAGCTAGATCCATCCATGTTGCTGCAAATAGCATTGGTTTGTCTTTCTTATGGCTGAGTAATATTCCATTGTATATATATACCACATCGTCTTAATCCATTCGTCTGTTGATGGACATTTAGGTTGTTTCCATGTCTTGGCTATTGTGAACATAGGGGTGCATGTATCTTTTTCAAAGAAAGATTTGTCCAGATATATGCCCAACAGTAGAATTGCTGGATCATATGGTAGCTATAATATATTATATGGTATATATTATGAGCAAATGTTCCTTATCATTTAAAAGAGTCACCTCTTGGGGGTTCCCTGCTGGCCCAGCTGTTAAGGGCTCAGTGTTGTCACTGCTGTGGCTGCGGTTAATGTTGTGGCTTAGGTTCAGTCCCTGGTCTGGGAACTTCTGTGTGCCACAGGTGAGGCCATATTAATTAATAAAATAAAATTAGATTTGTTTGTTAAAAAAAATTTATCTCTTCTACTCTGACTGCTGAAGCATCCCTGCCAAGAGGTCATCTTGGCCGTCTTTGAATGCTTCCAGTGATGGAGAACTCACTACTGCTTAACTATCAGATAATTTTGACCAAGGGCCCCCAGCAATAATTAGTTCCTATTAAGACCCGACCTCAGATTCCACGGGCACTGGGTCTATCAATCTCATCTTTAGGGTTCTGAAGTTGGACAGCAAACAATTTTGAGTGTTAGTTTTTGGTATTTTTTCCATTTAAAATATTATTTTGGGGGAGTTCCTGTCATGGCACAGTGAAAACGTATCCTACTAGGAACCATGAGGTTGTGGGTTCAATCCCTGGCCTTGCTCAGTGGGTTAAGGGTCTGGCATTGCCGTGAGCTGTGGTGTAGGTTACAGACACGGCTCAGATCCCGCGTTGCTGTAGCTGTGGTATAGGTCAGCAGCTGTAACTCCAGTTGGACCCCTAGCCTGGAAACCTCCATATGCCCTGGGTACAGCCCTAAAAACCAAATAATAAATAAAATATTATTTTGGGGAGCTCCTGTTGTGACTCGGTGGGTACTTATGAAGATACTGGTTCGATCCCTGGCCTTGCTCAGTGGGTTAAATGATCCGGCATTGCCACGAGGTGAGGTATACGTCGCAGAGTCAGCGCGAATCCCACTTTGCTGTGGCTGTGGTGTAGCGCAACAGCCACATCTCTGATTCGACCACTAGCACGGGAATTTCCATATGCCATGTGCGTGGCCCTAAAAAGCAC